>NC_134357.1:248181428-248545178 GCF_048569485.1 Anomaloglossus baeobatrachus
AACTGCAATTGGCACATGCAGATAGGCATCTCTGATGTCGATGGATGCCAGGAAATCTCCTTGGGTCATTGAGGCAATGACTGATCGCAGAGACTCCATGCGAAAATGTCGCACCTGAACATGCTTGTTGAGAAGCTTGAGATCCAGGATGGGCCGGAAGGAACCGTCCTTTTTGGGGGACTAGGAAGAGATTTGAGTAGAAACCTCTGAACCGTTCCCGGGCGGGAACCGGTACAATTACTCCGTTGGCCTGCAAGGATGCCACGGCCTGAGAGAAGGCGGCGGCCTTGGAGCAGGGGGGAGTTGACAGAAAAAATCTGTTTGGCGGGCTGGAAGAGAATTCTATCCTGTAGCCATGGGAGATGATATCCCGCACCCACTGATCGGAGACGTGTTGAAACCACACGTCGCCAAAGTGGGAGAGCCTGCCACCGACTAAGGACGTTGCTGGCGCGGTCAGATAGTCAAGAGGAGGCTGCCTTAGTGGCAGCAGCTCCTGCGGTCTTTTGTGGACGCGCCTTTGTGCGCCAGTTGGGTTTTTGGTCCTTGGCTGAGTTAGTGGACGAGGCCGAGGGCTTAGAGGATGACCAGTTGGAGGAACGAAAGGAACGAAACCTCGACTGGTTCCTACCCTGGGCAGGTTTCCTGGTTTTAGTTTGTGGCATGGAAGTACTCTTCCCGCCAGTAGCTTCCTTAATAATTTCATCCAGTTGTTCACCGAATAGCCTGGATCCAGCAAAAGGGAGCCCAGCAAGGTACTTCTTTGAAGAAGCATCTGCCTTCCACTCTCGAAGCCACAAGATCCTGCGGCTAGCGAGGGAATTAGCCGAAGCCACCGCAGTGCGGTGAGAAGCCTCCAGCATGGCAGACATGGCATAGGATGAAAAAGCTGAAGCTTGGGAAGTTAAGGCAACCATTTCGGGCATAGATTCCCTGGTGAGGGAATGCATCTCCTCTAGAGAAGCAGAGATGGCCTTGAGAGCCCACACTGCTGCAAAAGATGGGGAGAACGAGGCCCCAGCCGCCTCATATACAGATTTGGCCAGAAGGTCAACCTGGCGGTCAGTGGAATCCTTAAGAGAGGTGCCATCAGCCACTGATACAACGGTCCGGGCTGAGAGTCTAGACACCGGAGGGTCTACCTTTAGTGAATGAGCCCACTCCTTGACCACCTCAGGTGGAAAGGGAAAACGGTCATCAGAACCACGCTTTGGGAAGCGTTTGTCAGGACAGGCCCTAGGCTTGGTCACAGTGGCCTGAAAACTGGAGTGGTAAAGAACACACTCCTTGTCCTCTTAGGCAAGGTAAACTGGTGCTTTTCTGCCAGAGAGGGTTGCTCCTCTGATACTGGCGGATTGAGGTCCAGTACAGAATTAATGGACGCAATCAAATCACTAACATCTGCGTAACTTTCGGACAGATCAATCGGGCACATGGAGGTAGCGTCCGAGCCCCCAGTAAAGGCATCCTCCTCGTCCTGCGAGTCAGCTCGTGAATCAGAGCCGCGGGACGAGGAAGGAGAGGGGACCCTGCGTCTCCTTTTAGGAGGACGGGGTCTGGGACCAGATGAAGAATCCTCTGTGAGCTCTGCTGAGAGAGCCCTAGCAGCAGAGGCGCCCTGAGAAGGGGGCTGATGCATGTTCAGCAAAGTCCGGGACAGCTGTCCCATGGAGTCGGCAAAAGACTGGGAGATTGACCTAGAGAAGGATTCTACCCAAGCCGGGGGTTCAGCCACCGGAGCCGGAGCAGCCGGAGGGACCACTGTGGGTGCGATTCCAGGCTGAGGCATTGTCAGGTTAGAGCAGGCATCACAATGTGGATATGTGCTCGGTTCAGGCAGCACGAGCTTACATTCAGTGCATATTGAGTACAGCCTTGCAGCCTTGCTCCTCGTGTGAGACATGCTGCTGAAGTGGGGGCTCTGAGCCAGAATGACCCCCAGAGAGTATATAAGAAGGTCCACAACCGGAGGTTGTGGCTTACCAGACAGTTTGTGTGCCCTCCAGATCCCACAGCCCGGACCCCCAAGCAGCTTAGCAGGGATGCTGCAGCCAGCGCTGATCCAGAGAAAAACGCTGAGAAAATGGCGCAAGGAGAGGGGGCGGCACCTGCTCTGAGAGTGGGATCTGGAGGGCCAAGGAGATTTACAGGGGAGGGGACATGTACTCAGAGAGGAGTGTCCCTCCCCTGTGCCGAACGGCCGCTGGGCGGAGCCGCACTGTCCCTCTGCATGATTGACATGCGAGGGCAGTGAAATCGAAAGTAGGCCTCCGGCGAAGCCGGGGCCTAAATTTAAGCGATGCGGCCAGCGCGCAGGCACCATCGGCGCGGTTCTCAGGCGACAGCCAGAGAACCGGCCGGAAATGTCACAAAAGTTACACAGCACACTCTCCCACCATAATAAAGTACCGGGACCCCCCAAATATAAACGTCTCAGGTACTTAGCTTGCTGAGACGCAGGGTTCCAAGTCCCTGGGGATGAGTGCTCCGTCCAGCAGGATCCTGAAGGGCTGCGGATGGAGACCGGTCTCCTGCAAAGCAAGGAGAACCGTGCTGGCTCCCACTTCAAGCCAGAGCCCGAGGGATGGTGAAGGAGCGCGACATGTAAGGCTCCAGCCTTGTAAATCAACCTTAACAGCACCGCCGACACAGTGGGGTGAGAAGGGACATGCCGGGAGTCCAGGCTTGGACCCGCTTTTCTTCAAAAACTTTCCAAAAATGAAAAAATCAGATGAGAATGCATGTGTGGATGTATGCCTCCTGAACACAAAGCAATGAACTGGCTAGATCTGGTTATCCAGGGGGTGTATATGCTCAGAGGGAGGAGCTACACTTTTTAGTGTAGTACTTTGTGTGTCCTCCGGAAGCAGAAGCTATACACCCAATGTCTGGGTCTCCCATAGGAACGATAAAGAAATACTCTCCAAAAACATATAAGATAACTAAGAAATAGGCCCAGGCCTGAATATGTAAGGGAGCATTTACAAGGCAAGAGAATTGTGAATGAGTGTTTTAGGTCATGGACAGGAACGGGTTCACGCAAATTGACGTAAATGTATGTTATGGGAACTTCTGGACACTGTGTCTGTTTGTAGAAAGGTACCTACAAAATGTGACAGGGCACCCGGACTCGTCTGCTACGGATCTGCTGGGCCCTGGGGTGCCACAGACGATTTTAGCTTGTTGACCGAAGAAACGTATATCTTCCTGTGCTGTGCGGTTCCTGTCCATCGGGCTTTGGCTAGGCTTCCCCCCTCCATTTGCACTACCTTCGTGCGTGCTTCCTGCAGACACTGATCAGTGATGCACATCACTGGTTGGCCTCAGATTTTTATTTTTTTCCAAGTGTAAAAAAAATAAATACTTCAGAATAGTTGATAACGCTAGAATAAGGACAATAAAAATATACTGTAGTAATCGGCATCTACTACAGTCTTTTTTTTACTAAATATAGTCACGATTAGTGTCAGATAGTTGTGGGCATTCAGTAATTTTTTTTTATGGATGTCCATTTAGTAATTCTAGTTTCTGAATTTTAGTGGAAAATTCTTGCAGTGCGTATACGACAGTTTGTTCTACTGCATAGCATTACGGATAGTGTAATTTATTTAGCTGTGGTAGCTCAGTAATTGTTTATATGGTGGTCTATTTAATAAGTTTGTTTTTTATATTCACCTTTTCATTTTATATTTATCTTTTTCTATTTAGATTATTTTCTTCCATTTTTTTTCCTCTTTTATTCTAAAGAATTAATAAAGTTTATACCAACACACACACACACACACACACACACACCTGGATAACATTTGGTTAGACACACACACACTAAAATGTCCTGCTTGTCCCAAAGACGGTATTCAGCCGAGGAGGCATACGCTGTTCTTGCCTCCAACACTGATAGTAAGGGAGAAGATCCCACCTTCATCTATTTTTCCTCCTCTTCTTCATCAAGTGATAAGAAAGCCCCTTGCAGAAGCACCATGACAGCAAATGAGCCAGTGTCCATCATTGGTGACCCATCCACCATTTGTGACCAGATATGGACCTCACCTCCCGAAAATTATGAGCCCCAAATTCCTGATTTTGTGGCTGAATCAGGAATTCAACTTGACACTACCAGCCTCACAGAAATAAACATTTGTAAATCTCACTGTGTCTGATACAAAATTATACGTCCACCAATTTTTGGCTCCAAATCCCACTTTATCATTTGCTAACTGGATCCCCATTGATGCGTAGAAATAGTAAAGTTTCTCTGCCTGTTGACTAAAGATCGGGTGCAGTTCTTTGCGGTTCTGTGCCTGATCTCGGCTACATTAGGTGTCTGGGGTACCTGCTCTCACTTAATTGTGGGAGCTCTACCCCCTTGCTGCTATAGTCGAGTCGGCTTAGGCTAAGTTCACACATCCTGTGTTTTGCATCAGTCACAATCCGTAGCCTTGAGGAATTACGGAATCCTGCAAAATATTTTGCAGGAATCCTGTATTTCCCCATAGACTTCTATTAGTGACGGATTGCGACTGATGACCCTGCGTAGCATCCGCTGCGTCGCGGTCCGTCGTTTTTGACTGACCGCCGAGCGGGGAGCAACGCAGAATGTAACGTTTTTCGGGCCGTCAAAATTAACGCGCCGCGCAGGAATCCGTCGCCATCCGTCAAGCTTGTAATGCATGTCTATGGTGCTGGATTCCGTCGTAATCCGTCTTACAACGGAATCCAGCGCAGGATTCCGTCATGCTCTACTGAGCATGCCCAGCATGCTTGGCACGCCCACTGGGCTGTCCCAAACACAGACGGATCATGACTGATCCGTCAAAAATCGGACGCACAGCGGATGTAACGGACGCAACTGATCCGTTTTTTCACAGGATTCCGGTGAAAGGAATCCTGTGAAAAACACATCAGTTGCATCAGTTGACATCTTGAAAATGACTGATCCGTTGCTGACGGACCTGACGGATTGAAAACACAGGATGTGTGAACTTAGCCTTAGTCCCCAGACACTGGGAAGCGATCATCCTTGCAGTCACTTTGCGTGCCTATGAAGGTATTTCGAAGAAAAAAAATAGTGAAGTTTGGGGGCCTTGTGTGTCAATTGAGGATAGTGAAAAAGCCAAAAATTCAGCGATATTGGAGTGCTGATATTTTACATAACAGTCAAGTTCTGCAAATGGCTGTCATGGACACGCTTTGAGGCCATCAACAAAGTTTTGTATCACTGTAGCTTCCTACCACATATGGGGTATTGGCGTATTGCACAATATCATTTTCTCCTGTTACTCTGTAAAAATAAAAACATTGGGGGTAAGAACATTTTTGTGGGAAAAAAAACCCTGTTTTTTTTAATTATCATCTTCACAGCTCGAGTATAAAATTCTGTGAAGCACCTGGGGGTTCAAAGTGCTCACTACACATCTAGATAAATTCTTTGACGAGTCTAGTTTTTAAAAAAGGGGATCACTGGTGGGGGTTTTGCGTTTGAGTCGACAGCAGGACGTTGCGCGATGAGGCAGTTTCTATTGACAACATACAGCTGATTCAATGTGGCTCCTTCACGGAAGCCACATTACTGCATGGAAGAAAGGAATGGCAATCTTCTTCTCAAAACTTGATGGAATTAGTACAACTATTGTAAAGAAGTTTGATATAGTGCTGGAAAATACTCAACAAGCTACTAGAGAAGAGCCGATGGCTAACCTGAGTATGATCAAGTCTCATGACGAGGCATGATCAAAGCTGCAAGGTCGTCTTGGTGCTGATAGCACTTGGTTAAAAGGGGAGATCAAAAGCTGCAAAGATACCATAAAATTGGGAACATAGAATGTATGAACCAAGGCAAACTTGACGTAGTCAAAGCTGAAATGGACAAAGCCGAAATGGCCAGAACAGGACTAGACTAAGGGTATGTGCGCACGTTGCGTACTAGCCCAGCACCGTAAAAGGTGCGCTTCAGAGCGCAGCTGAAAAGCTCCGTTCTGAAGCGCATGGTGCCGGCGAGAACGTGCGCTCTGCCTGCAGCTCCTCCCATAGACAGAGCAGGAGGTGCCGGCAAAGCGCAGGAAAGAAGTGACATGCAGTAGCCGAAGCGCTGCGCTTTAAAACGCCACGTGCGCACGGCCCCTGCACAATCTCCATAGACTGTGCAGGGGACGCAGGACGCATGCAGTTACGCTGCGCTACAAAGCGCAGCGCAACTGCATGAATTTACGCAACGTGCGCACATAGCCTTACTCGGCATTAGTGAACTGAGATGGAATTAATCCAGATATTTCCGATCAAGTTTAAAAAAAAAAACAAAAAACAAGACTTACTCATTATTATTAGTGAACAAGGCTGGAGGAAGATTCATTGTTCAGACTGTTGTAAGGCAGATCAATTGTCCATCATGAACACCTTCTTCCAAAATCACAAACAGAGACTTTATCTAATGCTTGCCTGGCGAGCACAGGATTAATGGATCCACTGGACTGAAAGTACCAATAACTGACCTCGGAGGAGTGAACTAGATTGGCTACAGAGTCTCCACTAAAGCCACCGGAGGTGGGGATAGACACACAAGCTGGTTGGTAGCCGTCAGAGGGCAGCCCCAGGGGATCATCAGTACCTCAGCAGGCTGGCGCCACAGAAATGGACACAGTCAGTCTCTGATGGCGGCAGCAGCAGCCGATGTGATGGATTTTGCCGTGATGGATGGATGCCATAGCAGCGGCTGGTATGGGTAGTTGCAGCAGCAGCGACTGGTATCTTACGGACAACCGGCGTGGATAGCTGCGGCAGGAGCAGCGGATATCGCAGGAGCGGCCAGAGAGCATACTTGCAGCAGTGAATATTGTGGAAACCGCCAGTGTGGATAGTTGAAGCAGTGGACTTTTCATGCATTGAAACACAGATAGGAATCAACCACCGAACACAGCACAACAGTAACAGCAGCAAACAAAAGGGACCTGAGAACTACAAACATATAGAACTCATTGCCCAGGCACCTCCCTAAAGGGGAAAGTGCCTTAAATACCTGATGCCTCTCAGTCATGCTAAGAGGCACTTAGGGGTGCACTCAGGGGTCAGGCCGTACTGGCCCTTTCAGAAAAGGTGCTCGCGCCTTATGGGTACTGCTGGGAGGAATTATGCACAGGCCCTGGGAGACAGCAGCAAGAACCAGAGATGGAGCAGTCACTGCTGGGCAGCCAGGAAGGGGAGCGTGCTGGCATTCCCACCAGGGGAGTGGGGCATGACAGAGCAGGGACACAAGTAGGGGCGTTACACTTTACACATGTCATCAAATAAGCCTATAAGAGAAGCAGATGGACTACATATGGGCTAGCCATAGATGGAAGTCATCAAACATTACCGCAAAAACAAGGCCAGGGGTTGACTGTGGAACTAATCATGAACTTTTGACAGCAAATATTAGAGTCAAGCTGCGCAAACGGACTAAACAGTAGGTCGTTTATAACTTCGATTTGACCAACATACCTGAAGGTTTTTGGAATGGTCTGCACAACCGATTTATATCACTGGACACGGATGAAAGAAAGCCTGAGGAATTGTGGACAAATAAGGATTATTATTACTGAATAAGTCAGAAAGACCATAAACGAGGCAAGAGAGATCCCTGTAACCATGGTTAACAGAAGAGAAGAGAGTTTAAAAGATCATTGAAGAAAGACGAATGGCAGAAGCAAAAAGTAACAAGCAGGGTGCAGACATCAGTAAGACTAAAAGAGAGCTGATACAGCAAAGTATGTTATTACTCAAAAGATATGTACAGAGATAGAAAATTAACATATGAAGGGCAAAACCAGGAAGGCAGACCAAAAGATCAAAGATACAACGAAAGTTTCAACCAAGAGTGGGTATGTTGAAAGATGCCAACGGGAATAAACTAACTGAGAACAAACAGATTAAAGAAAGATGGAACGAGTATATGGAGCACCTTTACAAGAACGACTTCGTGATACAGGAAGAAATGGAGAGTGGAAAAGATAGCTCACTGAACATCTTAAAAGACAAAGTTGTTGCTGCGATAAAGCGTCTGACAAAAAACACATGCAACTGCATGTGATAATATTCCAATAGAGCTAATAAAGTCTTCTGAAGCAGTAGTTTATGTCATCACAAGCTTGTGGTAACAGATATGGACAACTGGTAAATGGCCCAAGGACTGGACAAGATCGGTATTTATTCCCATTCCGAAGGGACCGACTGTGGAAACGATCAGGCTATTACGCTCATACCTCATGCCAGCCAAATACTACTGAAGATCCTACAGAGATGGCTATAGCTTTGCTATGACAAAGAGCTGCCAGTGGAACAAGGCGGATTCAGAAAAGGAAGAGGAACAAGAGATATAATTACTAAGATTAGATGGAGAATGGAAAAGGCCAAAGAATACAAATAGCTATTTTTACTTTATCGACTACAGCAAACCCTTCGAACCATCTGATGAGCCTCATTAGGAACCCTTACTTTGATCAAGAAGACATAGTCCGAACAGAACACGGTGACACAGCATGGTTCAAAGTAGAGAGAGGCGTCAAACAAGGCTGCATACTGTCACCATTTCTCTTCAATTTAAATGCAGAAGCTATTTTCAGGATAGCTGGATAAGCAAAAAGAAATAAAAAATCAAAAATTGCTGGATGAAACATTAAATCTTATATACGCAGAAAATAGAACATTGATAGTAACAAGCGTAGACGGAATAAAGGACCTATTATAGAGTGTAAAGATGGAAAGCTTGAACATGGGACACCTACTTAATATAAAGAAGTAAAAGATATTGACTATTGCCAAGCACAATCGGGACACATTTGAGATGGATGGCGACAAACTGGAAGTTATAAGGAACTTCAACCTACTCGGATCAATGATCACTCAAGATGCAGTGATGACATCGGAAGTCAATAGGAGAAAAGCTACGAGCAAATCAACAATGAAGTTACTGGACAAGGCCTTCAAAATCGAAGAACATTTTACAAACAATGAAGAAGCACGCACATAGTCTGGTCTTTTCTGTAGTAACCTATAGATGTGAAACCTGGACGATGAAACAAGACAGAAGAAGAATTAACCCCTTCGAAATGTGGTGCTGCAGAAAGAGGTTATCAATATTATGGATGGCAAGACAAACAAACAAATCAATTTTTAAACAAATCAAGCCAGACATGTCACTTGAAGCAACGAACGCCAACCTTCCAAATGAATAAACTAACCGGCACCCTCTGGTGAAAGTAGAGGGTATTTATAGAACCTGGGCGTGGTGCTAACCGCAAACACCTGACCAGGAGTCAGGAACTGCTTAAAGGTAAACTGACATTAACTCTCTTCTCCCCAAAGGAAAGGGAATCCATTTAATCAGAGTCTCACAAGATAAAGTGAGAGTCTGACCAAGAACCTGTCACAAAACTCTGCAATAGAGAAAAGACCATGACAAGGATTTGCGTACCAAAAGTCAAATGGTGCTTCTTCCTTTCCAAGCGCTGCTGTGCACCCAAACAGTAATTTCCCACCAATATGGGGGGGTATTAGCGTATTTAGGATAAATTGCACAAGATATTGCATGGTGCATTTTTTCCTGTTGCCCTTGTGAAATAAAAAAAAAATTGGGGGCAAGAACACTTTTTGTGGGAAAAAGCAATTTTTTTTTATTTTAGTGGTTCAACTTTATAAAATTCTGTGATGCATCTGTGGATTCAATGTGCTCACCACACATCTAGATAATTTCCCTGAAGGTTCTAGTTTTCCCAAACTGGGTCACTTGTGGGGGAGCTCCACTGTTTAAATACAGCAGGGGCTCTTCAAATACGACATGAAATCCGCAGAATGCATTAAAGTCTGCATTCCAAAGTGTCACTCCTTCCTTGCAGAGCGTGACAGTGTCCAAACAGTATTTTCCCACTACATACAGGATATTGGCATACTCAGGAGAAATTGCACAACAAATTGTACAGTGCATTTCCTCCACTTACCTTTGTGAAAGTATAAAATTTGGGGCTAAAAATAATTTGTTGAGGAAAAGTTAGGTTTTATTTTCTTGGCTTAATGTTATATAATTCTGTAAAGCACCTAGGGGTTCAAGGTGCTCACCAAACCTCTATATAAGTTGCTTGAGGGGTCTAGTTTCCAAAATGGGGATCACTTGTGAGGGGTTACCACTATTTAGGCACATCGGGGGCTCTTCAAACACGACATGGCTTCAACTACTAATTCCAGCAAAATGTGCTTTTAAAAAGTCAAATAATGCAAATTTTTTTCTGAGCACTGACATGCACCCAAATAGTTTTCCACCACATATGGGGTATCTCTATACTAGGAGAAATTGCATAATTTGCATGGTGCATTTTCTCCCAATACTTTTGTGAAAATGCAAAATTTGGGATTAAAGTAATAGCTTTGTAAGAAAGTTCAATTTTCATTTTTCTTTCCACATTGCTTTGGTTCCTGTGAAGCCCCTGAATGGTTAATAAACGTCTTGTATGTGGTTTGAGCAGTTTGAGGGTTGACGTTTTTAGAATGGGTTCACTTTCGGGTATTTTCTGTTACCTAGGCCCCTCAAAGTCACTTCAAATGTGATGTGGTCCCTTAAAATAAAAATAAAAAAAAAGGCTTTGTAAATTTTTATTGGAAAAATGAACAATCGCTTATCAACTTTTAACCTTTCTACCTTCAGAAAAAATTACAAAAAAATCTTTCAAAAATAGTGCTGATGTAAAGTAGACATGTAATAAATGTAGACATGTAGTAAATTTCTATACCAGGAAAGATCTTTGAACAAATTATTAAACAACATTTATGCAAGTACCCGGATGAGAATGAAGTGATTAACCAGAGCCAGCATGGGTTTGTAACTAATAAGTCATGTCAGACTAACTTAATTAGCTATCCAACAGCATGTGTGAAAAAGACTTAGGTATACTAATAGATCACAGACTGTACATGAGTCAACAGTGTCACGCAGCAGCAAAAAAGGCAAACACCATTCTAGGATGTATTACCATAAGCATACATTCTAGATCGCGTGAAGTCATTATCCCCCTGACAAAGGAGTACTCTTTGGTCAGACCTCATCTGGAATATTGTGTCCAGTTCTGGGCACCACATTTTAAAAAAAAGATATCAATAAACTGGAGCAAGTTCAGAGAAGAGTGACCAGAATGGTGACTGGTCTGCAAACCATGTCCTACGAGGAGCGGTTATAGGATTTAGGATAGTTTAGCTTGCAAAGCAAAAGAGAAGACAGAGGAGACGCAATAGCGGTCTACAAATATCTTAAAGGCTGTCACACTGTAGAGGGATCAGTTTTATTCTCATTTTCACAAGGAAAGACCAGAAGCAATGGGATGAAACTGATGGGGAGGAGACACAGATTAGATATTAGAAAAAAAACTTTTTGACAGTGAGGGTGATCAATGAGTGGATGTGATACCAATGTGATATGACTGAAGTTTGAATGACTATTAGATAGGGATCATGATCAAAAGATAGGAGTGATCCCAGATATTATTTGATCCATCAATAATTCAGTATCAAAGAAGATGTCCTTTGGAGGGCCAAAATGATGACCAGGGAATACATGTCTTGAAGCAGTTGAAGATAAAGGAAGTAACATTTACAGTTCCACTTACAGGAAACTTGTGGTTAGCTTAAAGACAGTTTTAAGGATGAAATTTACGGCTCATTGCAATATTTCACTAACACTGGTCAAACTGTGGTCAGCCAGTTGTCAACTGACAGGATGTGCTGGAAATGTGCAGGAAGCTGCCGTTACCTACAACATTTTGTGGTCAAGTTACATGAACATGACTCAGCTGTCATATGCTGGTGACCATTTAGACACAACCTACAATATTTTCCTATAAAATATACACCGAACTCGCTTAATGTTGGGGAAATACCTTCCAGGACATTGAAGTGTACGTACGCACTGTTCCTGTGATGCCATGCCATGTTGATTCCTTATCTTAACTCGAGTTCCCTCCGATGTGAAAGGATTGCTACTACATAACGGTAATGTTGATGCATATTTCTGTTATTGTATAAGTTTCTATGACTATAAGATTCTAAATGCCTATGTACCATTGATTATATTCATGTGCTATTAAAATAAATAGTATCTTGCTATAAAGAATATTAGTATTCGTGCCTGATTAGGATATCAGTGAGCGCTTCGTAAGTACGGGCTTTCAGCCCCCTTTTTAGTAGAATTTAGCAAGACATAAATTGGCGTAGTCGGCAGGATACATAAATTGGCGTAGTCGGCAGGATTACTTCTATAAGAAGTAATTAAACGAATTTTTGTAATTTAGAAGTTAAAAACATATATTTGGCAAATTTACAGATATATTTTTTCAATCTTTTTGCATAGTGTGAAAATGTTCAGAAAACGTAAGGATAATGTTAAGGAGGTTGTTGTGGAGATCCCCGGCTGGACTGAGGCTCCCTACAATCTTATAGCACATGAATTGGTCAATTGTGGATTGGCAGAACAATGGCAGAATAAGCTCAAGGGTAGTGAGATTACTGATGTTGTTAATGTACTCAGTGGTGTCCCTGTGAAAGCAGGTGATGTAGTGTCTTTAGGACGGCGCATCTGGATTTTGGCAAGTGCATATCGCGAGATGCATGAGCGTAATCTAAAGATGCAGAAGAAATGTTCCCAAATGGAACAAAAGATGATAGAATTAGGTGGCCAGAAAACAGTTCTGGAATGTAATACCAGACTGTTGAAGGATAAATTGGAACATTATCAGAATGTGGCAGAAAAAGCTGCCGTAAAAAATCGCTCAAAATAAGTACAAGAAAAGAAGAGGAAAAGTAAATAAAACCAAAGTACATAAAAGTATCGCCTCAGCTTCTGTAAACTGGGATCCCGATACTTGGGATGGGGATGTGTGGGATTCATCTTCATCATCTGATGAGGAGGATTACCATAAAGGGAAGATTCAGGCTAATCCCGTGAGGAGGCGCTTAGAGAGGACAGAGAATGAGATCATCCGGGAACATGTCCAGGATGGTCAGGGAAATCTGCAATATGACGAAGATGGTAATGCCATCACAAATGAGAGAACGATTCCTCATGTAAAAAATCGAGTAACCATTGAAGATTACTCTCAGGGAGAAGTTGATAGCATTTTAACACAGTTTAGACAAAAAACCAGGAGAAGGAGAAATTCCCTGGTTGGTCAGGGTGCACGATCTCGGAGGAGGTGGAGTGCACTTTGACGCCGGAGACGTGGCAAAATTTGTCACCATGTCTCGGGACCCAGTAATTCAGAGATCAATAAAAAATTATTTTGTTGATCATAATGAGCATGGTACTCAAAACTTAATCATGATCTTAGCCCATGCTTTTCTGGACAAATACCCATCAGAAGCAGACTTTCCTATCAATGATAAACCTTGGTATACCTTAAAAGATGGTATGGAAAGGCTGAAGGAAGAGGCAATGAGAAATGCTCTTCCTCTTTTGGGAATGGATGATGATTATCTCCAGTACCCATTGACAGCCAGCATAAGAAATAGGCTGGTTAAACATGCTCCTCCAGCATATAAAACAGTTATTTTAACCTTAACTGTAGCGCTGACTGGAGAATCAATCGGTGTAGTTCTAGGGAGGATGAGGGAGTTACAGGATATGGGACAGTGGGATAAATCGTCCCCTGGAGGCCATGTTGGTAACAGTAAGCCAAACAATCCTGATTGGAAAAAGAAATCAGTAGGGGAGGCCCCACGGGTGTCTCGCAAAGACATGTTCCAGGCTTTGCTTAAAGCCGGGATCAATAAGGAAAGGATTGATGGAAAGGAGACAGGAGAATTATGGAAGTTGTACAAACAGAAAGTTCTATCCACAAAGAAAGTGACCACTACAAATGTGGAAGGGGGTTCAAAAACCCCCAAGGTAAAGAAATCAGAGGGAAAAGGGGAAAAAACCCCAAAGAAAGTGTCTTGGGAAGATTTTCAGTCAGTTTATCCATGGGAAGAACTGGCTGCAGCCGTGGCCACAAAGGTCACGGAAGGAAGGGCTAATACACAGACTGAAGTCTGTGTAAATGAAAGTTCAGAAGGAAGTGATTTACTATAGGTAGCCAGCCAAGCCCCCCTATTGATAAAAAGGGACGAACGTCCCTACGTCAATCTTAGCATACATTGGAAAGGGGGAAATGTTCAAAGAGTCCCAGCTTTGATTGACACGGGGGCGGAGGCTACTTTAATTCATGGAAACCCAGAAAAAATAAAAGGACCTAGAGTAAAAATTGCTGGACTAGGTGGTCAAGTGATCACCGGGGTTCAGACACAGGTAGCTTTGAAGATAGGTAATTTACCTATCAAGAAGTATACGGTGCTGGTAGTTCCTATACCAGAATATATTTTGGGAATTGATGTCCTAAAAGGGATGACTCTTAATCTAACAGAAGGAAAATTCTCCTTTGGGATTAAGTCTTGTCATAAGGAAATGCGACCAGTGGTGGTGGGCAAAGTCAAAATGCCCCCTGTACATGTGCCTCCAGCTACAAAAATGGTAGCTATGAAACAATATCGAATACCAGGAGGTCACAGAGAGATAGGAGAAACCATTAAAGAATTGGTAGAAACTGGGGTAATGCGCCCTACTACTACCGCATGGAATAATCCTGTCTGGCCAGTTAAAAAGAGTGATGGCTCCTGGCGCATGACAGTTGATTATAGGGAGTTAAACAAGAATACTCCTCCCTTGACAGCTGCAGTTCCGGATACAATAACGATTGTGGAAAATATTCAGACTCACTCCGGAACTTGGTATGCAGTAATTGATTTGGCAAATGCTTTCTTTACTATACCTATAGAAGAGAAGGCTCAAGATCAATTTGCATTCACTTGGTTAGGAAGACAATATACCTTTACCAGGTTACCCCAAGGATGGCTACATAGCCCCCACAATCTGTCACCGGACGGTGGCAGAGCATTTGGATGGATTTGATCTACCATCAGAAATGCAGATCTCACATTATATCGATGATATAATGATACAAGGACAAGATGAGCAAAGTGTGAAAGATCAATTGACAAAACTGATTGCTCATATGAGAAGTAAAGGATGGGAAATCAATGATGCCAAGGTTCAAGGACCGTCTCAGGTGGTAAAATTTCTTGGGATTCAGTGGAACAAGGGGCACAGAGAGATCTTGCCCAATGCCAGACAGAAAATTATTAATTTCCCGGTCCCTAAATCCAAACAGGAGACTCAGTCTTATATTGGATTGTTTGATTTTTGGAGACAACATATCCCTCATTTGGGACAAATGTTGGCTCATTTGTACAACGTAACGAGGAAAAAATATGAGTTCCAATGGGGAGAGGAACAGCAAAATGTGTTTGAGATGGTCAGGGAAGTGTGGCAAGACATTGAAGGGATTATTCAATCTACCAAGACCACTGTATTTCATGTCGATGCTCATGTCCCTACTAACTCACTTGAACGTTTGTTTAATTCAGAAGCAGATAAAGCAGCAACCATCAGACAAGTCAGTCCAACAGTTGACAAGGCAAGGTACAGCTGTTTGGGCACACCAGGAAGAGCGACACCTTATTCAGCAGGTTTAGACCTCAGTACATTGGAAACTGTCGTGGTACCCCCAGGTAAGGTAAAACCAATTTCAACAGGATTGGGTTGCCAGATACCAAAGGATCATTATGGTCAAATAGCCACTCGTTCTAGTTTAGTGTTAAAAGGAGCCATAGTGGTGGGAGGGGTAATAGAGGCAGATCATCAGGGAGAAATCAAGGTACTGATGCTAAATTTGGGAAATGAACCTTTGATATTGATGAAACACCAGAAGGTGGCTCAGGTGTTGATAATTCCAATAAACTTGTCTGAAATAAGAGAAGAAACTGCCCCAGCAGAATTAACAATACGGGGTACTAAAGGTTTTGGATCCTCTAATATTAAAAATGTAGGAGCAAAAATATGGATTCAAAACCTCCAAGGACCGCCCTCAGAGACAGCGGTAATAGCGGTCGGAAAAGATCGTACTTTCCTGATGAGACCAGGAGTGGAGAAGTGGGAATATGTCCCACAAGAAAAATGTTATTTACGAGAATAATAGTGTATCTTTATTTGCAGATGGTGTTGTAAATAAGCGGAATCCATGGTATCGGTTACTGGGAAGAGCTCGATAGTGATGAGATGGAGAAATTCCTGTGTCTGATGTTTGCCTCTTTGGTCGTTGGATGGACAAGTCTACATCAGGAGGAACCTGTGGCGAATGAATTTCTGATGCACCATCACATTTTCAACACACAGATTTCTGGATCTGTACACATTCTTCGGTTACAGCCACCAGTATCCCTTATCTGGATGTCCCGGTATCGATGGAGGAAATCTTAAAGTAGAAAAGTTGTTCTGATCATCTTGCTGATAAAGACACTCGATGTGTTCATCTATAGAATGCGACAGTACCCATTTCCGTAGTGGGATGGATCAATCTTCCATGGTGGCAAGGCAATTTGAATGCAACAGTCACCAATTTGCAATATCTGGCTTTTAAGGGAGGAATTTGGGTACTAAGATATAAGACTGGACTGACTAACCTGGGATTCATCTCTATGGACTGTAGATGCTTTTAAACCCAGCTTATTGGAAAGGACAATTCATGATATGTTATGGCCTTATGCCAATATGTTCATAAATGGGACTAGTGAAACTTGTAGTAACATATCGGGAAAAGTAATGTGTAATGATTCCTTTGAATATCGAGCAAATGCCAAAACACATGATATTCAAGGGAGCTTTTCAGATAATATTGCTTTTAGTTTTAATATAATATACATAGTAGTGAAAGTGATTATTATATTTGTGATTCAACGTTTATCTAAACAAACCAAGAAAACAAAATTTGTGGCAAACAATATTTCTTGGTCATGGTATGGTATATTCCGAGTGATCTTCTTCTAGTGGAATACTGATGATGGAAAATAATCCCTGGGATCAAGGACCGATTGTGATACCAATGTGATATGACTGAAGTTTGAATGACTATTAGATAGGGATCATGATCAAAAGATAGGAGTGATCCCAGATATTATTTGATCCATCAATAATTCAGTATCAAAGAAGATGTCCTTTGGAGGGCCAAAATGATGACCAGGGAATACATGTCTTGAAGCAGTTGAAGATAAAGGAAGTAACATTTACAGTTCCACTTACAGGAAACTTGTGGTTAGCTTAAAGACAGTTTTAAGGATGAAATTTACGGCTCATTGCAATATTTCACTAACACTGGTCAAACTGTGGTCAGCCAGTTGTCAACTGACAGGATGTGCTGGAAATGTGCAGGAAGCTGCCGTTACCTACAACATTTTGTGGTCAAGTTACATGAACATGACTCAGCTGTCATATGCTGGTGACCATTTAGACACAACCTACAATATTTTCCTATAAAATATACACCGAACTCGCTTAATGTTGGGGAAATACCTTCCAGGACATTGAAGTGTACGTACGCACTGTTCCTGTGATGCCATGCCATGTTGATTCCTTATCTTAACTCGAGTTCCCTCCGATGTGAAAGGATTGCTACAACATAACGGTAATGTTGATGCATATTTCTGTTATTGTATAAGTTTCTATGACTATAAGATTCTAAATGCCTATGTACCATTGATTATATTCATGTGCTATTAAAATAAATAGTATCTTGCTATAAAGAATATTAGTATTCGTGCCTGATTAGGATATCAGTGAGCGCTTCGTAAGTACGGGCTTTCAGCCCCCTTTTTAGTAGAATTTAGCAAGACAGTGGAACAGGCTGCCACGAGAGGTTGTGAGTTCTCCTTCAATGGAGTCTTTAAAAAGAGGTTGAACGGACATCTGTCTGGGATGATTTAGTGAATCCCGCTTTGACCAGGGGGTTGGACTAGATGACCCAGGAGGTCCATTCCAACTCTACCATTCTATGATTCTAAATATTATTTTGTGCGACATAACTCTTTGGTTTAAGGGTATAAAAATGTAAAAGTTGCAAAATTTTCACCAAATTTCCAATATTTCCACAAATAAATGCAAAACATATTGTCTTACATTTACCACAAACATGAAATACAATAGGTCATAAACAAAATCTCAGAATCACCGGAATCCGTTGAAGCGTTACAGAGTTATAACCTCACAAAGTGACACTGGTCAGAATTGGAAAAAAATTGGTTAAAAACGGTTTTTGCTTCAAAAGAGTCCAGGGACTCAGTAATTAAATGCAGCATATAAGGCCATGTTCACACAGTACATCTTTTATTGTGTTTTTAGGGTCACAAAGATACAGCTAAATGCATGTATTTCCTTCTCCCAGCAAAGTCTATGAGATTTCTATTGTGCTGTCCACACTGAGCATCTTCTGTTGGCTGCATTTTTGAAAATGCAGCATGTCAATTCTTTTTGCATTTTTCCAGGGTTTTTGAGCCCTCCAGTCAATAGATTTGACTTAAAAAATGCATTGCGCAAAATGTGGTGCGTCA
This sequence comes from Anomaloglossus baeobatrachus, assembly GCF_048569485.1. Lineage (NCBI taxonomy): Eukaryota > Metazoa > Chordata > Amphibia > Anura > Aromobatidae > Anomaloglossus > Anomaloglossus baeobatrachus. Next base: position 248,199,915 of record NC_134357.1, read on the forward strand.
AAAACGCTGCATCTTTGTGGTTAGAAAAGATGCACTGTGTGAGGATAGCCCAATATTGAAATAAGGCCAGAGACAGGTTAGGCATGGTGTGAATAAAAAAAAAAAAAATGAAAAAAATGATAAGGGGTCTCAAGAGTACCAACAACTACAATGTAGATATAAAGTCATGGCCGAAAGTGTTGGCACCCTTGAAGTATTTCTCCCAGAAAATGATTGTAATTACAATTTTGTCAAATATGTGTGTGACAAAACAAAGAAAAAGTCAAATCCTACCTAATTAAAATGGACTAGACAAAGTTGTTGGTACCATTGCATAATTGCGGGTAAACTTTGTTTCAAGCATGTGATGCTCATACAAACTCACCTGTGGCAAGCACCAGGTATGGGCAATATGAAAATAACTCCTGAAACTAGATAAAAAGGAGAGAATTTCACTTTATCTTTAGATTGTGTGTGCCACACTAAGCACGGAGAACAGAAAAAGGAGAAAAGAATTGTCGGAGGACTTGAGAACCAAAATTGTTGAAAAAATATCAACAATCTCAAGGTTACAATACGATCTCCAGTGCTCTTGATGTTCCTTTGGCAACAAGACTGCAGTTTGCCAAGTACATGAGTAAGCCAAGATCCTTCTGGGAAAGAGTCTTGAGGACAGATTGGCCCAAGATTGAGCTTTTTTGTAAAACACATCATTCTACTGTTTACGAAAAAGAAAAGAGGCCTAAAGAAAAGAAAACAGTACCTACAGTCAAATATGGTGAAGGTTCAAAGACAGTTTGGGGTTGCTTTGCTGCCTCTGGGTGCCTTGATTGTATCGAAGGCATCATGAAATTTGAAGATTACCAAAGGATTTGGAGTGGCAATGTAGTGCTCAGTATTAAAAAGCTGAGTTTGATTGCTAGGTCATGAGTCTTCTGGCAGGACAATTACCCTAAGAAATTGATGGAAACAAACAAATGCTTTAGAGTTCTGAAGTGACCAGCAATGAATCCAGATCTAAATCCCATTGAACACCTGTGGAGAAATCTTAAAATTGCTGTTGGGAGAAGGCACTCTTCAAATATAGACCTGGAGCAGTTTGCAAAAGAAGAGTCCAAAATTCCAGTGGAGACGTATAGGAAGCTTGTTGATGGTTATTGGAAGCGATTGATTGCAGGTATTTAATCCAAAAGGGCAACCAAATATTAAATTGAGCATGCCAACAATTTTACCCGGCCTATTTTTGGAGTTTTGTGTGAAATTATGTCTAATTTGCCTTTTTTTCTGCGTTTTTTTGTGTTGTTCTAATACACACAAAGGATATTAACATGTGTATAACAAAACGTGTAATTGAAATCATATGTGAGAAATGCTTCCTTTTCTGGAACAATTTCAAGGGTGCTAACACTTCTGGCCAGGTCTCAGGGGTACTTTACACGTTGCGACATCGCATCTGAAATATCGTCGGGGTCACGTCGTTAGTGACGCACATCCGGCACCGGTAACGACATCGCAACGTGTAAATCCTAGATGCACCGATAAACAATCGCAAAAGCGTCGTAAATCGGTGATCTGTGTAGTGTCTGTCATTTTCATAATGTCGGGTCGACCGCAGGTACGATGTTTGTCGCTCCTGCGGCAGCACATATCGCTGTGTGTAAACCCGCAGGAGTGACAAACATCTCCTTACCTGCATCCCGACGGTAATGCGGAAGGGAGAAGGTGGGCGGGATGTTATGTCCCGCTCATCTCCGCCCCTCCGCTTCTATTGGCCATAGTCATATTAGTGACGTCGCTGTGACGCTGAACATACCTCCCCCTTGAAAAAGGGATAGTTCGGCAGTCACAGCGACGTCGCCGAGCAGGTATGTGCGTGTGAAGCTGCCGTAGCAATAATGTTTGCTACGGCAGCAATCACCACATATCGCATGTGCGACGGGGGCGGGTACTCTCGCGCTCGGAATCGCTAGCCGATGCTAGCGATGTCGCAACGTGTAAAGTACCCCTTAGACTAAGGCGGGCTTTGCACGCTGCGACATCGGTAACGATGTGTTACCGATGCTGCAGCGATAGTCCCGCCCCCGTCGCACGTGCGATATCTAGTGAAAGCTGCCATAGCGATTATTATCGCTACGGCAGCTTCACATGCACTTACCTGCCGTGCGACGTCCCTCTGGCCGGCGACCCGCCTCCTTCCTTAGGTGGGCAGGTCGTGCGGCGTCACAGCGACGTCACACGGCAGGCGGCCAATAGGAGCGGAGATGAGCAGGATGTAAAACATCCCGCCCACCTCAGTCCTTCTCATTGCAGCCGGGCGGCAGGTAAGGTGATGTTCCTGGCTCCTGCGGCTTCATACACAGCGATGTATGCTGCCGCTGGAGCGAGGAACTACATCGTACCTGTCGCACCATCGGCATTATGGAAATGTCGGAGGCTGCAGCGATGATACGATAACGACGCTTTTGCGCTCGTTCATCGTATCAAAAAGGTTTTACACGTTGCGATATCGACTGCGACGCCGGATGTGCGTCACTTTCGATTTGACCCCATTGACATCGCACGTGCAATGTCACAACGTGCAAAGCCGCCCTTAGGCCCGCTTTAAGCACTGCGATATCATTACAGATACTAGCGAGCGTACCCGCCCCCATCGTTTGTGTGACACAGGCAAATCACTGCCCGTGACGCACAAAATTGCGGACCCGTCACACTACTTACCTGCCTAGCGACGTCGCTGTGACCGGTGAACCGCCTCCTTTCTAAGGGGGCGGTTCGTTCGGCGTCACAGCGACGTCCCTAAGCGGTAGCCCAATCAAAGCGGAGGGGCGGAGATGAGCGGGACGTAACATCCCGACCACCTACTTCCTTCCTCATTGCGGGCGGCCGCAGGTAAGATGAGGTTCCTCGTTCCTGCGGTGTCACACGTAGCGATGTGTGCTGCTGCAGGAACGACGAACTACATCGTACCTGCAGCAGCAACGATAATTGGGAAGAGGGGGTGATGTCACCGATGAGCGATTTTGAATGTTTTTTGCGACGATTCAAAATCGCTCATAGGTGTCACACACAACATCGCTAAAGCGGCCGGATGTGCGTCACAAATTCCGTGACCCCAACGAGATTGCTTTAGCGATGTCGAAGCGTGTAAAGCCACCCTTAGGCTAGTCAAACACATTAGTTGGCTGTTGGCCATCTAAGTTGACACTCCCATAAGCTGAGCACTCGTGTTCCTTATGATAAACTTGCCCACTGGACACGACAGAGAACAGTTTGATTCCATGTCCGAAATTAGACAGTCACTATAGACATCTCTCCTGATCATCATGTGGCAGGGCCCCATGCACATTAGAGCATCTGCCAAACCCGTGGATATAGGCGGGTTCAGCCACCATTAGTCTAATGTGTATGGGACCCCGTACACGGGCCGAACCCACCAAAGTTATCATGAAGCCAAGTATATATTACGGTTCTGTGTGACTGCTATATATTTGATACAAAAAAAAATTAAAAAAAAATAGCATTAGATTCTGTCATAGGAAAGAAGAATACTGGTATCTAAGAAAAAAACGAAAAACGTAATAAAAAAGCCACATATCCTTCTAAGTACTGTGTCAGGGTTTTGATCTAAAGCCCTGATGGAGTGAGAGAGTCACTTTATAAACCATCTGGCTTCCATTCTGGCAGAACTTGTCTTTATGAGGCCTACACAAAAGCACTGTCTAAAGCACTTTTGTGTTTGCTTAAAGAAGATGAATACTGCCTGAATGGAAGTCCGACTAAGCCCAAAGTGACTTAGTCTGAATCATTATAGCTCGGAATTCCATTTTTCAGCATACAGCACAGTGTGTGAACAAGGCTTTCTTCTGACAATATATTTGCACCACTTGAGGCCATAACAGTCTACATAAAGTTAGGTCCAGAGATATTTGGAAAGTGACCGAATCTTCATGATTTGACCTCTGAATGCCACTATTTTTATTTAAAATTAAACAACTGAAACGCAATTGAAGCGTAGATGTAAGGTTTAAGTAAAGGAACTGAAATATCCTGTGAAACGTGTAGGAATTTCAACCATTTTCTACAAAGCCTCCTCATTTCAGGGCCTCAGCAGTAATTGGATAAAGTAAATCTATTATAAATAAAAATATTCATTTTTAATACTTTGTGTAAAATTCTTTGGAGGCAATGACTGCCTGAAGTCTGGAAGCCATGGACGTCACCAAACGCTGGATTTCCTCCTTTGTGATACTTTGCCGGCCTTGGCTATAGCGGACTTCAGTTGTTGCTTGTTTGTGGGTCTTTATGCCTTAAGCATGTGAAATACATGCTGGATGGAGTGGAGATCTGGTGAATAACTTGCCAATTACAGAATATTCCACCACTTTGCCTTAACTTCTGGGTTGCTTTTGCAGTATGTTTTGGGCCATTGTCCACCGGTAGTCCGGTACTATGGAGCGCTGTCCAATCAACCTTGCTGCATTCGGCTGAATCTGAGTACAGGTTGATCTTATCTTCATCTGACCAAAGAATGCTTTTCCAGAACTGGGCAGCTTCTTCGATGTCTTTTGGCAAAGTCTAAACCTGGCTTTTCTATTTTTAAGGCTGATTAATGGTTTGCAGCTTGGGTATTTGCTGTATTTGCTCTCATGAAGTCTTCTCTTTATGGTAGACTTCGATACGGAAAAACCTAATTCCTGGAGAGTGTTTTTTACTTGGGTGAATATTGTGAAGGGGTGTTTAACCATGGAAAGGATTCTGCGCTCATCCAGCAGTTGTCTTCTGTGGAAATCCAGGCCTTTTTCAGTTCCCAGGCTCACCTGTGTGCTTATGTTTTTTTTTTTTACAGAATGTACCAAAATATTAATTTGGCCACCCGCAACATTTCTGCTGTCTCTCTGATGGATTTATTATTTTCTGTTTAATGATGGTCAGTTTCTCTTTTTTTTGAGAGCTCCTTCGACTGCATGTTGAGGGTTCACAGCTTCCAAATGCAAATGCCTTATCTGGAATCAGCTCCAGACCTTTTACCTGCTTAACTGATGGTGGATTAAAGCGGGAATAGCCCTTGCAGCCCATTGTGAGATAATTGTCCCATTACTTTCAGTCCCTTGAAAAAGAGCCAGTTACATATAAACTGTAGTTCCCAAGACCCTTATGCCAATTAAGATGGGAAATTAAATCAAAATCAAATTAAAAAGATGAGACCCTATATTGATTATATAACTGCATCCTGAATATGTTTTGATAAACCACTAAAATCCCCAAATTTATGTCACTGTCCAAATATATCTGAACCCAACGGTATATATATAGCAGGTGAATTAAGTATTGTACACTATACCAAATTTTTAAGTAAATATATTTCAAAAGGCGCTATTGACATGAATTTATCATTAAATGTCAGTAACAACCCAATCAACACAAGTAAACAAATCAAACCACATATGTCCATAAATTACTGTATTTTTCAGACTATAAGACGCACCGGACCATAAGACGCACCCTGGTTTTAGAGAAGGAAAATAAAATTTTAAGCAAAAAATGTGATCATGACACTTATGGGGCGAAAATCTGCTGCTGACACTGTTATGGGGGTAATGTACCCAAATTCTCTACTAAGGTAACCCATCCTGATAATGAGCCTCCTGCCTTGTATATGATCCCCATCCTTGTATATATGTCCCCCATCCTGGTATATATTCCCATCCTGCTATATATTCCCATCCTGCTATATACCGCCATCATGGTATAGCCCCCATCCTCCTACATAGCGCCATTCTGGTATATGCCCTTATCCTGCTATATACCCCCATCCATCCATCCTGCTATATACCCCATCCATCCATCCTGCTATATACCCCCATCCATCCTGCTATATACCCCCATCCATCCATCCTGCTATATACCCCCATTCAGCTATATGACCCGCTACATGTGGCACACACAAAAAAAAATAAAAATTAAAATGTTCATACTCCCCTTTCCTTGCTACATGCAGAATCGCTCCTCCTCCTGTCTGTGCCGGCAGCAGCGTCGCTGGAGTGTGGAGCCGTCACCGTTCCCCTGCAGCATCGCGATCTCTTCCTGCCTGTCAGCTGGCCTGTGTGGAGACTAGCGATGCGCACAGGGATGACGTCATCGCTGTGCTCACTGCTTCTACACAGATCAGCTGGCCGGCAGACAGGAGGACATTGCGATGCTGCAGGGGAATGGTGACGGGTGAGTATACTGATTTACTGCATCCCGCGCTGATGATGATGATGATGCACGGGGGGCAGTGAATACAGCCGCACATGATCACTCCAGGCTGTAGTTGCCAGGGGTGATCACGCGGGCCGGCTATTAATTATACGTGCACCCCCCCGCCCATCATCCCGCCCACCTGTCAGCGCTGGCTTCAGCGCTGAGGGATGATGGGCGTGCATATGAAATGAGCGGCCCCACGTGGTCACGGCAGGGTGCTAAAGCCTGCTCATGCCACAGATGACCCGCTCCACCTCAGCACCCTCATTCCCCGCAGCCACATTCAGACTATAAGACGCACCCCCCACTTTCCCCCAATATTTGGGGGGGGGGGGGGGGGGGGAGTGTGTCTTAAGGGCCAAAAATACGGTAAGTTATGAGTAATAATGAGAAATTATACAGGGAAAAAGAAATGAACACATGAAGAAAGAGGTGCAAAAAGCCATGGATACATCTATCAGTAATTACAAAGCAATCCTGCCACTTAGTGAAAAGTAATATTAGCTGGTTAACTGATGACCTATGAAAAGGTGTCTCATTACCAAGGTGCTACACAAGAAATATCTCATGTTGGGTAAAACCAGCGTGTTCTCTTAAGCCCATTGCAATCTTATTGTTGCAAAACATACTGATGGTATTGGTTATAGAACAATTTCTAAACTACTGAAGGTTCCAGTGAACACTGTTGAGGCCATAATCCGCAAGTGTAAAGAACATCATTTCACCATAAAACAGCAATGACCAGGTGCTTCCCACAAAATTTCAGACAGAGGAGTGAAAGAATAATCAGAAGAGTTGTTCAAGAGTCAAGAACCACCTGTGGAAAGCTACAGAAAGACCAAGAATCAGTAGGTACAACTGGTTCAAAGATAACAAAAAGTAATACACTTAACCCCCATGGACACTACGCACGTTCACCATACAAGACTCCATTGATGAACAAAAAGCATGTTCAACCATGTTTTCAGTTTGCTCAACAACATTTAGACAAGCCTGTGAAATACTGGGAGAATTAACAATGATTCCCCGAAAATAAGACCTACCCCAAAATTAGTCCTAACAGGATTTTTTGGGTCTTTTTTGAGTATGCCTAAAATAAAAGCCCTACGCTAAAATAAGACCCCCGGAAGAAGGATTACGAAACCTATAGGTCGGGGTGCCTGACTCTCATACCACACCTCAGGTACGATATTGATCTGTATTTTGATACCATGTGCCACTAGCTATAACTGCACTGTGGGTCTTTACTGGTATTATATAGGGTGTTGGCACATGATATCTCTAGCAGTCAGTAGCCTTTACACCCCTTTTGATTGATCACATGGCTGCCTTTGTGCTGTTTTGCATGTATGACTCCGTTTCTTTGAGCGGTAATTACACTGCTGCAACTAATAGCCTTGGTGATTTGGATTAGGACTCCCATAGGCTGACTATATGTTCCACACATTTTTATTTGCATAACGTGGTGGATATTTCATAGTGGGTCAGCATAATGGGGGTTGATGCCCTGTGACATCAGTCACACATACATTTGCTGTGTGAACAAGACTACTATTTCAGCACAGGGCTTATGCAGCAGCATGTTGGCATCCATGTTGATCACTCGCTTTTTGACCAGCTAGTTTTTGCTTTTTTGGCTTTCTGACTGCCCTTAAACATGTAAAGCGTGCCAGGTTGGTATGAGGGTATCATTGGTGGCTATCATCACCTGTCTCTACAAATTTTAACCACAACAATCTTTTGTCTTTTGTAATTTGTATTTAATAAAATTTTTATCTATTTCAACTATAAAGTCTCTGTACAGATTTTTTCCTTCATTATTTCATTTATATTCTGTATATGGCTTTCTCCATATGCTAACTATGGCACGAGACTTCTCGTGTATACTGGTATTGTTTGTTTAAAATAAGACCTAGCTGCAGTTCATCATACTAATAGGATCCTGGCCAGCCCCTTCAGGATATGTAACTGTTATTCCTGTATGTTGCCCCATTGTGTTGATATAAGCCCTGGAAAATTTATAGTCACTCACCAGCTAGTTACATGTATGTTAATACCAAATGAATATTCACCCTTTCACCCGCCTACCCCTTTGTCCCGATGTCAGTGATTGGGCTGCCAGTTAATGACAAATGTATACTTACCCCTACCCGCCCATACCTCTGTGCCGCGGCATCAGTGATTGGATGCAGACTGCTGTAATATTCGCTCTGAGGACTGGCGGCTCTTCTGACCATGACAGCATGTATTTCTATGCAGCTGTCACACACAAGTCAGGAAAACCGCCGACCAGTCCAAGGATTACTATGTGATCCTCGGGTGATTAATACAACAGTCTAACTACACCTAATCACTGATGCCATCACAGAGGGATGGGCGGGTGAAGAGGTGACTATTCCTTTGGCATTAATGGGCGACCCAATCACTGACGCCGTCACAGAGGGGTGGGTGGGGTGGTTGAATATTTATTTGGCATTAACGGGCGACCCAATCACTGGCACCAATATAAAATATAAGACATTCCCTGAAAATAAGCCCTAGTGCATCATTTGAAGCCAAAAATAATATAACAACCTGTCTTATTTTCTTGGACGGAGGCCATCTTGCTTGGAGGCCAAAAGCCACTGCACATCACCCCAAAAACACCATATCGACTGTGACGTTTGGAGGTGGGATCGTCATGATGTGGGGCTGTTTTGTAGCATATAGCAATGGCAAACTTCATATAATTGAAAGAAGGATGAATGGACAAATGTACAGAGACATTCTTAATAAAAATCTGTTGCCCTCTACCAGGATGATGAAGATGAAACGAGGAAGAACATATCAGCAAGTCAATGATCTCAAACACACAGCCAAGGACACTCAAAATAAAGATGCTAGAATGGCCAAGCCAACCACCTAACCTGAATCAAATAGAAAATTTATGGAAGGAAATAAAGCTTAGAGTTCATAAAAGTTGCCCATGGGACCTTTAGGATTTGAAGAGTGTTTGTGTGGAAGAATGGGTCAAAATCCCACCTGAGCAGTGCATACGACTACTTTCTCCACACATGAGGCATCATTAAGCTGTCATCATTAACAAAGACTTTTTTTAGGAAGTGTAAAGTAAATTTCAGCAAGCATGTTCAATACTCATTTTGTAATTTTTCATAATTACACATCACTAAATTTTTGGACCTCTATGGGTGAATTCCTTTACCTATGTGTATTGGATAAGTTGTTACTGACATCTGGTGAGAAATTCATGTTAATTGCACCTTTAGAAATGTATTTACTTAAAAGATTGGTGACGTGTTCAATACTTATTTCACCTGCTGTATATGTATTCTGGAAGAAAATGCTCTGATAGACCGTCACTTAACTTTGGTCTACATGTCCACTGAAATATATGCAGAACTTTAGTGTCATAGTTTTAAAAAGCTTTGTATATTTTGCACAAGGGGAGCAATGTGAATAGGCACTGCTTTTATTATTTGTTTTGTGTGTTTCATTAATTTCGTACCTTTTGGAACTATAGTATAGGACCAAGTTCGAAAAGCTATCAACGCTGAGATACCAGTCTGCAAAGTATCCTGTATTAAAGAAAATAACTGGCTGTTACAAAGCTAATTAAAATGGATGGGACATTTCTGTTCTCATTCATATTAATAGATCTTGCATTGAATCATCATATTTCCATTTTGTGATGGCAAACAGATACAGAACTGCAAATAAGTATTGGACATGTGAAGATAGCACTAGACGTAATCCATGACAAGAATCACTGGGTGTCCTATTGCATGTCTTCTGATATTAAGATAGGACTGGTGAGAGACCATTATCGGAGTCCCCATAGTTTACTGAAAAAAAGGAGATATCTACATTTTGTATATGATAGAATGACATATTAGCAAGATAAAGGATATGTAAGGGAATTTTCTCAGCTATACAGATTTCACACAATTCCAAAGCAACACAATTGAACAATCATTTCCATTGCCCGACCCTCCCGATTCTAGACTTGTTATAAAAGTATACATCCCGTGGAATCCAGTGTCGTCATTTCTGGTGGCTGAATGGTGGTTAGGTACCCTGGTCAGCAACTCTGACAAAGATTATTAGGGGGAACTGAAAGATTAAAAATCTTCAATAAGAAACTTTTATTAAAAGCTACAATAAGAAACTATAATTTTGTTAGATTTCCTTTAACCTTAGCAAATTAGCTGGAATTTGAGATACCAGTAATCTCAGCTTTAACTCGGTCTGCGTAGATGTCATCTTGAAGCATGTTCGTGCCTAATCTAGTAAGAAACATTTTTGCCAAAAAAAAAAAAAACAAGAAGTAACTTCCAACTAGGAACACTGTCATTGTCATTAGCTGGGTTTTCCAGTTTAACCTTGGGATAGGTAATAATTTGTTGATCTGTGGCTGTCCAACCACCGGGAGCCACAACGATTGGCATTTTAAGAATTTTTATCCTTGATGGGCAACTCTTATCCCATTTTCCAAACAGCTCGACAGATGTGCTGGTTTATCCACTTTCTGGAAAAAGCCGAGAGTAGGACTTGGCAGTAGTGATGTGTGAGCTCTACCATGCTCGATGCTTGGTACTGGAAACAAGCTGTCGGATGCTCAGACAGGCTCAACTTGAGTACCGAGCATAACAGGAGTCAATGGGAAACCCGGGCATTTTTCCAGAACATCTTCCAAAAAAGTGCTCGAGTTTCCAATTGACTTCAATTATACTTAGGTAATCGAGTAGAGATCGTCCGACTTAATCGTTTTGAGTACCACGCACCCGAGCATCGTAGTGCTCGCTTAACACTATATGGCAGTCCTGTAAAAAAATGAAAGCTGCAGAGGTCAGACATGGACACAGACCCTCTATTCTAATGGAAGAAATTTACCCCATTCTAAGGTTCGGTGCTGGTCCCAGTAGCCAACAAGTTATCCCCTATCCTGTGGGTGTGCTTGCATAATTTTACTGGACAACACTTTTAGTTAATTCCTTTCAGAAATGCCTTCTTCTACCAAGAAGAAAACTTTCACTGAGTAGAAAATGCCTTCTTACAAAAATGCAAGACCTGGTGTATGTAGATCTGTTAAGAATGTCCGAATCTAACCGGGGACATCATCTTTTACCCAAAAATATGCTCTCATTATTAGGAACCTACTTGCCTAATCATCTTCTGATGAGAAAAGACTTTGGCTAATCAAGAACACCTTCTCTAAGACTAGTTTTCTTCCAACCAGGAATGTCCTTGGCTAACCAAGAACGTCTTCCAACCAGGAAGTTGCGTTTTTGATAAAAGGTAAAAAACTGCAACTCACCGGATCCTGCCACTACCGCATGCAAACTGCAAGTCCATTGACATTGCATTGAGCAGACAATGGATCCTGTAAGATGCGTTTTGCGTTTTTTTTTGCCGACCGGCAAAAAAACTCTGATGTGAAACCAGCCTAATCAATAAAGTCCTTGGCTAACCAAGAACGTCTTCCAACCAGGAATGTCCTTGGCTAACCAAGAACGTCTTCCAACCAGGAATGTCCTTGGCTAACCAAGAACGTCTTCCAACCAGGAATGTCCTTGGCTAACCAAGAACGTCTTCCAACCAGGAATGTCCTTGGCTAACCAAGAACCTCTTCCAACCAGAAATGTACTTGGCTAACCAAGAACCTCTTCCAACCAGAAATGTACTTGGCTAACGAAGAACCTCTTCCAACCAGAAATCTACTTGGCTAACCAAGAACCTCTTCCAACCAGAAATGTACTTGGCTAACCAAGAACCTCTTCCAACCAGAAATGTACTTGGCTAACCAAGAACCTCTTCCAACCAGAAATGTACTTGGCTAACCAAGAACCTCTTCCAACCAGAAATATACTTGGCTAACCAAGAACCTCTTCCAACCAGAAATGTACTTGGCTAACCAAGAACCTCTTCCAACCAGAAATGTACTTGGCTAACCAAGAACCTCTTCCAACCAGAAATGTACTTGGCTAACCAAGAACGTCTTCCAACCAGGAATGTACTTGGCTAACCAAGAACCTCTTCCAACCAGGAATGTCCTTGGCTAACGAAGAACCTCTTCCAACCAGAAATCTACTTGGCTAACCAAGAACCTCTTCCAACCAGAAATGTACTTGGCTAACCAAGAACCTCTTCCAACCAGAAATCTACTTGGCTAACCAAGAACCTCTTCCAACCAGAAATCTACTTGGCTAACCAAGAACCTCTTCCAACCAGAAATGTACTTGGCTAACCAAGAACCTCTTCCAACCAGAAATGTACTTGGCTAACCAAGAACCTCTTCCAACCAGAAATATACTTGGCTAACCAAGAACCTCTTCCAACCAGAAATGTACTTGGCTAACCAAGAACCTCTTCCAACCAGAAATGTACTTGGCTAACCAAGAACCTCTTCCAACCAGAAATGTACTTGGCTAACCAAGAACCTCTTCCAACCAGAAATATACTTGGCTAACCAAGAACCTCTTCCAACCAGAAATGTACTTGGCTAACCAAGAACCTCTTCCAACCAGAAATGTACTTGGCTAACCAAGAACCTCTTCCAACCAGAAATGTACTTGGCTAACCAAGAACGTCTTCCAACCAGGAATGTACTTGGCTAACCAAGAACGTCTTCCAACCAGGAATGTACTTGGCTAACCAAGAACATCTTCCAACCAGGAATGTACTTGGCTAACCAAGAACGTCTTCCAACCAGGAATGTACTTGGCTAACCAAGAACGTCTTCCACCCAGGAATGTACTTGGCTAACCAAGAACCTCTTCCAACCAGGAATGTACTTGGCTAACCAAGAACCTCTTCCAACCAGGAATGTACTTGGCTAACCAAGAACGTCTTCCAACCAGGAATGTACTTGGCTAACCAAGAACGTCTTCCAACCAGGAATGTCTTTGGCTAACCAAGAAAGTCTTCCAACCAGGAATGTCTTTGGCTAACTAAGAACCTCTTCCAACCAGGAATGTACTTAGCTAACTAAAAAAAAAAAAAAAAAAAAAAAAGTCTTCTAACTAGGAATGTACTTGACTAACCAAAAACTTTTAACCAGGGGGGTCCTTGGCTAACCAAGATCCTCTTCCAGCCAGGTATGCATTGCGGTTAGGCCGCTTTCACAATGCATTGTCACCTACGTTCACTGGTCCCGTCGGGGCAATTGTCCGAACCTGCCTCTCCCCCCTGCAAAATGTGTTTCGGTCACATATGCCGACAGGGCCATTGACTATAATGGAGCAGACGGAGTCAGCGTGTGCTCTGTCTTGCCCTATTTTCGGGCATATACGCTTTCTACAGGCGGACACCTGAACATAGTAGTGCGGGTGGTGGTGGGGGGTAGTTAGCTTTGGATGTCCTGACGTGACCAGTGAACATAGGTGAAAATGCAATGTGAAAGCGGCCGGTCTTCGCCTGACCAGAACAACCTTCCCCTCAGAAAAGAATGGTTCTGGTGAACGCCTTCTTGCACCGAAGAACAAGTTATCCCAAAATCCTTCTTTACTCATAGATAATGTGTTCTAATAATGAGAAACCTCATCCTAACAGAAAGCCTCAGGCAGTTTACCAGGAATGCTGTTACCAGTGGAACGCACAAATAAATCCGCCATCTACCAGAAGGATGCTCCATTACTGTCCCCTTTGTCTGAAATCCCACCAAGCAGCAGACTTCTACAGGCTCCATGCACCTTATGCACATAGACAATTGGGTAGCCAAGTCTGTATGTGCTGTGCCATAGTGAGGGGAGTGGAAGCCATAGCCTGGCGTACACTGGCACTAGCCATACCATAAATAGGTGCCACAGCCAGCAGGTGGTGCTGCTCTGTGCCATGCACAATGGTGGCAGCACAGCACAGTAAAGAACAGGCGAAGTTTTCTATCTAGTCAGTGAGTAGCACCAGTTATGGATGATAAGCACCGGCACCAGTCACCCCCCATGTGCCCTACATTACTATACATTGTGCATTTCGTGTCCCCTCCATCTACATAACAGACATGCATTGTGTTGGTTTCCATGGCACCCACTACAGCCCTAGAGGCCGCGTCTCACCTGTCAGGCGCAGACAACACTGAGGGTTACATGCACAAGAAGCTCGGGCTCATTCCACCCTCACTAAATGTAAACTCCCAACAACATGTCGGCTCTTTATTATGTCATCGGCTCCGAATAGTCAGCGCTAGAGGGAGCGACGTGTGAGTGAGACCCGTCCTCGGCGCGGCAGCCATCTTTTCGTAGCCTACTGGGTACGTGTTGTAGCCGCTGTGAAAATGGCCGCCGCTCAGAAGTTGTGCGGACACAAAGGGAGGAGCTTCCTGCGAGCACATCATGGCTGCACTGTGAGCCATATGTAAGGGGGCAGACTGATACCCAGAGTTATTGGGAAGACCCTGCATATGCTTTATAGATATGGTGTAATACAGACACATACCTCCTAACTTTTACACAACAGATAGAGGGATAAACAATATGGCGCGTGTAGTGCGTGGTGCCAATTGTTCCCTGGACCCCAGTCATGATCCCAAAGCCCACACATTTCACTCTAACCTGACAGAAGGGGCGGTGAGGGACATTCAGCGGCGCCCCGGACGGTGTCGCTTGGTGGGACCTATAAAGTTATTTTTTTGTTCATTCACAGTTGTAGCGGCCATAACTTTTTGACTTTTATGTATCTGCACTAGATGAGGTCTTTTTTGGGGTGTCTGTAAGGCCGTGTTCACATGTTGCATAAATCTGTGTTTTTTGTTTTCGGCAGGTGTCCGCACCACGCTACACAATAACAATCTGCTCTGGTTTTTGCACGTTTGCTGCATTTTTTATGCCTTTTCCTCATTATTTGAAGTGCTTTTTGTTCAGACGTGAAGCTGCGATTTTATTTCATTTTTTATCATACGGAAAAGCAACAGCCTAACGGTCCAAACAAAGTGGGTGTGATTTCACGAAAACTGCCCACTATGCGTCTAAAGACAGCGCTGAACTGTGAGGGTTTATGTTTTCCTCTATATACTTCTATAATGAGCCTGGTGAACAACGCAGGTAAATAAGAAAAAATACTTTGAAGTATGAACTGAAAGCTCTTCTGTACTAATCTGCACTAATAAAGCATTAAATGAAGAGGAAAAGACATAAAAAATGCAGCAGCACTGCAATAATCAGAAAAGATTGATTACTGTGCAGACACCAGCGGAAAATGTGTAGGGGAAAAATACGGCATTTACACTACGTGTGAACACGGCCTCAGCGTTACATTTTTATTACATCTTTATATTTATTTATTGGAGAAAAAAAAACACTAACTCTGTTCACTGTATGGGTTGATCTGATGACAGGGATCCAAATATGTCCATATTATTTGCTGATTAGTGATGATTTTTTTTTAAAGTCCATTAAAATGTAATTATTGTAATTATTTTTAATTACTTTTTAGTCATTTTATAAAAAGGAAAATAAATCTGACTTATTTGACCCCCAGGATTGCTACCAGGAATTTCAGGGCCCCATACTGTCAAAATTTTTAGGCCCCCTTGAGACTCCACCTCCACCCCAGCTTTGCATCTAGCCCTCATACCTTCAACATCAGTCCCACCATCACTCTTGGAAAATCTTCAATTCTGCAAACCATCCTCACAAATCAAACATTAACTGCTAGTCGCCATTTTGACAGCCCAAAAGTGCTGCATGCACCATTTTTTGGGTTATCATAATGACGAACCCCAGACAGAATCGTCAGCCATATGCACGGCAAAAAGTGCCCTCCTATATAGACCAGACTTGTCTGCAATAGGACTTCCCTAATTCCCAATTAACGCTGACACCTGCCTGAGTCACGGGCTCAGATTCAGCCCCACTACCATTCCTGGCCACCAGAGGGAGCTTCAAACAGCACCCACACAGACGGCATTCACAACAGTTCCCACTTGTACTATTGTGTTCTCACTCCTACGACTCCACCCCCCCAGCCTGGTTTCGGGTATAATCATGCCCTCTGCCATGTCTGATGAGGTGTTTCTGAGCCTAGGTGTCGTGCTTTGTGTGAACCGGTGTTGACCTCCTCCTTACCCAAGATGGAATACCACACTTCTGGCTGAGGTGCAGTACCTCTGTGGTGCCTCAAGCCTCAGGGGCACAACACTCCCCTAACAGCAAATCCCAGCATGTCCTCAGGCTGGAACAAAAACACAATTACAGTGGTTTGAAGACATGCAAAATTTTTGTATGCTGTAAACATTTTAAACATTTTCTTCCCTTTATGGGAGGCACTCTCTTAAATGTTACCAACATGATAAACTCTTACATTACACTATAACATCTTGATAATATAAAACATCAGCTTTTCTCATAATAAAACTTTTGTTGAAGAGCACGATGCCAAGTATCCTTGCACCGCTCCTGTGATGTACAAACTTGCAGCAACGATAAACAATATGGGGAACCCGCCACAAACAAACCTCCAACGTAGGCTCTGGGTGGGCCACAGTGCGTTCCTGATCACGCTTCATTGCTTCTGCCCCAGTAGACGGGTTTTGTCTCCTGTGATCAAAGAATTCTGCTACAGGGCGCTGTAATAAGTGTAACTATTTACACAGGAAGTCCTGGCTACACATAGTCCAGTAGCCCAGTTGTCTATTTAACTCACGCACATAATGCATTATCAATAAGGAAACATTATCAAATCATATTTACACTGAACATTATCAAACTTAGTTGGCAGCCTCCCGGTCTGATACACACGACGGTGCTATCTCCAGGCGCTGCACATTTAGGGTGTACCACCCACGCTCGCCTTCAGGCCTAAGACATACAGCGAGAAAAACAGTGCGAGTTGAGTGCGATAAAACATCGCATTCCACTCGGACCAATATTAGCCTGTGTGTCAGCGCACATGAGCGATTATTTTCTCAGCCCTAATCTGACCGAGAAAACAATCGCGGCATGCTGCGATTGTAATCCGAGACTCTTTCTCTCGCACCCATTCAAGTGTATGGGGCAAGAGAAAACTCGCACTGCACTCGCGGTACACCGGTGTACTGCGAGTGCAGAGTGAGAATGGCAATAGCCGGCTACAGTGGAGAGAGGGAGATAAATCCCTCCCTCCCCTCCTCAGTGCCGGCCCGCCCCTCGCAGCTGAGGTCCGCTTGAACAGTATGACCTCAGTCGCAGGGACACTAGCATGACACTCGGCTCTGCTGTACTGCCAGCGTGAGCCGAGTGTCATGCGAGGAGGTCGCAGTAATCCCCGTGTGGCCCCAGCCTTATAGCGGTTTTTCGCGACCACATCACGTTTAGGATGGCCTTTTTGTAGGTGGACTTCTTCATCGCGCCGGGAGATGAAGATGTCCTTTGCAAGACCAGTCTCTTTAGCAAAGCCCCAACCTTTTTCTAGATCGAACTGGACGACCGTCCCGTAGTTTAGCGGTCCCCACTCTGATGGTCGGACCTTGTGGAGCCGCTTCTTTGTGGCCATATTGCGGGCCTCCATCTCCTCCCCTCTCGCCTGGTGCTGCTCCCGCTCTGCTGGCAATTTTAACAACTGCTGCTGGCAGGACACCGCAATGGTACTGGTGGTCAGGGTGGGAGTTAAAGGGGCCGCCAGTCCTCTCCCACTGCCGGCCATGATGTCCCAGGCCAAGCGTCGCTGCACCTGTACCAGGTGCAATGGCGTCGGGGTGGGTGGGGGGGGTGCTGAAATGGGTCCGAATAGAGTGTCCTTCGCGACCGGGGCAACAGGGGTTGTTGTCTCCGTTACCTCTCCGGCTCCAGGTTTTTGTGGGCCCTGGGCGAAAGAGTCTCAGTGGGCCCTATCCACACATAGACATGCACAGATACATACACATACAGGCATATGTACACATATATATTTCAAGGGAAATTCACAAAAACACATATCAATAGACAAAAATCTATACACAGTAATATACACTGACATACATAGATACATATATATGCACACACAGACACATTAGAGATATTTCTAATATTGGGAAGCCGGCAATAGCCTCATTCACCTCCCCGCTTGTGTCCATCCAGCTCCTCCTGGGCATGTGTCTGTGCCACACTGATTGGTGGCCGTCACTAACAGACATTGCCACACATAGAGAACACTAACACTGCTGTATATACATCACAAGAGAGACTGGGGGCATACACATTACTGGGGGGCATACATAATACTGAGGAAAGGGATATACAGCAATGGGGGCCATACAGCTCCAGAGGGGGGCATACAGCTCTAGAGGGGGGCAGTGGCTCTGGGGTGGGGGACAAACAGCTCTGAGGTGGGGAGGTGACATGCAGCTCTGGGGGTATAGCAGTATGCAGCCCCCATATTCCTCCATACAGTGTTATGAAGCCCCCATAGTCCTCTATGCAGCCCCCATACGGCATTATGCAACCCCCATATAACATTTAGCAGCCCCCATATAGCACAATGTAGACCTATATAGCATTAGGCATCCTCATGTAGTATACAGCCCCAATATAGCACAATGCAGACCCAGATAGCATTAGGCACCTTCATGTAGTATACAGGCTGCATATAACACAATGCAGACCCACATAGCATTAGGCACCCTTATGTAGTATACAGCTGCCATATAGCACAGTGCAGACCCATATAGCATTAGGCACCTTCATGTAGAATACAGGCTGCATATAACACAATGCAGACAGACATAGCATTAGGCACCCTCATGTAGTATACAGCCAACATATAGCACAGAGCAGAGCCAGATAGTATTAGGCACCCTCATGTAGAATACAGGCTACATATAGCACAATGCAGACCCACATAGCATTAGGCACCTCCATGTAGTATACAGCCGCCATATAGAAGAGTGCAGACCCAGATAGCATTAGGCACCCTCATGTAGTATACAGCCGCTATATAGAACAATGTAGACCCAGATAGCATTAGGCAACCTCATGTAGTATTCAGCCACCATATAGCACAGTGCAGACCTAGTTAGCGTTAGGCATCCTCATGTAGTATACAGCCATCATATAGCACAGAGATAGCCAGATAGCATTAGGCACCTCCATGTAGTATACAGGCTGCATATAGCACAATGCAGACCCACATAGCATTAGGCACCTCCATGTAGTATAGAGCCGCCATATAGAACAGTGCAGACCCACATAGCATTAGGCACCCCATGTAGTATACAGCCGTCATATAACACAATGCAGACCCAGTTAGCGTTAGGCAACCTCATGTAGTATACAGCCGCCATATAGCACAATGCAGACCCAGTTAGCGTTAGGCACTCTCATGTAGTATACAGCTGCCATATAGCACAGTGCAGACCCATATAGTATTAAGCACCTCCATGTAGTACACGGCACCTATATAGCACAGTGCAGAGCCAGATAGCATTAGGCATCTCCATGTAGTACGCGGCACCTATATAGCATAGTGCAGAGCCAGATAGCATTAGGCATCTCCATGTAGTACGCGGCACCTATATAGCACAGTGAAGAGCCAGATAGTATTAGGCATCTCCATGCAGTACACGGCACCTATATAGCACAGTGCAGAGCCAGATAGCATTAGGCATCTCCATGTTGTACACGGCACCTTTATAGCACAGTGCAGACCCTGATAGCATTAGGCACCTCCATGTAGTATACAGTCCCGATATCATTTAAAGCACCTCCATGGTTGTCTGGACACCACGATTACATAAATACTCACTTCTCCTCGTTCCCCTGCTGCTCCGGTCTCCTCGGCGTGGCCGTCCACCGCTGTCGCTCTGACCTCTCAGCAGGAGCGCAGTGATGACGTCACCGCGCTCTGCTGTTGAGCTGTCAGAGGCTCAGAACGCCGACAGTGTCAGACACAGCGGGGAGAATGGTGACAGAGGGAGCGTGCTGCTCCGTCACTCATCGTGGCTTTCAATTGTATCGGCAACTGCGATGCCGAAACAATTGAAAGTTCAATCCTCAGCGGGGGGGAGGCCGGTGACAGCGGTGGCTGCCCAGGGCCCCGGCATTTGACCGGGTTTGCCGGGTGCTGACCCCGGGCCTGCTCTCCGGTGCTGATTATTTTCTCTTCCAGGGCTGGTGATGCGCGGTCCATCAGGGTATGTCCCTCCGCCACCACTTCCATCATGGATGCTTGCCATTGTTGGACCGCACCCGCTTAAAGCTCCAGTAGCCGGCATCCCAGCCTCTTCACCTCTTCCTCGAGGAAATCGGGATCCAAGACTGGTCGCGGCATCGGGGCATTCTCCGGACAGCCACTGGAGCTGGTCGCTGCCACCCTGCGCTCCAAGTTGTTCCGGTTGCGACTTGCCATGGCGCTGTCCAAATCCCTCTGCGCAGTTCCTTCGAAACTTCCGGGGGAGGCGAGACCACTGGGTCCTGGGCCGAGTTTCGTTTCTGCTCTGGTGCTTCAGGGGGCGGAGACAGCTTTTTGCGCCATACCATTACCCAGCCCACGAAGGGCGGATACACCCAGGCTATATGGTTGCACATGGCGCCTGTTCTTTTTCAATGGCCGCGAGTGCATAGTGTTTTTGCACAGTCTGTTAAGACGCAAAGTACCTATTAGGACGGGCATGGAATCCTGTTCGTGACACCAAGTTGACACGCCCACCAGAACCTGGGGCTACTCGTTACCGGGCCGCGGTTCTTCTGCTGCTGGGACGTCGCAGTGGCTAGGCCCGTTTCTCATTACAACGCATGACTATACCACAACGTAATTGGTGTCTTCAGGGGAAGGAATTTGACAGCACCCAGTCCACCTTCTTACAGTCCCACAAAGGGCATTTATTAAAAGGGGTTGTCCCCTATCAGACAAACTTTTCTTAAATACTATAGTCCCCCTTGTAAAAAACAATACCGTTCCAGTGATGTCACACCGTGCTCGCCGTGACAGTATTAGTTCATATAATTCCTGCAGCCAATCAACGGATGCTAAAGTGCAGGGAAGGAACATAACAGCACCCAGTCCACTTCCTTATATTCCTCCCTTTAATAATGGTCATTCACAACCATTCAACAATCTAGAAGACACCAATGCAACGTCACACAAAGCATTAATTATATTACTCTCTCTTCCTGAGGGCAAATAGTGTTCTCTTCCCTTTTGGGGCAACATGGGTAGTACGGTTTCTTCCCACATTCAAAAGACATACTGATAGAGAATTTAGATTGTGAGTCCCAGTGGGGACAGTGATGATCATGTCTGTAAAGCGCTATGGAATTAACGGCGCTATATAAGTGAATAAAATAAACGTGACCTCTGTCCTACTGGTTAGGACCCTGGAACAAAGAGTTCAAGTTTTATTCAAGGAAGAGCCCTCAGGCCATGGCCCATTCAGACCAAGCACATAGTCCTTTATGTCTTCAATCCGGTTGGGACATCAGGTCTTCCATCCCTACTCCCCCAACATTGGTCCTTGGGTAAAGGACACAGTTCATGAAGGTAAAAGTTCATGGTGGGGTTGGAATACAGTCCATGGCAGAATGGGCAGAGTCCATAAGGGGGTTGGGGCTAAGTTTATGGTTGGTTGGATAAAGTCCTGATGAAGGGTGTTTAAACCTCTTGCAGCTCAAAGTCCTCCAATCTAGCCGGGGAATGCACAATGTGCACACAAAAACAGGAGGGTGTCTCTGATTCAAGGTCATTCTAGGACTTGGAAACTATCCCTATCAAAGGTGCAACTAGCACAACAAGGACCTCCAGCCAACCGACTGCATTTCATAGCAAACAAATGTCTGGCCATGCTCACACCCATGTCTCTTTAGCCTCTGCTTTCTGCTCATACACGGCAGAGTGGGCACCTGTCACGCTCCCCGGCTCCTCGGCCATGCTCCCCGGCTCCCCTGCCTTGCTCACCGGCTCCCCTGCCACGCGTCCCCCGCTCCACAGCCTCCATGCCCCATCACCTGCGGTCCCCAGGCAGCCCGGTCCCCGCTCCCGGCGGCAACTCTGATCCAGCCCGGCACTCCTGCCTCCTGTGCACCGCTCCCTGCTCTGGCTTCTGGCACCCGGGCCTCGCGCATGCGCATTAGGGCGCGCGCGCGGTCATTGACCCTCTCTTAAAGGGCCAGTGTCCTCCAACAAGATATTGAAGTATCAGGTACAGGGTATATAGGGGGATCCTTTCCAAGTGGGCGGGGCCTGTTCTTCGTGTTTGCTAAGCTAGGAGTCAGGTCTCCTTGTGTCTTGTGCCATACTTACCTATCTCTCTCGTAGAGTCGCTCCTGCCACGCCAACCGGTCCTGACGATACCTGAACCCCGAACAGTGACTGTCTGCCATCCCGTCAGTTCCTACCATCTCCGATCCCTGCGGTGACCAACCTTCTCGCTCCGTTGGTTCCGGATTCTGCCTGACGTCATCTCGGCCTCCGAACCTGAGCTCCATCACCCGGACTACCATCAGAGACCCCGTGGTCCCAGGGACTTCTTCACTCCACTCGTCTGCACGAACTGTCCTGCTACCTGTAGTGCTCCGGCTACCGGGCACCTTGCCCTCGGTGAGGTGTTCAGCCCAGTGGATCCACCTCCTGGGTCTGCCCGTCCACCTGGTCCTAACAGTAAGAACAGGCCATGGATCCCGCCGAAGCACTAGCGGCCCAGCTGGGCACCTTGCAGCAAGAACTCGTACGACAGCGCGAGACCCAGTCCCGCATGCTGGCCTTCATGTCCTCGGTGGATACCCGCCTGAACACGCTGCAAGCAACTGCCACGTCCCTGGCATCTCAGGCTTCTACTGCACAGTCCACGGCCACGGTTCCCGTGGTGGCTACCTCGGAAGCTTCTAAACTCCGCTTGGCCTCTCCACCCCGTTATGCCGGAGATCCCAAGACCTGCAGAGGATTCTTAAATCAGTGCTCCCTCCATTTCAAGCTGCTTCCGCACCTGTTTGCCTCCGACCAAGCCAAGGTGGCGTTTGTGATGTCCCATCTAGAGGGTGAGGCACTGGCCTGGATGAACCCCTTGTGGGAACAGGAGGACCCTTTAACTACTAACATCCAGGACTTCCTGCAGGCGTTTAGAACCACCTTTGACGAACCCGGCCGTGCCGCCGCATCCGCCTCATCACTCCTCAGGCTACGTCAGGGGACCATGACGGTGGGGCAGTATGCCATCCGCTTCCGCACCTTGGCCTCAGAATTGGGGTGGAACAATGAAGCCCTCACCGCCGCCTTCTGGGAAGGACTCTCCGGTCGTATTAAGGACGAGCTGGCGGGCCGCGATGTTCCTTCCACACTGGATGCTCTAATTGCACTAGCCACCCGCGTGGACCTCAGATTCCAGGAACGATCCAAAGAGGTGTCCCGCGAGAGACGTCCAATACGGCATTCCTCTCCTCCGCAGAAGCCTGTCGTACCTCAGTCAGCATCGTCTGGCGTCTCTGTCCACGAACCCATGCAGATTGATCATCTGAGGCAGTCCGACCAACGCCGAGCAGAACGGCTCGCTAAGGGTCTCTGCTTCTACTGCGGAGAGGGCACACACCTGCTACGTTCCTGTCCAGAGAGGCCGGGAAACTCCAAAGCCTAGGGTTGGTAGGAGAGGCCACCCTAGGTGCTGGGACTCTCTCAGACCCGGTTACGTGGACTGTTCAAGTGACAACGGGAGAGACGCGGTTCACGGCCGAGGCGTACCTCGATTCCGGGGCAGCAGGCAATTTCATCCAGCAGGCCACGGTGGACAAGTACCAGGTGCCTGTTACTCCACTCGACAAACCCCTCGTGATTGCCTCTGTGGATGGGAGACCCCTCTCTGACACCATCTCGTGGATCACAAAGTCGGTAGAATTACGTATCGGTGCCCTGCACACCGAGAACATCACTCTCTACGTCCTCCCACACATGTCTCATCAAATCCTGCTGGGACTCCCCTGGTTACGGACACACGAACCGTCAGTCAGCTGGCGTACTGGTGAAGTTACCCGATGGGGCTCCTCTTGCCACGAGAACTGCCTGAAGACCATACAGCCCATCCGACGACCTCCGGTTCCGGAGTTCCTACCAGGACTGCCCTCGGCCTATTGGTCCTTCGCGGACGTCTTTGATAAAAAGGAGTCAGAGGTACTGCCGCCACATCGTCCTTACGACTGTGCCATCGACCTACTCCCGGGAACTACACCACCTCGAGGACGGATATATCCTTTGTCCCCTGCTGAAACAAGGGCCATGTCTGCCTACATCACTGAGAACCTGGCAAGGGGATTCATCCGGAGATCCTCCTCTCCTGCTGGAGCAGGCTTCTTCTTCATTAAGAAGAAAGAGGGCGACCTGCGCCCATGCATTAACTACCGGGGATTGAACCAAATCACCGTGAAAAATAAATACCCCCTGCCGCTCATCCCTGAATTGTTTGATCGGCTTAGAGGAGCTCGTGTGTTTACCAAGTTGGATCTTCGGGGTGCCTACAACCTGGTCCGCATCCGCTCTGGGGACGAATGGAAGACCGCATTCAATACTCGCGATGGGCACTATGAATACTGTGTGATGCCCTTCGGCCTGTGTAACGCACCAGCAGTCTTTCAGGAATTGGTGAACGACGTGTTCCGGGACCTTCTCTACGTCTGTGTGGTGGTATATCTGGATGACATCCTGGTCTACTCTCCGGACCTCCAGACCCACAGAGAGAACGTGCAGCTGGTACTACAAAGACTGAGAGAGAATCGTCTGTACGCCAAGTACGAGAAGTGTGTCTTCGAGCAGTCTTCTCTTCCCTTCCTGGGTTACGTAATCTCCGATACCGGTCTGCAGATGGATCCAGAGAAGGTATCTTCCGTTCTCAACTGGCCCCCTCCTTCCGGACTGAAGGCAATCCAACGGTTTCTTGGATTTGCAAACTATTACCGCCAGTTTATCCCTCACTTCTCTGCCCTGACTGCGCCTCTCTCCGCCTTGACCAAGAAGGGGGCTAATCCGAAGGACTGGTCACCTGCGGCAGACGCCGCGTTTGGCTCCCTGAAACATGCATTTGCTTCCTCTCCTGTGCTCCACCGTCCTGAGTTAAGCCGACAGTTCACCTTGGAGGTGGATGCCTCCTCCTCGGGAGCCGGAGCAGTGCTCATGCAGAAATCCTCCTCCGGGAAGATGGTTACTTGCGGTTTTTACTCGAAGAGCTTCTCCGCGCCTGAACGCAACTACACCATCGGTGACCGAGAGCTATTAGCAGTCAAACTGGCTCTGGAAGAGTGGCGCTACCTTCTGGAGGGAGCAGTGTACCCCGTGATCATTTACACGGACCACAAGAATTTGGAATACCTGCGGTCAGTTCAGCGACTGAACCCACGCCAAGCCAGGTGGTCCTTGTTCTTTGCCAGGTTCGATTTTCAGCTCCATTTTCGGCCCGCGGACAAGAATGTGCGAGCAGATGCCTTGTCCAGGTCATTCATGCCCATGGAACAGGAGGAGGAGACGTCTCAGCCCATCATCTGCCCAAGTAAAATCGTTCCGGTGGCCCCTGTCACCCTGGCCCAGATACCGCCCGGGAAGACCTATGTCTCTGAAACTGAAGAGAACATGGAGTACAATTGTATGTCACTACTGGTGGCCATCCCTTCGCACGGACGTCGCGTCTTTTGTCTCAGCCTGCTCCTCTTGTGCCAGGAACAAGACGCCCAAACACCTGCCATATGGTCGCCTTCTGCCTCTGCCTATTCCCTCCGTTCCGTGGCAACACATTGCAATGGACTTTATTACAGACTTGCCCTTGTCCGCCGGACACACAGTCATATGGGTCGTGGTGGATCGGTTCTCCAAAATGGCTCATTTCGTCCCTATGGCTGGACTCCCCTCTGCCCAGGAACTCGCTGACGCCTACATCCAGCACATCTTCCGGTTTCATGGCTTTCCATCACACATTGTGTCCGACAGAGGAACTCAGTTTACCTCCCGCTTCTGGAGGGCCCTCTGCAAACATCTGGGAGTGGCTCTGGACTTTTCTTCCGCCTACCATCCTCAGTCGAATGGCCAAGTGGAACGAGTCAATCAGATCCTGACCTCCTTCTTACGTCACTATGTTAATACCCATCACGATGACTGGTCCACGCTTCTTCCTTGGGCTGAATTCTCCCATAACCACCACGTCAGTGAGTCCTCCTCCAGCTCTCCCTTCCATGTCGTTTACGGACTTCAGCCTTCCGTCCCATTACCTGTATCCTCTTCCTCGGATGTCCCTGCTGCTGATGCTGTAGTCCGTGACTTTACAACAATTTGGGACTCTGTCAAGACGTCCCTTGGACGTGCTTCCCTGCGGATGAAGAGACACGCAGACAAGAGGCGTCTGGATCATCCGTGTTTCTCTCCAGGAGATCTGGTCTGGCTTGCTTCCAAGTACGTCCGATTGAAGCTAACATCATACAAGCTGGGTCCTCGCTACATCGGGCCGTTTAAGGTCATCAGCAAGATTAATGAGGTCTCCTACAAGCTGCAGCTCCCGGCCACGATGAGGATACCCAACTCCTTCCACGTCTCCCTGCTCAAGCCGGTTGTCCTTAGTTCCTTCTCCGCTGCTGCCAGTCCTGCTCCTCCTCCTATTGCTGATGATGACATCTATGCGGTAAGGGATATCATGGCCATGAAGACCGTGCGGGGCCGACAGTTCTTCCTGGTGGACTGGGCTGGGTATGGTCCTGAGGATAGGTCCTGGGAACCCCGGGAGAATGTGGGTACTCCCCTGATACGTGCCTTCCTGTCCCGGTTGCGGGGAGGGGGGCGTGGGGGAGGGGGTACTGTCACGCTCCCCGGCTCCTCGGCCATGCTCCCCGGCTCCCCTGCCTTGCTCACCGGCTCCCCTGCCACGCATCCCCCGCTCCACAGCCTCCATGCCCCATCACCTGCGGTCCCCAGGTAGCCCGGTCCCCGCTCCCGGCGGCAACTCTGATCCAGCCCGGCACTCCTGCCTCCTGTGCACCGCTCCCTGCTCTGGCTTCTGGCACCCGGGCCTCGCGC
Source organism: Anomaloglossus baeobatrachus (assembly GCF_048569485.1). Classification (NCBI taxonomy): domain Eukaryota; kingdom Metazoa; phylum Chordata; class Amphibia; order Anura; family Aromobatidae; genus Anomaloglossus; species Anomaloglossus baeobatrachus. The sequence goes on from NC_134357.1 coordinate 248,227,056, forward strand.
ATGCGCATTAGGGCGCGCGTGCGGTCATTGACCCTCTCTTAAAGGGCCAGTGTCTTCCAACAGGATATTGAGGTATCAGGTACAGGGTATATAGGGGGATCCTTTCCAAGTGGGCGGGGCCTGTTCTTCGTGTTTGCTAAGCTAGGAGTCAGGTCTCCTTGTGTCTTGTGCCATACTTACCTATTTCTCTCGTAGAGTCGCTCCTGCCACGCCAACCGGTCCTGACGATACCCGAACCCCGAACGGTGACTGTCTGCCATCCCGTCAGTTCCTACCATCTCCGATCCCTGCGGTGACCCACCTTCTCGCTCCGGATTCTGCCTGACATCATCTCGGCCTCCGAACCTGAGCTCCGTCACCCGGACTACCATCAGAGACCCCGTGGTCCCAGGGACTTCTTCTCTCCACTCCTCTGCACGGACTGTCCTGCTACCTGTAGTGCTCCGGCTACCGGGCACCTTGCCCTCGGTGAGGTGTTCAGCCCAGTGGATCCACCTCCTGGGTCTGCCCGTCCACCTGGTCCTAACAGCACCCTAGGCCACTTATACAACAGCCGGATGAGCTGCAATCTTTTCAGTTTGTAAATGCTCTTTGCTGGAGATGGTGCTGCAGCGAGCAAAAGTGGACCCACTGGTGCACAGGGGAACCCTGGGCTTACCCTTTAATGGGGTAGAGACTGGGACTGTGGCAGCAGACACTCAGGGCAGGGGCGGACACAGGAGCAGACAGGACTGAGTGTCAAATGGAGACAGGAACCACCAGGGTAGCTTGAGGCAGACAGCACAGGCATGACGTATCTAAAAGGGATAATTGGGTCTCCACTGCAGAACACAACTCTTAATCACTCTACTTGAAATAAAGACATAACAATTGTTATGGACGAATAGCCACAGCTTTTATTTAAACAGTATACATGTACCAAACTTGTGGCTCAACATGCCACCCTCTTTTAACATAACCAATACATGTATACCCTCCCAACCGACAAACAACCGATAGGTCCGTCCAAGAAGCCAACAATCATCCTTATCCCCCGGCCGTAACCCACAACCGGCCCAGAGGACCACCTCGGCCGTGACCAACCGACCCAAGGTGTGGGGTAATAACATTCCATCGTTAAAATACCCCTCCCCAGAACCTGCAGGACCTACGCCCACAAGTTCCCAATCCTGTCTGAAGCCACTACCCCTGAGTGACTTCATACTCCCAACCGACTATCGGTACTCCCGGCCTCTAGGAACGGACCTATCCCCCCGCTGTGACGAACAGAGAGCCACCATATAAAACCATTTGTTGTTGTTTTTTTTTGTTTTTTTTTTATTACAAAAATGTTTCCTTTTTTTTTTAATTTTATTATATATTTTTTTTTATATATATATATATATATATATATATATATATTAGGGGCGGGTGGGCGGGCCACACTGCGATGGCACCAATGGCAAAGAGGAGGTACCCAACCTAACTGCCCCCTTTTAACCCCCCCCTTTTCCCCCACCCCTCATGACCTTTGGCCCAATCCTCGCCGCTCACCAAAACCACCAATCCCCTAATCCCTTACACAGCCCTATTCCCACCAAGGTTAACCCCTTCCTACCCTATACCCTCCCGATAGTCATGGGCTCATTCACCCCTATGGGGCTCATTGCCCATCTTGACGTATCTAAAAGGGATAATTGGGTCTCCACTGCACAACACAACTCTTAATCACTCTACTTGAAATAAAGACATAACAACTGTTATGGGCGAATGGCCACAGCTTTTATTTAAACAGTATACATGTACCAAACTTGTGGCTCAACATGCCACCCTCTTTTAACATAACCGATACATGTATACCCTCCCAACCGACAAACAACCGATAGGTCCGTCCAAGAAGCCAACAATCATCCTTATCCCCCGGCCGTAACCCACAACCGGCCCAGAGGACCACCTCGGCCGTGACCAACCGACCCAAGGTGTAGGGTAATAACGTTCCATCGTTAAAATACCCCTCCCCAGAACCTGCAGGACCTACGCCCACAAGTTCCCAATCCTGTCTGAAGCCACTACCCCTGAGTGACTTCATACTCCCAACCGACTATCGCTACTCCCGGCCTCTAAGAACGGACCTATCCCCCCACCACAGACCGGCCACGTGACCCCTTACGTGGCCCGGGCCCCCAAACCCCCATGGCTTGCTCCAGACCATCCCGCAAACCAAGCATCCACAAGTCCAAGCCGATATCTGTGAGATGCACCCCATCTCTCTGCAAATATTGACCTGCCGACTCCTCCAATTCCCTATGTCGCACCACCAAACCCCCGTTCCGCGCCACAAACCGGCCAATCGCCCTATTCAATTTAATACGTGCCCTGTTAATACGGTCGACTGACCTCCCAAAACGCCAGTTCTCCCTAGCTACAATATCCGACCATACTATGATAATACCCGGGAATGCTCTCCACAGGTGAAGAAGATCCAGCTTAATGTCCCTTTTCAATTCCCTCGCTGTCCTCACCCCTAGATCATTCCCACCCACATGCAAAATGAGAACATTGGGATCCTGGTCGATCCTGCTATAGTAAGCCACCTCTGGCCGAACTCTCCCCCAGGTCATGCCCCGAATCCCGATCCATTTGACCCGTGCATCCGTTCTCTCCACTCCAAGTTGCCGACCGTCGGGACGCACATCCGCCCGCAACGCTCCCCAGTGAACAAAGGAATGCCCGAGAATCCACACCAGGCACACACCTAAAAAATATAAAACCAAGAATAAACAGCAACTGAACGAGGAAAACAGTTCTCAAAGTAAACACCTATTAACCTCCGTACTTCCAAACCAGCCGAATCACTCCCCGTCACCCCTCACCAGGTACGGCCTTATGTAGAAACGGAACCTGGACGATTCCCATCTCCCAATGCGCCGGATACAATCATCGCTCAAACCCCACCTAGCCGCCTCTGTTGCTGCCCCAATCCGAAAGGAGTGTGACCCATAATCACCTGGCACCTCCCCCACTCCCCCACTGGTGCCAACACCAGTTTTAAAACCGCAATGAACTGGAATCTAGACAGTGCAGATCCATCCACGTGCCTCAAGAAAACCCCAGGATAACCTCCCCGTATCCTCAAAAACTCTGTTAACTGCACCACCGGGCACAATTGGTGGCCAGGTATCCCGTACAAAACCACCAGGCGCCCACGTCCCACCTGATCCGTTTTGGAAAAACGTAATCGACATTCCACTCGGTCTACTCCAAGCATTACGTCTCCCAATAACAGCCCACCTTCTACATGCTTCGCCGGACTAACCAACTCTCCAATCCGAAAGGCCCCGAAAAAGGCCAATACAAATGCCACCGCAAACAACCTCTGTTCATAAAGGGACACACACACTTCCCCCAAGCACCCCACTAAACGCACTAACAATGGAAGCGATATAGGCCGCCTAGTGTCCCGCGACCGCACCCCTCTTCTAAAACCCCTCATAGCCTGCCGCACCAGAAAATCCTTCGTGGCATCCCGTACACCTTGCAGCTTGAATAAAAAGGCCAAGGCTGACAACCGGTAACTCATTACCGATACGGACCGTCCCGCTGAAAAATCGCCACTAATCACCGCCAAAACCCCCACCACTCGGCCATTATATCCCGGCTCCATGAAGTCCGACTTGCCTAACTCTTCCCACTCGTTCCACACTGCCTGGTATCGGCACCAAGTAGCCTCAGACACCGATCTCCTAATGCCCTCCAAAGCTACACCAATGCTAGATCCCATAACCATCCCGGACATTGTGCTCCATCGTCGTCTGCTCCCGGCACCAGCCTTCTGAACCTGCGAAACTGAAACCGAGACAGCGCATCAGCCACCTCATTTTGAACCCCCGGCACATGCCTCGCCACCACACAAATGTTCAACGCCAAGCAACGGAGCACCAGATGCCTCAAATACCCCACCACCGGGGGAGATTTTGCTGACAATGAATTGATAGAATGAACCACCGCCATATTATCACAATGCATGCAAACCTTTTTTCCTGAAAATTCAGAGCCCCACAGCTCGAGCGCCACTATGATCGGGAACAGGTCGAGCAACGCCAAATTTTTTACCAGCCCCTTCTCCCTCCATGTTTGTGGCCACTGTTCCACACACCAATGGGTCTGGAAAATTGCTCCAAAACCCGTCGCCCCCGCCGCATCCGTAAACAGCTCTATCTGACTATTGGACATTGCCTTGCTCATCCACAATATCCTACCATTATACCTGTCTAAAAAGGAATCCCAAACCAGCAGATCCCCTTTCATCACCTTCGTCACTCTAACAAAATGATTCGGCGCTGTCACCCCAGCAGTCGCACTCACCAATCTCCTATTAAATATGCGCCCCATCGGCATGATGCGACAGGCGAAATTCAATTTACCCAAAACTGACTGCAACTCTCTCAGCCTCACTTTTTTAGCCTGGTATAATGAACGCACTGACGCTTTTAAATCCACCAACTTCCCTTCCGGCAAGCGGCATTCCATTGCCATCGTGTCAATTTCTATGCCTAAAAAACATAAGGCCGTCACTGGCCCTTCAGTTTTCTCTTTTGCCAAAGGAATTCCCAAACTCTGCGCTATCCGCTGTAACGTAAACAACAACAATGAACATCCGAAGACCTTGCCGGCCCAACACAAAGGAAATCGTCCAAGTAATGGATCACAGAGTGAACCCCCGCCATGTCCCGGACTACCCATTCAACAAAAGAACTAAATGCCTCGAAGTAAGCACAAGAAATAGAACATCCCATGGGCAGGCAACGATCCACATAATACTCCCCCTCCCACATACATCCCAACAGATACAGACTGTCTGGATGCACTGGGAGCAAGCGAAAAGCTCCTTCCACATCCGCTTTTGCCATCAGGGCCCCACGCCCGGCCGCCCGCACCAAATCCAGAGCTCTGTCAAAAGAAACATAACAAACCGCTGCCAACTCTGGTGATATCCCATCATTCACCGACAACCCGGCCGGGTAAGATAAATGATGTATGAGCCGAAATTTCTTCGGCTCTTTCTTGGGAACCACCCCCAATGGCGAAATCCGAAGATTGGAAAAAGGTGGATGCCGAAATGGGCCCGCCATCCCCCCTAATTCAACCTCCTTGTCAAGCTTCTCTTTCACCACCTCTGGGCGTTCCCTTGCGGACCTCAAGTTACCCGGGTGAAACACTGGGGCCCCAGATTTGAACGGAATCCGAAAAACCCTCAGTAAAACCCTTCCTCAATAAATCGGCCGCCCGAACGTCCGGATACCTATTTAAATAGGGAAGCATCGCCTCTACCTTCACCGGCGTCCTCCCTTTTTCCAGCCCCCTCCCCGGGCTTACCCTTACCTTTCTTAAAGCACCGGGACAAAGGATGGGAACCTCCACATCCGGAACACTCGTGCTTGAAACGGCACGAGGCCCCGAATTTACACTGTCCCTCATTGAATTGCCAGCAGGCTCCTTTTCTCTGACCCGCCGAGGACCCGCTGCTTGCACTCGAACTCCTGGCAGCCCCCCGAAAGGGCTGAGGGCTGGGCCTGGGCTGTCATTAACCTCATCCACAAGGAGATGTCCTTGTGGTCCCATCTAATTCCGGCCCGCAGAGCCTTCTGTTGCCGAAACTGCTCGTCATACCGCAGCCACCCTAAACCCCCGTACACTCTATAAGCCTCCCCAATCGAATCCATGTAGCCGAAAAGGGCGGAACAATGTTCCGGCTCCTTTTCCCCAATGACACTGGCTAGGATCGCAAAGGCCTGCAACCAGTTGGTAAATGTCCTGGGAATAAGCGTATACCTCCTCTTTTCCTCATCCTCCTTCTCCTTTTTTGAATCGCTTGGCTTCACCTTGTCCAAGTTAAACTTCTCAAGGGGAAGCAGGGAAAAAATTTCCACATACTCCCCTTTGCATATTTTCTCCCTCACTTCCTTTTTTAAATGCACCCCCAACGGACTCTCGAAGCAAACGTATACCTCGCTCCGCGCCCTATCATCTAGCTGCACCACCTCATCCTCTTTCTCCTTTTCCTTTTCCCCGTCCTTTACCGCATCCGACCCGGCCGCAACTCCTGCCGCCTGCCCTGCTTCCGCCGTCACTGTAGCTCCCTGCGTAGCAACACTCTGCGCCGCCACCACTGGCTGCATGACACCCGGGGGACCCACCCAAGCCCCCGCCGGAGAACCAGACCCACTCGTACCTGCTCGCTCAGTCGACAGTCCCCGCAGCACCCCCAATAACTGGCCCCAAAACTCCGACCCCGGTAACGCCGACGGCTCACCAACCCCCGAGCCCTGCCCACTCACAGACACAGAAGACGCCCCCCCGCACTACCCGCAACATTAAACATACTCGTCGGTCGCTCACCAGGCTGCCTCTGAATTGGATCCAGAACAGCCGTATCACGATTCCCCCGACGCTCCATCCGTCCTGCCACGTTGCCGCCTCCATCCTCGTCGCCGGAGTCCGAATCACCGCTGAGGACCTCAGGGGGGACCAGCAAGGGGACAGCCTGCAATTGGCGGCCGTCGACCCCCACGGTCACAGCACCCTGCTCCTCCAAACGCCTCCTGCTGGACCTTTTCCGTGTCGCCCGATGCGGCGTCCTGCCGCCATCCGCCGACGATGATCCCGAGGCCGACTGCTGCACTGCGGCTCCACCTGCCATCCCCACTGGTCTCCCTCCCTGCCCACTGCAGGAAGGCCGTCCGTCCTCTGATGGATGCTGAGTCCTCCCCCCAGCACAATCCACGCTGGGAGGGACAGTCATCACTGCCTGCCCGCTGTGGCCCTGCCGGTTGCCGGACCCATCCTCCGCAGCCCCTTGTCTCGCGATCCGCAGCTCCCGTGCTGCACTATCCAGGCGCCTCCCCTGCCGTCTGCAGGGAGTCCCCACTGCCATACCATCCTGCAGAGCTCTGCCCCCGGCCGGCACATCATCGGGGGCTGCTGTTAATCTGGTCCGGGGCCTAGCAGGCCGCGGACCAGAAGTAGGCCTCGCATAGGCTCCGCCCACCTCCGACCCGCGGGATCTCCGATGCGGATTCCTCCCGGAGGCCGGTGAAGCTCCTGATGGCTGATGAGGGCTCCCCTGCCCCGGAGGGTCCCCTAAGGGGCTCCTGGATCTCACTTCTCTCCCCCCACTGGGGGAGTAACGCTCCGGCGGCCGCGACCGCCGAGCGCGCAGCACAGGTCCGGGTGCTGCAGCAGCAGCCACAGCAGCAGGCACCATCGCTCCATCTCCACAGGCCGCACGCAGCTGCTCCCGCACCACATCCACTCCCAGGACTTCAGAGGCTCCACAGACCCATTCCAGCAGCGCAGCTAGGTCAGCCATTCTGGAACCGGCGATGCTGACCACACTGCGATGGCACCAACGGCAAAGAGGAGGTACCAAACCTAACTGCCCCCTTATAAACCCCCCCTTTTCCCCCACCCCTCATGACCTCTGGCCCAATCCTCGCCGCTCACCAAAACCACCAATCCCCTAATCCCTTACACAGCCCTATTCCCACCAAGGTTAACCCCTTCCTAGCCTATACCCTCCCGATAGTCATGGGCTCATTCACCCCTATGGGGCTCATTGCCCATCTGGACGGACAGGCGAAGTCACTAGCAAGGCAGATGGCACAGCCAGGCTGGGTAGGCAGAGTCTCTAGAAACAAAATGGCAGGATGGACAGGTAAAGTCACTAGCAAGGCAGATGGCACTGGCAAGAACGGACACAGTCACTAGTACCAACAAGGCGGGATGGACTGGTATTAGGTACAGGCAGGACAGGACTGGAACCAGGTGCAAACAGGGCAGGATGGGCTGGAACCAGGTGCGGGCAGGACAGGACTGGAGCCAGGTGCCTAAAAGGCAAGAACGGGCTGTAGCCAGGTATGGGCAGGACAGGACTGGAACCAGGTGCCAACAGGGCAGGACGGGCTGGAACCAGGAACATACAGGACAGGATGGGCAGGTAACCTGACAACTAGTTAGACAAAACATAACTGACTAACTAAGAACTGAAGGCATTAATCAGGCACCTCCCCTAGTTTGATTGTGCCTTAAATACCCAGTGCCTTTCAACAATAGACTGAGAGGCACTTCCTAGGAGTGTCAGGCTGGCCCTTTAAGAGAAGGGCAGCGATGCCCTAGTGGCACGCCCGGAGGACCTGTGACGTGCACATAGACTCCGGGAGGGAGAAGCAGGAAAAAGCAACATGGGGGACTGTAGGGATGCTGGGCAGCATGGAGAGAGCTGGCCGTGGCGGTGAGTGAGAGCGCGGCCCTGCGAGGGGGAGACCAAAACAGTTCCACAGTCTTCACCCTTTCAGAGGCCTCTGAAAGTCACGTAGCAGTTTCTCAGCTGTTCCTTCTCTCTTGAACGCTAGGACTTGACTGTGTCAGGGGTCCTGAAAAAGTTACCCTCTGCTGAGACTGAGGTGACAGGGACAAGTTCTTGGACACCTCTCACTGTTTTCCTTAAGGTGTGCCACCCCCTCGACAGCCGACGGGCTGCTCGGACCCGGATCCGCAGTGGCTCGAGGGGTCTCCGGATCCGAGGCGGGGTCGCGCGGCCACCAGGAATAAAAAGGGGGGAATGTTTGGGTGGTGAAGGGGTTAGTGTTCGTGATGCCACCCACGGTGTGTGGTAACGTGAGGGACCACCGCTGCCGTTTGGGGAAGCCCGGGGATGATGGCATGGGGCAGCTCGAGTTGTTAACCCCTTCGTGGGCAGGGGGAGTGGTGTCCTGGGATCCGGCGATAGATGGAGTGGGGAACCCGTCGTGTGCAAAGGGATAACGTGTACTCACACAGTCCACAGTCACTGACACTGACACCAGGTAAACCAAACTCTTGAATGTCCTGCTCCTTTTGGGCGAGCACGCTGGGTCCGTGCCCTTTTGGTGTTGCAGTTGACCTAAAGCCTTGTCCCTTGGCACTGTGTGTCCTATGTTTGGATCCCTCTCACATGAAGCGATTCGGGTCCCGCTCACCTGCATGGCTAGCAGGGTGAGCTTGCTCTCAGGATTCACGCTTGAGATTTTCTGAACGGTTGTGGGAAGTCCTATCCCCCTCGTTGCGCTAGTACCCCGATTCTAGAGCGGGTGGGGAACGGTTCCTGAAGACTCCATTCCCGTTGGGTGAATTACTGGGCTGCGTGAAGCTTCTTCCCAGCCTAGGGTCCGCGTACCCCATCGTGCCCTGGCCCCTGCCCAGTTGTAGCACAAGGCAGCCGGCCTGCTCTCTGTAGCAGCACCGTACCCGCTGTCACTACCCCCTGTGACCGGGGGTTCCAGCTCCTTCTGGCAAGGCCAACGTCTGGCACCTGGAATGGGTACAGGAGCCCAGCTCCGCAGCGTGACCTGTCCTGTCACCGCTGCTCACTGCTTAACTGCTACTCCTCAACTGACTTGTGACCTCTCCCTTGGAGAGTCACTCCTCCACTCCTCTGCGTCCTCTCTCCTTGAGAGTCACTTCTCAACTAATATCTCTGACCTCCCTCTTCCATCCCTCCATCTGGGAGGCCCTATTCCCCTCAGGCTGCCCAATGGGTGTCTGGTGGGTGTGGTGCAAAGTGTTCCTCAGGATTTGTGTACACCTGTTGGTAGCAACACCAAATTGACAGGACCCGTAACCAAAGAGGGGCGGGTACCATACAGGAGCGTAGATTGCACGGCACCCTTGTGACGACCTGATAGGCCAGGGCATCACATTCCCCCTTGGTTAAAACGTAGCTCGTCCGCGAGCTACAGAACACCAAGCATTTATTTTTTTATTTTTTTTAAGGAAGGAAAAAGGGTTAACAAACATTTTATTTTAACCGAGTTCATCCCACACAGGCGAGGTGCATTCTTAAACCATTACCAACACTATTTATCTTGGAGTTTGTCTGCCACAGGGGACGCCACCGGTTTTGATGGCAGCGGGGACCCAACCTTCCACGTTGCGGTCCCTCCCTGCGACAGTCCAGTCCCAACGTCTCGGATCCCAACAACCGCCCTCCCAAACAACCTGGTTCCCCTGGAAACCTAAATGGGTCCTTGGGTCGGGTTAAGGTCCCGGGGTAGGTCAGACGACTCTGGTAGGCACAACGAGTGCAGTCTTTTTACAAGACACAAGTTTGTGTTGGTCACGCCAGTCCTGTGACCATGGTCCATTTTTAATCAACTAAGAAAAACGTGGAAGTCTCTGTAAAACCTACCAAAAAGTTCCTGTACCGTAGTACAACCATTGTTAATCTAGAGAAAATCAGGTTACTTTCCCGAACAATTAGCTTTTCATTAATTCTTTCATTTTCTAACATTTTTTATATGGAAAATAACAAACTGTGGAAAATAACAAAAGGAAAACACAGATACCTAACAATTTTATGGTACCATATTTTTGCTTATATCAACATTCTTCTCTGTACCTCCTTGGAGGCTGCCCAAAGTTAACATGAGTGGACCTCCTTAACTCTGGACTCTCATCCTCTTCTGAGGACACAGCTACCTCCCCTACAACTTCCTCACTTCCTGTACTGGGTGTTGCAGGTAAGACCCTACGTGTGCGTGGCAAGGAAATAGGTGTTACTCTAGGTGTCAGAGTGGGTGCAGTGTCAGTAGGCCCTTCCTGTTCTGTTTCTTCCACGGGTTGTGGGAATGTTAACACAGGGACTATTACTGCTCCATTCTGCATAGGCCAGTCTTCCAGAAAGTCACCTAGAATGGTTTGAATCACCTTCTTCTTTCTTTCCACCACTGGAGGTTGGGGTTGAGGCTCTTCTGTCAGCCTGAGTGGTTCTGGGCACTTCTTGAGATGGTCCCAGGACACCGTGGCCATAGTCCTTCCATGAGCCTTGCTGATCAGGCAGGTTTTGTGATTATCAACGTTGGACGGCTGTATCACATACGGCTCCTTCTCCCATTGGTCATCCAACTTGTGCTGCTTCCGTTTTCTTTTTAGCACCATCTCACCGTGAACAAAGGGAGCTGCTCTAGCTTGTTTATTGAAGTTCCTTTCTTGCCGCTCCCGGGAGTGATTCAGGTTTTCTTCAGCACACCGCTGGATTTGCTTGTACTGGGCCTGGTGACGGGTGTCCCAATCCTCCCCAGGTGCGCATGTCTCTGGTAGTTCAACCCCCATCTCCAAATCTATTGGGAGTTTTCCGGGCCTAGCCCTCATCAGGTGCGCCGGGGTGCACTTTGTGGATCCAACTGGAATATGGTTGTACATATGCACCAAGTCCGGTAGCTTCTCAGGCCACAGATTCCGTTCCTCCAAGGGAAGGGTTTTCAGCAGGTTGATCACCAAGTGATTCAGCTTCTCGCACATTCCGTTTGTTTGAGCATGGTAGGGGGTAGTGCGAATCTTCTTGCAACCGTATAGACTACAAAACTTCAAAACTTCGGCTTCAAAAGTGGGGCCTTGATCCGTCAGGACTCGTTCAGGATACCCATGTGGTACCCAAATCGCTACCCGTGCCGCACAACATCGCCCAGACCCATCACACATACTTACCTGCCCGGCGACGTCGCTGTGACCGGCGAACCGCCTCCTTTCTAAGGGGGCGGTCCGTGCGGCGTCACAGCGACGTCACTGAGCGGCCGCCCAATAGAAGCGGAGGGGCGGAGATGAGTGGGACGTAACATCCCGCCCACCTCCTTCCTTCGCATTGCGGCTGGGAGGCAGGTAAGGAGAGCTTCCTCGTTCATGCAGTGTCACACGGAGCGATGTGTGCTACCGCAGCAACGAGGAACAACTTCGCTACTGCTGCAGTAATGATAATTTAGAATGAACCCCCATGTCACCGATGAGCGATTTTGCACGTTTTTGCGACGATGCAAAATCTCTCATCGGTGTCACAACCAACAAGATCGCTAATGCGGCCGGATGTGCGTCACAAATTCCGTGACCCCAACAACTCAGCGTTAGCGATATCGTAGCGTGTAAAGCCCCCTTTAGAGTAGAGAATGATGTCATCCAAGTACAACAGGACTATCTCAAAGTTAGTGGCTCAAACAGCACTCCATCAGCCTCTGGAATGTCCCAGGTGTGTTGCACAGCCCGAATGGCATACTGTTGAACTTGCACAATCCCATTGGGGTCGCGAATGCGGTCTTCTCTCTGTCTTCTTTAGCGACCGCCACCTGCCAGTACCCGCTGGTGAGATCAAGAGTGGAGAAACAAGTGTCAGACTTCAAAGCAGCTAAAGATTCCTCAATTCGGGGCAGAGGGTAGGCGTCTTTGTGGGTGATTTTGGTTATCTGCCGGTAGTCCACACACATCCGCATGGTCCCATCTTTCTTTTTCACAAGGACCAGTGGGGCCGCCCAAGGGCTGCAGCTATCTCTGATCACTCCTGCTTCCTTCATACTTCGGGGCCCTGTGCCTCTCCTTGATGGGGGTGTGTGTGCCTGTGGGTATGTGATGTTGTACCCCTTTAATCCACCCAAAATCCAATGGGTGGTTGCTAAAAACCTGCTCGTACTCCCTGACAACCCTGGAGACCCCTTGTTTGTCATGTGCAGGTGTAGCATCAGTGCCCACATGTAATTCCTGACACCATTTTTCTTCTGGATCCCTAGGGTTGACCTGCGGGGCCTGATGGCAATTCCCCTGTGAGTCGGCTGCATGAATGCCGTTTGGGTTCACTGTAAACAGCTTGGCTATGGGGGCATATCGGGGCAATGTGACCTCCTCCTCCCCACAGTTAAGTACTTGCACGGGCACCCTCCCCTTCTGGACATCAACTACCCCCCTGGCCGTAAACACCGTGGGACAATGCTCTGAGGGTTGTGGCTCTACCACTGCCTGGTAATCTTGTCCCCGGGAGCCTACAGCTGCCCTGCACCAAATTAACATTTCATTTCTTGGGGGTACCACTAGAGGAGCTGCATCCATTACCTGTACACCACCTATCTCTCCTCCAGAGAGATTTACCTGTTGCCGCTGCAGGAGAGCTCGGATCTCACGTTGCAGGACCCTCTGTCGCCCTGCGCCTGCAGTTTCTGACAGCTGTTGAAGCAAAAACAACACTTCACTCATGCAATTTTCTATCACATTTGTTCCCAAAATGATCTTTGGGTTCCGATCACTAGGGTCATTCTGAACTACAATAAGGTCCTGTCGGACCAACTCTACACGGCCCACCTTAATGGTCACCACCTTGAACCCGATTTGAGTCACAGGCAACCCATTAACAGCATAGATAGTTAAGCTATCATCCGGTGGGGTTAAGTGGTCATCCAACCAGAACTTCTTGTACAGCACATAAGGGATAGTGGTTACCTGGGAGCCGGTATCAAGAAGTGCAGAGGTGAGGATCCCATCCAGGGTGATGGAAACAATGGGACGCCCTCCGACATACCGCTCCCTCCAATCAGCTGGGACTTGGCAATTTATTCCTGGGTATTGGCCCTTGGCCCCAGGGGTTGCTCGTTTAAAGGACAGCTCTTGGAGCAGTGGCCAGTCTTGCTGCACTTGTAACAGACAGGTGGGCTGTACCGGTCGCAGCTCCGTCCTTTGTATGCAGAGGTCCGCTTCCTCATCCAAGGGACATCCTCAGGGCAGTCGGCCAGTTGAATTTCCTTTAACGAGGTAGCCTTGGTCTTGAGTTGCATAGCTTCCAGGATCCGGGCGACGTCCCGGGTCAGCTGTTGTACCTGGGCAGACAGGTCACTGGTCTCGAGCCCGGTTGGTAGGGACAGTGCAGGCAGGGCCAATGCAGGCGCCCTCACCTGCAGCGGGGATGTCCCCACTTACCGCGACGGGAGGGGGGAGTTAGGAGCCTCCGGGGGCTGTAGGGCCTTAATCGCTCTTTCTTTTAATGTAGCAAAGTGCATGGCGGGACGTTCCAAGGCCCACAGCCGCAACTGTTTGCGGTCCTCCACTGACTCAAGGCCTTGCAGGAATTGCTCCACCAGCATTCTGTTTCCCTCCGGCTCATCGATGTTGTTAGTCAGCCTTAGGGGTGCTTTACACGTTGCGACATCGCTACCGAAGTATCGTCGGGGTCACGTCATTAGTGACGCACATCCAGCGCCGGTAATGACATCGCAACAGGTAAATCCTAGTTGCAATGATGAAGGAGCGCATCAGCGTTAAAAATCGCTGCTCTGTGTAGCGTCGTTCATTTTCATAATGTCATTACGATGTTGTTTGTCGTCCCTGCAGCAGCACACATCGCTGTGTGTGAAGCCGCAGGAACGACAAACATCTCCTTACTTGCGTCCACCGGCTATGCGGAAGGAAGGAGGTGGGCAGGATGTTATGTCCCGCTCATCTCTGCCCCTCCGCTTCTATTGGCCGGCCGCTTAGTGACGTCGCTGTGACACCGAACGCACCTCCCCTGGCAGGAAGGATTGTTCGGCAGTCACCGTGACGTCGCCGACAAGGTATGTGCATGTGAAGCTGCCGTAGGGATAATGTTCGCTACGCAGCAATCACCACAAATCGCATGTGCGACGGGGGCAGGTACTATCGCGCTCGATATCGCTAGCGATGTCGCAGCGTGTAAAGTACCCCTTAGGGTTCGCAATGCCCCCTGTAATTTTAGGGCATAGTCCCTGATGCTATTTTGGGGTCGCTGCTTACAGCTGTAGAACCTCATCCGCAGCTCAGCCTCTGTATGGGTCTCAAACGCAGCTCCCAGCCTCTGGAAAATGGTGGCTACGGAGATCTGATCCGCCGCCATCCAGGTCTCCACCTCCAGCTTCGCTGCGCCAGTTAGCTGCCCGAGTACTACCGATGCCGTCCATTCAAGGTATACATGTCAAGCACATTGCAGATCTTCCTCTTAAATCCCTGCAGCGCGTCTGGCCGGCCATCATACTGGTGAAGCCAGGCCGCGCCCGGCACATTGGGTAGAGTTATGGGGAGGATCGGTGCCACGGCGTCAGGCGCCCGTGCCGCCGCCGCCTCTGCGGCCGAAGCGGCATCAGCGTTACCCTGATCAGGTGGAAGCAGCGCCACCACACTCCCGTCATGTGGAGCCGACATCTTTGCGCACCCCCTTGGTTTTCTCCCAGCACTCTTTTGCGCGCTGTGGCCCTCTGTTCCTGTTTCAGGCTGAAGACGAAAGGCGGGGCTTCGGCTTCGCGCCCTATTCCAAGAAGATGGCGCTTTTGGCGTGAAAACAGCGGAAAAATGGCGGGCGTTGCAAAAAACGGGATTTTGGACTGCAATTTTCACTTTTCAAGGCGCACGTCACCCCTGTGCAGCCCCCGTGACCTCTGAAAGTCACGTAGCAGTTTCTCAGCTGTTCCTTCTCTCTTGAACGCTAGGACTTGACTGTGTCAGGGGTCCTGAAAGAGTTACCCTCTGCTGAAACTGAGGTGACAGGGACAAGTTCTCGGACACCTCTCACTGTTTTCCTTAAGGTGTGCCGCCCCTCGACAGCCGACGGGCTGCTCGGACCCGGATTCGCAGTGGCTCGAGGGGTCTCTGGATCCGAGTTGGGGTCGCGCGACCACCAGGAATAAAAAGGGGGGAATGTTTGGGTGGTGAAGGGGTTAGTGTTCGTGACGCCACCCACGGTGTGTGGTAACGTGAGGGACCACCACTGCCATTTGGGGAAGCCCGGGGACGATGGTACGGGGCAGCTCGAGTTGTTAACCCCTCCGTGGGAAGGGGGAGTGGTGTCCCGGGATCCGGTGATAGATGGAGTGGGGAACCCGTCGGGTGCAAAGGGATAACGTGTTCTCACACAGTCACTGACACTGACACCAGGTAAACAAAACTCTTGAATGTCCTGCTCCTTTTGGGCGAGCACGCTGGGTCCGTGCACTTTTTGTGTTGCAGTTGACCTGAAGCCTTGTCCCTTGGCACTGTGTGTCCTACGTTTGGATCCCTCTCACATGAAGCGATTCGGGTCCCGCTCCCCTGCATGGCTAGCAGGGTGAGTTTGCTCTCAGGGTTCACGCTTCGGATTTTCTGGACGGTTGTGGGAAGTCGTATCCCCCTCGATGCACTAGTACCCCGATTCTGGAGCAGGTGGGGAATGGTTCCTGAAGACTCCGTTCCTGTCGGGTGAATTACTGGGCTGCGTGAAGCTTCTTCCCAGCCTAGGGTCCGCATACCGCGTCGTACCTTGGCCCCTGTCCAGTTGTAGCACAAGTCAGCCGGTCTGCTCTCTGTAGCAGCACTGTACCCCCTGTCACTACCCCCTGCAACCGGGGGTTCCAGCTCCTTCTGGCCAGGCCAACATCTGGCACCTGGGATGGATACAGGAGCCCAGCTCCGCAGTGTGACCTGTCCTGTCACCGCTGCTCACTGCTCAACTACTACTCTCCAACTGACTTGTGACGTCTCCCTTGGAGAGTCACTCCTCCACTCCTCTGCGACCTCTCTCCTTGAGAGTCACTTCTCAACTGACATCTCTGATCTCCCTGTTCCATCCCTCCATCTGGGTGGCCCTATTCCCCTCAGGCTGCCCAATGGGTGTTTGGTGGGTGTGGTGCACAGTGTTCCTCAGGATTTGTGTACACCTGTTGGTAGCAACACCAAGTTGACAGGACCCATAACCAAGGAGGAGCGGGTACCATGCAGAAGGGCAGATTGCACGGCACCCTTGTGAGGACCTGATAGGCCAGGGCATCACAATACCAGCCCTGTGGTCCATTTATGAACTGCATTTCATGACCCTACTGTAGACTTGGTTCATGCCAGAGGGAACCAGCGCTGACATAGACTTTGTGTCCAGTCCTCTCCTCCATCTCAAAGCTGAAACCTCCTCCTGGGTCAAAATACGTTACAGTGCCCTAGGACATCCACTGCACAAGCTCTTCTCCACTAGGCTATTCCAGCTGGGCCAGCACCCACATATCCCTCTCCTTGACTCTGATGACATCCACAACTCATTTAGCCTCAGTGGCAAGAAGCTGCCCTCCGGGAGCAGGAGTGTCCTTTGGGATTAGGACCTAGGGAATCATATTGCCATGCTTTCACTGAGGTCGATGGGGACTTCACTGACCACTGGGCCAGTAGGGCTCTAAGCCGTTCGGCCTGTCCGTGAGCCTGGAGTTGACCTGGAGTGTAGGCCTCTGCTTCCTACTTGGGCTTTGAAGACCGGACAACCTTCTCTGCCTAGTCGCCCAGTAGTACCTCCTCCTCCATAAGGCCAATTTGCCTACATTATTCACTGTGTCTGGACCCCCTCAGAGTATGCCGTATCAGAGCCCAGCATGCAACACCAATGACCGACCTTCCACCATCACACTCTTCTCTTTCTCCCTTACCTCTCTGACTTTTCCTTTCAAGATGGCACCATCTCATGTACAGTACAGACCAAAAGTTTGGACACACCTCATTCAAAGAGTTTTCTTTATTTTCAGGACTCTGAAAATTGTAGATTCACATTGAAGGCATCAAAACTATGAATTAACACATGTAGAATGAAATACTTAAAAAAGTGTGAAACAACTGAAAATATGTCTTATATTCTAGGTTCTTCAAAAGTAGCCACCTTTTGCTTTCATTACTACTTTGCACACTCTTGGAAAGACTAAAATATCCATGAGGAGTTGAGATACACTTTAAATGGAGAGTGTAACATGACTAAGTAGTCTAAAATGCAAAAATATATAGTGTCCTGTATGGGCCTCTATCTATACCGAAAATGCAAACCACTAAGGAAATGTTAAACAAACAGGAGAACAAACGTGGTTATATTGCAAAAAACATATCAAAGTTTATTGATACACCTAAAGTTAGATGCAGCACAACAATATGCAAAAAAGTGCAAAGAGGCAGAAAGCACTAAAAAGCACAAAACACAAATGCAATCAGCAAAATCACATGGCAGATATAAGGAATGACAAAGTACAAAGCATTACATATAAATTACAAAATTCACTGCCAGGTGAAATCAGAGAGCAATAGCTGGTGTCCACAATACAAATGGATTAAACAGCACGCTAGACATATACTGATATCCGGGCACCGGCACCTACCAGCGGCTGTATGGATTACCAAAGGATCACCAGTGATTTGTTTTAAAGTGCCAGTAGTGCAGAATCAAAGACCAAGACAGTCCCCCCTAGAGCAGGTAACGCGCGTTTCACGTGTTTGTAATGTTAACGCTTCATCAGACCAAGGAGGGGTGAAGGATGCATTGAATTCCAGGACCTTTTAGAAGAAACATGTGATAGACCATGTGAGGAAAAGTGCCCAATGGGTGAAGACTTTTCGGCGCATGCGCGGTCGCTGCCAGTCGCCCCAGCAAATGCGGGCGGCGTCAGGCCGGAGAGTGCAGGGGAGAGGGACAGGAAACGCCCCCTCGCCAGCACCCACCCACCCCCTAGACGCCGCCAAGCATGTCAGGGAGAAAGCGGAGGCCGGGCATGCGCACACAGCACCCACTGGGAGATAAAGTACACAGAGTAAACTCCTGATCGTCAGCAGCACAAGGACAATAGAAAGTACAGGGGCACATCAGAAGCAAACAGTAATGCATGAATGGCAATAATAGACCCACATCCATAAGTACAAGTCCTTTTACAGATCCATCATAAACATCATCTTCTTATTAATTCCGTCCCGGTGAACAGTGTGCACGGGCAGTCAGGAGATGGAGGCAGGTCCCAAGGAAACCAAAGAAAAGGCTGCAGACAAAAAAAGCACAAATGGCATAAAAAACATGCAGCAGAGATAAAAAAGGTTAAAAATAAGGGTATAGTGATTATAATACCCCCCATTAATAATAAAAACAGAGATGGAAACCACCACTCTGACAAAAGAAAGGGGGAAAAAAAAAGAAGTGGGGAGGGGGGAAGGGAAAACAGGGATCTACAGAAAGGAAGCAAAGCTAAGGGACTCATTCAAACCAGACGGAACCATTGTACCCAACATGACAATCCATTTTGTTTCTTTCTGGGCGAGGATTTTTTTAAAATTCCCGCCCTTATTGCCACAGTGTACAACATCTATCCCCGTGACTCTAAGGGATTTTGCATTGCACCCGTGATAATGCCGAAAATGTCTTGGAAGGGTTTTCAGAGTAGAAAGATCGGTCACTGTCTTTGCCGCACCAATGTTTCTAACATGCTCCCGCACTCTCACTCTTAGCTCCCTGGAAGTAAGACCGATATAAATCTTGGGGCAACTGCATGTCGCATAATAAATGACAAAAGAGGTAGCACATGAGATAAAACTCCTGATATCAAAGGTCCGGCTACCATCTGCAGTGGTGAACGTCTTGCTGCGAGAAACATTGGTGCATGCAAGACAGTGACCGCACGGAAAACACCCGCGGACCGGGTTGGTAGAGCCAAACGGGTGAGGAGTCACGGGGACATAATGGCTGTGCACGAGAAAATCCCGTAGATTCCTTGAGCGTCGTGCCGTCATTAACGGATAGTCTGGTATCAAGTCTCTGAGGGTAGGGTCGGATTTTAAAATTGGCCAATGTTTATTCAGAATGGCACGCATATTGTGCCATTCATGGTTATAGGCAGATATGAATCTAGCCTCACCCGCCCCCGTCTTCACTTGACTAGATGGTTGTAATAGCTCCAATCGCTGGGTTTGTTTTGCCCTGTTATACCCTCTCTTAATGACACGGCGGCTATATCCCCTATCACACAATCTAGATGTTAAATCATTGGCCTGGGACTGAAAGTTCTCAGATGTCGAGCAAATCCGCTTCATCCTGAGAAATTGTCCAACCGGGATGGCTTGAATGGTACTAAAAGGGTGAGAGGATGAAGCATGTAGAAGGGAGTTGACCGAGGTAGGCTTCCTAAAGACATCAGTCTGTAGTTGCCGGCCACGGTCAACCCCAATCATGATATCCAAAAAATCAATAGACTGTAAATCATATCTAAAAGTGAGCTTAAGGTTCAAAGAATTGTGATTTAAACAAACCATAAAATCCGAGAGCTGCTCCACCGTCCCCTGCCACAAAATAAAAACATCATCGATGTATCTTAACCAGCACTGCGCCTGGGCCGCGGCCGACACGCTCCCGTCGCCAAAAATGTCCCTCTCCCAATGGCCGAGGAACAAATTAGCGTACGAAGGCGCACAGGCCGCGCCCATCGCAGTGCCTCTGGTCTGCAAATAAAACCGGTCTTTGAAAATGAAAAAATTGTGTGTCAGGATAAAGTGGAGCAGCTCTAGAATCAGCTCACATAAATGGCCATCACAGTTGGAATTGCTCAAGAAGAAGCGGACTGCCTCCAGGCCATCATCATGGTTGATGTTGGTGTATAGGGACTCTATGTCCGCCGTGACTAAAAGGGTATCATCATCCACAAAAATCCCGTCGACCCTATTCAGGACGTCCGTCGTATATTTTACATAGGATGGTAGTGTCTCCACAAGGGGCTTAAGGTAATAATCAATAAATCGACACACAGGGTCGCATAGCCCATCTATGCCAGATACGATAGGACGTCCTGGCGGGTGTTCGGGATTTTTGTGGATCTTGGGCAGGAGATAGAAGGTAGGAATTTTTGGAGACATGACGAAGAGGCCATCAAAGACCTTCTTCGTAATGATACCTTCATCAAGGGCCCCCTGCAGTATCTGGTGGAGCGAATCAGCGAAGGGGGCGAGGGGGCTAGAGTCCAGTCTGCGATATGTGTCCGTGTCCCTTAATTGACGATAGGCCTCCCTTTCGTAAAGATTATTGGGCCAGATCACTATATTCCCCCCCTTGTCTGCTGGCTTGATCTGAACATCACTCAAGGATTGTAAGTCCCTGAGTGCGGCCCTTTGAGATGAATTAAGGTTGTCACACCTACGTCTCATAGATAAGGTTTTAAATTCATCCGTGACTAGCCTAGTGAAAATCTCAATTGAAGAGCATAGAGACAAGGGAGGGAACTTGGTACTCCTGGCATAACTGAGGGAGGAAACCTACCTTGTGAGCCAGAGGACTGTTCAATAAGAAGATCTTCTAAGGCCTGCAAGGCCTCTCTCTCGGCCCGGTCAGAAGTATTGAGTGATGTGACATTTTTGGAATGTAGTTTTTTCAAAAGAATTTTGCGTGAAAAAATGTGAAGGTCTTTTAAAGCTGTAAAAAAATGAAATGAATCAGTGGGAGAAAAACTCAAACCCTTTGATAACAGGTCAATCTGCGTCTGTGATAAAGAGTGAGATGACAAATTAATTACCTGAAGTGAGTCTTTGTGTGATTGTTGCCTAGTTCGAGGAGGGTCCATAGTAGTTTTCCCAAAATCCAATTGTTTTTTCTTGTATTTTTTGTTGTTAGGGGGGCCGGTAGCTCTGTCTGCTAGAGTGGGGGGATCCAAAGAGTCAGTATTGGATTCCTCTCCTGATGTATACGACCTAACAGAGGTGGATCTAGAGCGTGACTGATTGTTAAACCGCCTAAATGGTCTGGATCTTTCGACGGACATTTTCCATTTATAGACCCTATTTGAAAGGAGATCCTGTTGATCCCTATGGAATTTTTTTATTTTGTTCTCTTTCAATTCCTTTTCCCATTTGCTCACATCAGTTTCAATTTCTCGTTCCAACTTAGTAAAGGCCTCCTTACTAAGACCCCCCAAAAGTTTGCTATATAGGTCATCCATTTCAATTTTCAACGCCGTAAGTTGAGTACTATTAAGGTCACATAAAAGTTGGAGAAAGGCCCTGGAACATGTATTGGCACATTCCTCCCATCTATCCTTGAAGGCATACCTCCCAACTTTTAAAGAAGGAAAAGAGGGACAAAGTTGGCAAATTTTTAGGCCACGCCCCCTAACCACACCCATTTCACAGTCACGCCCATATCCACTCCCCATCCACACCCATTCAGCACAAACACGCAGGCAGCCGGCGGGCCTCCAGCACGGACACGCAGGCAGCCGGCGGGCCTCCAGCACGGACACGCAGGCAGCCGGCGGGCCTCCAGCACGGACACGCAGGCAGCCGGCGGGCCTCCAGCACGGACACGCAGGCAGCCGGCGGGCCTCCAGCACGGACACGCAGGCAGCCGGCGGGCCTCCAGCACGGACACGCAGGCAGCCGGCGGGCCTCCAGCACGGACACGCAGGCAGCCGGCGGGCCTCCAGCACGGACACGCAGGCAGCCACAGTGAGGCGGCCGGTCGCCCGCACAGTGAGGCGGCCGGTCGCCTTCACAGACAGGCGGCCGGCCGCCTTCACAGACAGGCGGCGGGCCGCCCGCACAGAGAGGCGGCCAGCCGCCCGCACAGAGAGGCGGCCGGCTGCCCGCAAAATGAGGCGGCGGGCCGCCCGCACAGACAGGCGGCGGGGGGCGCCCGCACAGACAGGCGGCAGGGGGGCGCCCGCACAGACAGGCGGCAGGGGGGCGCCCGC
Organism: Anomaloglossus baeobatrachus; assembly: GCF_048569485.1. Classification (NCBI taxonomy): domain Eukaryota; kingdom Metazoa; phylum Chordata; class Amphibia; order Anura; family Aromobatidae; genus Anomaloglossus; species Anomaloglossus baeobatrachus. The sequence goes on from NC_134357.1 coordinate 248,249,327, forward strand.
ACAGACAGGCGGCAGGGGGGCGCCCGCACAGACAGGCGGCAGGGGGGCGCCCGCACAGACAGGCGGCAGGGGGGCGCCCGCACAGACAGGCGGCGGGGGGCGCCCGCACAGACAGGCGGCGGGTGGCGCCCGCACAGACAGGCGGCAGGGGGGCGCCCGCACAGACAGGTGGCGGGCCGACCGCACAGACAGGCGGCCGGCCGACCGCACAGACAGGCGGCCGGCCGACCGCACAGACAGGCTCCGGCCGGGGGTGAGGGGGGAGGGAGGGAAATCAGCGCTGGGGAGATTAGTTTACTGTACCAGCAGCAGCACAGGCAGCGCTCCTCTCTATGCCACGTCTACTAGGATGGTAGGAGGGAAAAGCAGGGAGGCGGAGAGAGAGTGGGTGGGCGGAGCCCGGGAGCCGGCCGTCCCGCCCGTGGCAACGGGACAAACAACGTAAAGCGTGAAAGTCCCGCTGTATCCGGGACGGTTGGGAGGTATGCAGCATGTTAGAATGTGTACATAAGATCCCGCTGGTGGTGGCCGCAGCTTATAGGCCCCAAATCTGGTGACAGGTTCCCTTTAAAGTGAACCTGTCAGGTGCAATCTGCACTCAGAGCCAGGAGCAGTTCTGGGCACATATTGCTAATCCCTGCCTAACCGTCCCTGTATACACTAGCATAGATAAAGAGATCAAGAACAAATATTTTTAAAGATCTTATATCTTATGCTAATGAGCGCGGGGACTAGTCCGAAGGGCGTTACTTCACTTGGCTAGTCGGCTCGCATAGCATGTTAGCATGTTATTACGCCCCTGTGTGAGTACTAATACGCTATGTGAGCCGACTAGCCAAGTGAAGTAACGCCCTTGGGACTAGTCCCCGCGCTAATTAGCATAAGATATAAGCTCTTTAAAAATACTTTTTCTATAGATGCCTTTATCTATGCTAGTGTATACAGGGACGGTTAGGCAGGGATTAGCAATATACACCCAGAACTGCTCCTGGCTCTGAGTGCAGATTGCACCTGATAGGTTCCCTTTAAAGGGAAACTGTCACCAGAAATTTAGCAAAAAAAATAAAAGATTCCCCTCTGCAGCTTCTGGGCTGCATTCTGGAAAGGTTCCTGTTGTTATTGTGCCCACTTTGAGACCTAAAAAAATACTTTATGAAGTCTTACCTTTTTGTATGCAAATCTGTTTTTATGGTCACGGGGGCGGGCTGCCTGGCGTCCGTTATTCCCCCTCCTGCCGCTGTACGCCGTCCCCCATTGCTCATTTCCATACATGAGGACGCCTTCCTCATGTAACTGTCCTCCTGAAGTTTTGTGCATGCCCAGTGCCACTCTCGCGGGACTGAGCACTGTGCAAAGTGTGAACGCTTTTGAGGTGATTGCGCAGGCGCGAGATTATGGGCGGCGCTGTGATTGTCATCAGCAGCGTCATCCAAGTACCTGCCCATAATCTTGTGCCCGCGCTTCTCACTCTGCCTCCACCGTTATGCGCAAGCACTGGCCATATGAACCACGTTACCTATTACCATGGGCGCGAGATTATGGGCGGCGCTGTGATTGTCATCAGCAGCGTCATCCAAGTACCTGCCCATAATCTCGTGCCCGCGCTTCTCACTCTGCCTCCACCGTTATGCGCAAGCACTGGCCATATGAACCACGTTACCTATTACCATGGGCGCGAGATTATGGGCGGCGCTGTGATTGTCATCAGCAGCGTCATCCAAGTACCTGCCCATAATCTCGTGCCCGCGCTTCTCACTCTGCCTCCACCGTTATGCGCAAGCACTGTCCATATGAACCATGTTACCTATTACCGTGGGCGCGAGATTATGGGCGGCGCTGTGATTGTCATCAGCAAAGTCATCCAAGTACCCGCCCATAATCTCGTGCAAGCGGTAATAGGTAACATGGTTCATATGGCCAGCACTTGCGCATAACGGTGGAGTCAGAGGGAAAAGTGCGGGCACGAGATTATGGGCGGGTACTTGGTTAACGCTGTTGATGACAATCACAGCGCCGCCCATAATCTCGTGCCTGCGCAATCACCTGAAAAAGCGTTCACATGCGCAAATCTTCGGGAGGACAGTTACATGAGGAAGGCGTTCTTGTGTATGTAAATGAGCAATGGGGGACTGCGTAAAGCGGCAGGAGGGGGAATAACGGACGCCAGACAGCCCGCCCCCGTGACCATAAAAACACATTTGCATACAAAAAGGTAAGACTTCATAAAGTATTTTTGTAGGTCTCAAAGGGGGCACAATAGCAACAGGAACCTTTCTAGAAGCAGCCCAGGAGCTGGAGAGGGGAATCTATTACTTTTATTGTGAAATTTCTGCTGACATGTTCCCTTTAACTGGTAGGGCAGCCAGGATAAAGCAGAGCTGAAGTTGTTGGGAAGCTAGGACCCAGCAGCTCTGCTCCACAGGCAGGAGACCACTGATCGGTAATAGAAGCCTGCAGATGTCACTCTGCATAGGTTATTACTGGCCAGTGCTATCTGCAGGAGAGAGAAGTGCTGATTGCACGGTCTCCTCAGCGTCCTGACTCCCCGTGTATCTGCAGCAGTGAGAAGCCGCACAGGGGGAGTCAGAGAACAGCTGCAGAGAAACGCAGGCTCCGGGACTGGGGGGGGTCGGCTCTGGGGGAGGGGGGATCGCTCTGCTGCAGGGAGGGGTCGCTCTGCTGCAGGGGGTGATTCATACCTCAGCAGCAGTCACAGGAGTAGGTGCGCGGTCGGCTCTGTAATGAATAGAAGGGAGAAACAGCGAGGCGGGGCTACAGTGGGTGGGTGGAGCCCGGGATAAACAGCCTCACGGGCGGGACCCGGGATCAAAGGCTCAGAAGAGGGACTGTCCCGCTGTATCCGGGACGGTTGGGAGGTATGCTTGAAGGGAGTGTCCTCAATGGTAAATGAGGGAAACACCTGAACCCTTAGTCCTCTGGGGATGAGTCCCTCTTGTAAATAGCGTTCTAAGAACGCTCGATTCCACCAGATTTTGATCCGTCTGTGAATGAGTCCCCTATACCTCATTGCCTCCATCTGGAGTCCTGCTTCCCCAGGTCTTGATTCGCTGCCTCCGTCATGCCTGAACACATCGTTCAGTTGTGAACGCCAGGATTCTTCACGGGCACAAAAGTCCATATCCTCTTGCGGATACACTGTGCAAAACACAGAAAACACAATTAGAAAGACTAAAATATCCATGAGGAGTTGAGATACACTTTAAATGGAGAGTGTAACATGACTAAGTAGTCTAAAATGCAAAAATATATAGAGTGTCCTGTATGGGCCTCTATCTATACCGAAAATGCAAACCACTAAGGAAATGTTAAACAAACAGGAGAACAAACGTGGTTATATTGCAAAAAACATATCAAAGTTTATTGATACACCTAAAGTTAGATGCAGCACAACAATATGCAAAAAAGTGCAAAGAGGCAGAAAGCACTAAAAAGCACAAAACACAAATGCAATCAGCAAAATCACATGGCAGATATAAGGAATGACAAAGTACAAAGCATTACATATAAATTACAAAATTCACTGCCAGGTGAAATCAGAGAGCAATAGCTGGTGTCCACAATACAAATGGATTAAACAGCACGCTAGACATATACTGATATCCGGGCACCGGCACCTACCAGCGGCTGTATGGATTACCAAAGGATCACCAGTGATTTGTTTTAAAGTGCCAGTAGTGCAGAATCAAAGACCAAGACAGTCCCCCCTAGAGCAGGTAACGCGCGTTTCACGTGTTTGTAATGTTAACGCTTCATCAGACCAAGGAGGGGTGAAGGATGCATTGAATTCCAGGACCTTTTAGAAGAAACATGTGATAGACCATGTGAGGAAAAGTGCCCAATGGGTGAAGACTTTTCGGCGCATGCGCGGTCGCCGCCAGTCGCCCCAGCAAATGCGGGCGGCGTCAGGCCGGAGAGTGCAGGGGAGAGGGACAGGAAACGCCCCCTCGCCAGCACCCACCCACCCCCTAGACGCCGCCAAGCATGTCAGGGAGAAAGCGGAGGCCGGGCATGCGCACACAGCACCCACTGGGAGATAAAGTACACAGAGTAAACTCCTGATCGGCAGCAGCACAAGGACAATAGAAAGCACAGGGGCACATCAGAAGCAAACAGTAATGCATGAATGGCAATAATAGACCCACATCCATAAGTACAAGTCCTTTTACAGATCCATCATAAACATCATCTTCTTATTAATTCCGTCCCGGTGAACAGTGTGCACGGGCAGTCAGGAGATGGAGGCAGGTCCCAAGGAAACCAAAGAAAAGGCTGCAGACAAAAAAAGCACAAATGGCATAAAAAACATGCAGCAGAGATAAAAAAGGTTAAAAACACACTCTTGGTATTCTCTTGATGAGCTTCAAGAGGTAGTCACCGGAAATGGTTTTCCAACATTCTTAAAGGAGTTCCCAGAGATGCTTAGCACTTGTTGGCCCTTTTGCCTTCATTCTGCGGTCCAGCTCACCCCAAACCATCTCGATTGGGTTCAGGTCTGGTGACTGTGGAGACCAGGTCATCTGGCGTTGCACCCCATCACTCTCCTTCTTAGTCAAATAGCCCTTACACAGCCTGGAGGTGTGTTTGGGGTCAATGTACTGTTGAAAAATAAATGATGGTCCAACTAAACGTAAACCAGATGGAATAGCACACCGCTGCAAGATGCTGTGGGAGGCATGCTGGCTGTGTATGCCTTCAATTTTGAATAAATCCCCAACAGTGTCAGCAGCAAAGCACTCCCACACCATCACACCTCCTCCTCCATGCTTCACAGTGGGAACCAGGCATGTAGAGTCCATCCGTTCACCTTTTCTACAAAGACACGGTGGTTAGATCCAAAGATCTCAAATTTGGACTCATCAGACCAAGCATAGATTTCCACTGGTCTAGTGTTCATTGCTTGTGTTCTTTAGCCCAAACAAGTCTCTTCTGCTTGTTGCCTGTCCTTAGCAGTGGTTTCCTAGCAGCTATTTTACCATGAAGGCCTGCTGCACAAAGTCTCCTCTTAACAGTTGTTCTAGAGATGAGAAGGTGTGTCCAAACGTTTGGTCTGTACTGTACCTCCTGGCGGGCAGTTGTACAGCTCCACCTCAAAGTATTTTTCCGCCTTGCCATCCAATTTATTCCAGGTCTCCACTCGTTCCTTGCTGTCGGTCTGCAACAGACGTTCTCTCTCCTCAGCAACATGGGCTGATACTTCCAGATGTGTCACACCTTCCAGTAGCAGTAACCTTTCGAGAGCTGGACAAATTTTAATGCCCTTTTGCTCCTCTGATGCCCACAATGGGCAGGATCTTCTTTTAGAGCTGCGCCACCCTCCACCATTTTAGATCAAATGCTTGGTGCCATTTCCGACCACGCAAAGATCACCATCTTCAATTTAACACGTGCCTTCCCTGCAACACTCGGATATTCGAAGAGTAAGGCAAGATCATGCCAACACGCCAAGTGTAGAGTGGTGCGAGGTGGTAATCATGGGCTAGGGATCGACTACGGACACCCCGGCATGCTAACTGAAAGAGCTGGTCCTGGTTGGGTGTGTGAACTTGTATAGTGTGGGCCATTTGCTCGTGCAGGCCGCATGTTGCCACTGATGTCAGCTGGCCAGGACCAAATAATGACTCGTTTGCATAAAAAGACCACAAGATCATTTCAAACATTACTTTACTCAATGGTTTATCTTCCTCAACAACTTTACATACCAGATAGCGGGCACTTATCTTCCAGCATATTTCCATTGTACACGTCATATTACGATACATTCTCAGTTCCTGCTGAATTGTTTCTCATATTACTGGTCCTGTGAGTCCCAGACTAACACTACAGTGCAATTCATGACAAGCACTTTCCCTTTCTGCGGCCCCACGTTCAATCTCCTGGTAGAAGAACGGATCAGGGGGTTTGGCACTATGGCCAGAGTAGAGCCTTCTGCTACCAGATGCTTCCATGTCTATTCTCCTTATAGAGGAGGGGGGTGGGGTAAGGGATAGCCAGTAGTGTCAGACAAGAACCTTGCGCTCTCGGACGCTTGGCGATATACCGCCCACGAAAACTGGGCCAGCACCCACGTTTCCTGCAGTCGTCAGTCTCCGCCCATAACCTTTGAGTCTTAGGGCATTACTATTTGTTTCCTGTTCTCCAGTCCCTTCTGCATGGGGCCACTTTGTTAGAATGTCAGTCTCAGTATTGTGTCACGTTCTGTGTCTTGGACCACACTCCAAGATCATGCATTCTCCACTACGATCTTCTTTCTTCTCTTCTATAAATAAAGAGTAAAACAAGTTTTAAAAAATATAAAAAAAACCCAGAAACACAAAAGGTCATATCACGAGTTCACGACCCTTTTGCCTCATTGAAAATAAAACAATAAAAAATACACATATTTGTTATCGCCGAGTTTAGAAATACCCGATCTATCAAAATATAAAATAAATTAATCTGATCAGAAAAGGGTGTAACGAGAAAAAAAAAAATAAAACCCACCAGAATTGTTTTTTGCTCTACAGCTAGTGCTTAAACAACTGGTAAGGCTATGTAAAAATATTAGATGTCCACAAGATGGCGCTAAATGAAATGGATGCTATGTGTAGTGCAATATTATGTATGCATAGGTCGCCCCCCGTAGAAGCAAGGGCGAAACATACGTCGGGGTCTGAGGACTGAGGCACTCTGCACTTTACAACCAAGTAATATACATTAGGCTATTTTATATATATATATATATATATATATATACAGTACAGACCAAACGTTTGGACACACCTCCTCATTCAAAGAGTTTTCTTTATTTTCATCACTCTAAAAATTGTAGATTCACATTGATGGCATCAAAACTATGCATTAACACATATGGAATGAAATACTTAAAAGAGTGTGAAACAACTGAAAATATGTCTTATATTCTAGGTTCTTCAAAGTAGCTACCTTTTGCTTTCATTACTACTTTGCACACTCTTGGCATTCTCTTGATGAGCTTCAAGAGATAGTCACCGGAAATGGTTTTCCAACAGTCTTGAAGGAGTTCCCAGAGATGCTTTGCACTTGTTGGCCCTTTTGCCTTCATTCTGCGGTCCAGCTCACCCCAAACCATCTCGATTGGGTTCAGGTCTGGTGACTGTGGAAACCAGGTCATCTGGCGAAGCACCCCATCACTCTCCTTCTTAGTCAAATAGCCCTTACACAGCCTGGAGGTGTGTTTGGGGTCAATGGCCTGTTGAAAAATAAATGATGGTCCAACAAAACGCAAACTGGATGGAATAGCACACCGCTGCAAAATGCTGTGGTAGCCATGCTGGTTCTGTATGCCTTCAATTTTGAATAAATCCCCAACAGTGTCAGCAGCAAAGCACCCCCACACGATCACACCTCCTCCTCCATGCTTCACAGTGGGAACCAGGCATGTAGAGTCCATCCGTTCACCTTTTCTACAAAGACACGGTGGTTGGATCCAAAGATCTCAAATTTGGACTTATCAGACCAAAGCACAGATTTCCACTGGTCTAATGTCCATTCCTTGTGTTCTTTAGCCCAAACAAGTCTCTTCTGCTTGTTGTCTGTCCTTAGCAGTGGTTTCCTAGCAGCTATTTTACCATGAAGGCCTGCTGCACAAAGTCTCCTCTTAACAGTTGTTCTAGAGATGAGAAGGTGTGTCCAAACGTTTGGTCTGTACTGTATATATATTTATTCATTTATATAGCGCTGTTAATTTCACAGCACTTTACATACATTGGCAACGCTGTCCCCATTGGGGCTCACTATCTAAATTCCCTATCAGTATGTTGTTTTTTTTGGAGTGGATCCACAATACGGTTTTTTAGGACTATGTGATTGCTAGTACATAAATGCGACCTATGCATAAATAATATTGCACTACACATAGCATCCATTTCATTTAGCGCCATCTTGTGGACATCTAATATTTTTACATAGCCTTAGATGGTCTTTGAGCACTAGCTGTAGAGGGATTGATTTTTTATTCCTCTTCATATATTCTGCAGCAGACACTTTAATATCATCAGGTGGAATATTGTAAACCACTTAGGTGTTATATTTATTATATTACATTAGGATTTTTCACTTACCTTAAATTATAAACTCTCCATTATATATATTTACTTTGGCACAGTTTTGCTTTATTTATTGCATATTTCACTTTACCAAAGGATTTTTTTGATGAAATATTCTATATATTAGACATTTTACATTTATCCATTGTTATTATTCTCTTTATTACTGCAGAAATTTTGTAATGTGCTCTCATTTTCTGTTATGCTTTACTGTCCTCCTATTCAAAGCTGTAGTATTCTTTATTTTTAATTATTGTCCTATTTTAATATATATTAATAAAAATAAATATTTTTATACTGAAACTTTTGCTCTGTTTATTTGGGGGTTTTATTGATATACCTCCAAATTCTTTTAATATAACATTGTACTTTATGTCAGTGGTAAATTTAGGTCGATATGTTTTGTGTTTATTTGTGAAAATATCATAATTTTGCAAAAAGTTTACAAATTCCCTATTTTCAAGCTTTCAATTTTTATATTCTCAAACCAGTTAGTAATATTAATTAATAAATAACATTTCCCACATGTCTACTTTACATCTGCATAATTTTTTAAACATCATTTTATTTTGTTAGGATGTTATAAGATTTAAAATTTAAGCAGCAATTTGTCATATTTTCCAGAAATTTGCAAAATCTGTTTCTTTAGAGACCTATTCAGATTTAAATAGATTCTGAGGGGCCCTTGTATTGGAAATTCCTCAACAGTTATACCATTTTAATCACCACACCTCTCAAATATTTCAAAACCACTGTCAGGAAATGTTGTAACCCTTCAGGTTCTACACAGGTATTAATGAATGGTGGATGAAAAATGAAAAAAAAATTGTAATTCTTCCTCCAAAATATTGCTTTAACTCCTATTTTTTCCCTTTTTACAAAGTATAGTGCAAAAAAATTGACCCCAAAATTTGTTAACTAGTTTCTTCTGAGTGTACCTGTCGCGGGCGGGGGGTGTGCCGCTGCTCGCGCTGCAAGCTCGGGTCCGGCGCTGCTGCGATGGCTGCTCGAGCAGTGGGCCGGATCCGGGAACTCGAGCGGCGCTCCTCGCCCGTGAGTGAAAGGGGTGGTTTGGTTTGGGGATTTGGTCCGTGACGCCACCCACGGTTTGTGGTGAAGGTGGGCTCCACCGCTGCTGGTAACGGGGATCCCGGGAGCGTTGTTAGGGAGCAGCTGAGATGTTTTCCCCCTCCGTGGGTAGGGGTTGGTGGTCCCGGGGCCCGGTGAGGTGACGGGGAGACAGGGCTGGCGAGGTGCAGGGTCGCGGGGACAGCGCGGCGCGGTGCCGGATGGCACTGGTGTACTCACTCAGCAACAGATACACGCAAAGTCTCTGGTAAACCAAACGGCTGGATGGACGGGTCCCGCAGCCGGCTGCTGTGGCTTCTCCCGGACGGTTGATGGCGGCTGTCTTTCCCTGCACCTGTTTATGTGTTCGGCTCCGATGGCTTCCCACCGGTAACCTGCTCCCAAGCGTATAGGTGCCGGAGGAGCCCCTTTTACCCGCAGGCTCAGGCCCTCGGAACTCTAGCTGTGGCGGTAGCTGTATTTCCTTTCTCTGGTCGGACGGTTGCCTTCTATCGGGTCTTGGCTGCTAGGAAACTCCTGGGGTTCCGGTCACTGACGGATTTGACCTTTAACGGCGGCTCCAAGCCTGGTCGGGGTCCACAGGCCCTGCCTGTGTGTGCTGGCTTCACTTCGCTCCCCGGTTCGGTACTGGCGGGCCACCGCCCGTCCCCGGTCCTACGGTTCCGCATTGATCGGCCTCTCCTGCAGACGGCCACCACCGTCTGCCAACCTTGCTGTATGTGTCCGGGCCACGCACCCGGACACGGTCAGTTTTGCTCCTCCACCTTCACTTCCCTAACTCCACTCTCAACTCCCTTCCTTTTCCCGCCTCCAGGACTGTGAACTCCTCAGTGGGTGGGGCCAAACGCCTGGCTCCACGCCACCTGGTGTGGACATCAGCCCCTGGAGGGAGGCAACAAGGATTTTGTGTCTGGCTGATGTGCCTGTCTCAGGGTGGGGGTGTGTGTTGTAGTACCTGTGACGACCTGGCTAGTCCGGGGCGCCACATACCAATACCCTACATGTGGTCATAAACCTCTGTTTGGACAAACGGCAGGGCTTGGAAAGGAAGGAGCACCATTTGAATTTTGGAACACAAATTTGGCTGCAATAGATTGCGAGCACCATTTCGCATTTGCAGGGCCCGTAAAGTACATAAACAGCAGAAAATTCCCACAAGTAAACCCATTTTGGAAACTAGGCCCATCAAGTAAGTCATCTAGGGGTTTGTTGAGCATGTTGAACCTGTAGATGCTTTACAGTACTTTTTAAAATGTGGATGTGAAAATGTAAATTACGTTTTTTCATCTAAAATGTTTTAGCCTAAAATTTGTCATTTTCACAATTACTAGTTTATTCTGGACCCCATAATTTGTTATGCAATATGTCATCAAAAACTGCTGTTTGGGCATATGGCAGGGCTCAAAAAGGAAAGAGAAGTATTTGATTTTGGAATGTAAATATGTTTGGAATTGATTGTGAAAGCCATGTCACATTTGGAGAGCCTCTGACATGCCAAAACAGCAGAAACCCCTTATGAGTGATCCTTTTTGGAAACTAGACGCCTCAGGGAATTCATCTAGGTGTGTGCTGAGCATTTTTAACCTACAAGTGATTCACAATACTTTATAAAATTTATAAGTGGCTCCATATTGGAAACTTCACTGCTTAAAGCCTGATTTACATGTTACGATTTCGCATACGATATCGTATGCGATCGTAACCGCCCCCATCGTATGTGTGGCACGTTCAATTTGTTGAATGTGCCACACAAACAATTAACCCCCGTCACACGTACTTACTCGTCCATACGACCTCGATGTGGGCGGCGAATGTCCACTTCCTGGAGTGGGAGGGACGTTCGGCGTCACATCGACATCACGCTGCAGCCGGCCAATAGAAGCGGAGGGGCGGAGATGAGCAGGACGTAAGCATCCCGCCCACCTCCTTCCTTCCGCATTCCCGGCCGGGAGCCGCTGGACGCAGGTAAGATCTGTTCATCGTTCCCGGGGTGTCACACACGGCGATGTGTGCTACCCCGGGTACGATGAACAACCTGACGTTCAATTCATAAGAAATGAACGACGTGCATGCGATGAACGTTTTAACGTTCAATCGCAATTTCACGTAGCTGTCACACACTACAATGTACCTTACGATGCTGGATGTGCGTCACTTACGACGTGACCCCGCCGACACATCGTAAGATATATTGTAGTGTGTAAAGCGGCCGTAAAAAATTCATCTAGGGGTGTAGTAAGTATTTCGAACCCACAAGTGCATCACAGAATTTTTTAACATTGCAATGTGGAAATATAACATTTTAGTAGTGAAAATGTAATTGATTTTTATTAACTGTGTAGTTACACTAGTGTTAAAGAGTGAAACTAGACTCCATCACTTATTGCACAATTTCTCTTGACCACAGTGATGCCCTATATGTCATTAGAAACTACTATTTGGCCACACAACAGGGTTTTATAGAAAGGAGCACTGGTTGGCTTTTAGAGCAAAGCTTTTGCTAGAATAGTTAGAGGGTAATATTTGCAGAAGCCCTAAGGTGTAGAACAGCAGAATAAAACAAAAGTGACCCTATTTAGAAATTGCACCTCTCTATGTATTCATCTACAACTGCGTTGAATTGAAAAAATGGCAGTTAATTTGTGTCAAGACATGCACTCTATAAATTATTTGGGCTTTCCTCACTACAAAAATATCATAAACGTGGCCACATACTGCAGTATAGACACAGTGTGGCTCAGAAAGAGGGGGGCATTTGAATTTGGCAGTACGTATTTCACTGGATTTTATTTGAGGGGTTTAGGGGTGCTTCACACACAGCGAGCTCACTGCCGAGATCGCTGCTGAGTCACGCTTTTTGTGACGCAGCAGTGACCTCATTAGCGATCTCGCTGTGTGTGACACTGAGCAGCGATCTGGCCCCTGCTGCGAGATCGCTGCTCGTTACACACAGCCCTGGTTCGTTTTCTTCAAAGCCGCTCTCTTGCTGTGACACACAGATCGCTGTGTGTGACAGCAAGAGAGCGACAAATGAAGCGAGCAGGGAGCAGGAGCCGGCGTCTGACAGCTGAGGTAAGCTGTATCCAAGATAAACATCGGGTAACCAAGGTGGTTACCCGATATTTACCTTAGTTACCAGCCTCTGCAGCTCTCACGCTGCCTGTGCTGCCGGCTCCGGCTCTCTGCACATGTAGCTGCTGTACACATCGGGTTAATTAACCCGATGTGTACAGCAGCTAGGAGAGCAAGGAGCCAGCGCTAAGCAGTGTGCGCGGCTCCCTGCTCTCTGCACATGTAGCTGCATTACACATCGGGTTAATTAACCCGATGTGTACTGTAGCTAGGAGAGCAAGGAGCCAGCGCTCAGTGTGCGCGGCTCCCTGCTCCCTGCTCACACTGGTAACTAATGTAAACATCGGGTAACCATACCCGATGTTTACCTTAGTTACCAGTCTCCGCAGCTTCCAGACGGCGGCTCCGTGCAAGCGCAGCGTCGCTTGCACGTCGCTGCTGGCTGGGGGCTGTTCACTGGTCGCTGGTGAGATCTGCCTGTTTGACAGCTCACCAGCGACCATGTAGCGATGCAGCAGCGATCCTGACCAGGTCAGATCGCTGGTCAGATCGCTGCTGCATCGCTAAGTGTGAAGGTACCCTTAGACACTTCCTGGTTTGAAGGGAATTGAGAGTGAAGAGGGGAGGAGTGACATATGGCTGGGGGGTTGGTTAGAGAGAAAGGGACCGGTGAGGAGTCAGTTCTGCAAGATGGTTCGAGGACTAAAGACGTGGCATGGATAGAGGGCCGGTAATGGAACCCTGAGGTATCCTCTTAAAGGTCCGGAGCCTACGGCTCATCTCGATGGGCTTAGAAAGTCGAGCGACTAGAGAGCTGTCGAAGAAGAGAGAGCTGTGCAAAGAAGCGGACAATGGTAAAGAAGAGTGGGGGAACAGAGGCACAGGCCTATAGTAGTTTGTGTATGAGAGGTCCAAGATAGCAAAAATAGGCTGGGAGGGAGTACCCCAGAATACAGAATCAGCAGAACTAAAAGAGTTAGACAATGTCTGTCATATCAGTGAGAAGGAAAATGTACGGTTCAATTTTTGTTTTCAAGTGACCCCCAGTATCTTGTGTTTTACTACTGCAATGGGGACCGGCTGCGGGGTGATGGACACCACCCTGAAGAGAATAGTAAGTGTCACACACCCGGCCCAAAGTGATCCTCACACAGCGTCTCTCTCTGGCGAAGGAGTACGGAGTCCCCATGGCCGAGCGTTCATACCATCTTTCACATGCACACCTCTGTTGTCACGAACACTAAAAAGACACATAAAACAATGGAACACTACTGGAACAGAGACCAGACGGAGTCCAAACAGTCTCCATCTGCCTCATGATAATGAGGGGTTCTATCAAGGGCTTTGTCTGAAGCTCCTACTGTGCACCCTCAGCTCAAACTAAACTCATTACAGTGTTCTTAACATAGTATGATGCATCAACAGTGCTCCCAACATAGTCTAGTGATCAAACAGTGCACCAAACACAGTGTGATGTTCACACATTTCCCCAACACAATATGATGCCCATCAGTGCTCTGAAAACACTATGATACCCCATTTGTGCCCCCAACACAGTAAGCTGGCCCCACAATGCCCACCCAACATGATACAATGTCTCCACAGTACCTCCCAACACAGTAAAATGTCCCCACAGTGCTTTGACAAAGCATGATAGCCACACAGTGCTTCCAATGTGGCGCCCTGGACAAGCCAGGACGTCACAGGTACTACAACAACACACCCCACACCCCAGCTAGGCACATCGAGGTCAAACAAAAATCCTTGTTGCCTCCCTCCAGGGGCTGATGTCCACACCAGGCGGTGGAGCCAGGCGGTTGGCCCCACCCACCAAGGAGTTCACAGTCCTGGAGGCTGGAAAAGGAGGGCAGATCAGTTTTGGAGTTGGAGAAGTGAAGTGGTTGTAGAGGAGACTGCCCGTGTCCGGGTGCGTGGCCCGGGCACATACAGCAAGGTTGGCAGACGGTGGTGACCGTCTGCAGGAGAGGCTGATTGACGTGAACCGTAAGGACCGGGGACGGGCGGTGGCCCGCCGGTACCGTATCGGGGAACGAAGAGAAGCCAGCACCATTCGGCAGGGCTTACGGACCCCGACTAGGCTAGGAGTCGCCGTAAAACTGGTCAAATCCGTTAGCGAAGGGAACCTCCGGGGTTTCCCAGCAGTCAAGACCCGATTGAAGGCAACAGCTCAAACCGTGAAGGGAAATACAGTCACCGCCAAGGCTATAGTTCCCAGGGCCAGAGCCTGTGGGCAAAAGGGGCTCCCTCAGCATCCATCCAAGCTGGGGAGCGGGTTACCGGTGGGAAGCCACCAGAACTGAGAACATAACACAGGTAAACCACTATGACACACCTCTATAAAAATATATTTTATTCAAATTTATGGTAGAAAATATAAGACACCAGATGTCTGACATAAACACAAAGACACAGTGCTCATCAAGGCCTAGTGGAGAGCAAAGGGAGCGTGCAGAGATAGATAGCTAAATAGCTCTCAGTGAACTAGGAGGGACTACAATACTCCTCAACTCCTCCTGCCTACTTGCGGAGAGTGTTATAAAGTTTTGAACACTCCCCGCTCCGGGTGGCTGTCCCTGTATATCCCTGTACTCCACTGACCTAAACCACCACCACCAGGTGCATTGTGAAAAGACCAGGACAACATATAATATATTAAAATCTGTTGGTTCCTGACTAGGACTGGAGACTGTGCTACAGTCCAGATACTGTAAACAGCAGTTTAGGACAGAGCTAATGGGCCCAACGAATTCGGTACCCACAGCTCCTCCCGACGCGTTTCCCCCCCTCCTAAATAAATGTTCGGGGGTTCATCAGGGGTGATTAGCCAACAAACACCTGTGAATAGACAAAAACAGACAGTTGGTGTCTTTCAATATAAAATCCAACCAGTCTCCAAGAAATCCCCTTCACATACAAAACTTACTTGGAACGGCATCCAAGTGTGGTATAATAGCAGCAGCAGGGTGTGCTTGTACAATATAACTTGACACCATCAACACAAGGGACTATAGATGTCCTCCTGGAATTCAATATAGTTATACAGCACATAAGTCATTGTGTCTCCAAAATATCTCTGCACCATGCAATAATCACACCGATCAGTGCATATTATGCCACTACCTTCTTAGGTCCACTTTTCTTTTCCTCCAACATGTAGTATTAATGTTGTTCAGTGTCTAACACCACCATATCTACATGTACATAGACAATACAGAAAAATGAATATGTAAGTCTATGCTTTAAGATAACATCTCTCCACAATATACCATGAAGATGGTGTCTTATGGTATCTAGTGCTAGAGCGGAGCATACCCATTGTAGGTAAATGATGCATAATGTTCTCCAGGAACAGTCAACTCTCTGGCGCCACTTCTAGGCCTTTGCTATAAGAGAAAGGAAGACCATCTCAAAAGGCCAAAGGGGTTTGTATACTCAAAGCTCACATAACCATAAACAGGCATCAATGTCAACAAATATCAACAATACCTATGAATCTGAAAGTAGGTTTTAGATGATGGATGATACACAGTTTGGCACTTGAGATGAGGTGCAGCGTGCACTCTCTAGCAGAAAAAATCTGTCTGCCCTCTCTTAGGTTGTGGATCCTGCTCTCCTGGTTACCTCCCTGTAGAGAAAACATATTGTATAGCTCACATGCAGGGCAGAAGCATATTGGCTTACATTGCCCTCTCGCTTGTCATTACCTGGGCACTGGTATTTCCTTAGTAGAAGCCCTAGGTGTTTCCTTAGTGGGAATCCTAGGTCACTGCTTCAGTTCCCACTAGTAAAATAAACACGTCCTATGAAGACATAATATACAAATAGCGCTAGTGCCAGGTTTTTTCATCAAGCATATCCAGATACTGGATATCATATACAGTCCTGATTAAATAAGGAGAGTCACCTACCAGCAGGAGGTTCGGTCTTCAGTGACCAAGGTATCAGGCGCTCAGACGTATAAAGTTCCCCAGGGCGCAGCGATATGACCTCCCAGGCTGAAGATCTGATGGTCCGTAATGTCCCTGCTACTTGTCTGCCTCTCCACTGCCATCTACTCTTTTAAAACGCCCGCCTCCCGATATGGGGGGTGGGACATCCTGTTCTCCGAAATGGACATGTTGATGGACCAATCGGAGACGGATCCCATGTGGCCGGAAGTGACGCGAATTGTTCGTCCCTGTCAGATTTCGAAGCCCAGGCCTTAGACATGGGAGGTCGGTTTCGACAGAGGGGGTATCCCCTGCACATACTCGAACCAGCATATAAATGTGCTAGATCAACCTCAAGGAAAGAACTTGTCAGGTCACAAAAAAGACAAAAGGATGAGCAGATTACCCGACTAATAGGAACGTATGATGACCAAAATCCCAGGATAATGGAGGTGCTTAGGCGTTATTGGCCCATCCTTAAATCTGATCCAGATATAGGGAAATGTATTTCATCACATGCCAGTGTTACATTTAGAAGAGGGAGGTCTATAAGGGACAAGTTAACACATAGCCATTTCTTGGCCCCAGAGGGACAAGGGACTTGGCTGGGTCGGAAGCCTCAAGGGACATTTAGGTGTGGTAGATGCAGTTACTGCCCACGAATCAACCAAAACAAAGAATTCCATAACAACAAGACAGGCAGAGTCTTTAGGATTAAAGAATTTGCAAATTGCAGGACCCAGG
This sequence comes from Anomaloglossus baeobatrachus, assembly GCF_048569485.1. Lineage (NCBI taxonomy): Eukaryota > Metazoa > Chordata > Amphibia > Anura > Aromobatidae > Anomaloglossus > Anomaloglossus baeobatrachus. The sequence goes on from NC_134357.1 coordinate 248,266,266, forward strand.
GAGTGGTGTATCTCTGTACTTGCAGCTGCCCCATGGGATACGTGGGCAAAACCAAAAGGGAACTACGTGTCAGAATTGGGGAGCACCTGGGGGATATTGGCCATAAGAGAGACACGGCTTTAGCCCGACATGTTAATACATGCCATAATGGAGACGTTGGCACGATATCATTTCAGGTGATCGAGGTGGTTAAGAAACCAATTCGGGGGGGTGATTGGAATAATAAAATCCTCCAACGCGAAGCCAGGTGGATATTTCTGTTAGATTCTGTTTCCCCGGTAGGAATTAATGAGAATTTGAGCTTTGTCAGCTTTATCTAAGCCCTTTTTGGCTTTCAGTGTAGGATAGGAAAGGCATCTTCTCGCCAATTTCTGGGTCATTTTTACCTAATTTCATTATAAAACAACTCCAAGAATCCTTAGAGACATATAACGACATTCTCACAGATTTACGCAGACTGTTGACACTAGGCAATCATTGTGTCTCAAGGTTAAGCTATATTTCATAACGAACTGGCACAGGCAGCATGTGCTAGCTGATTAATTAAAACATGTGGAGGTGGTCTTACGGGACAATATCAGTGGACAATGTGTATGGGCATGCGTTGACACTTGGTCTTAGGTGGGATTATATTGGCTGTAGTGATTACTGAGATGAATATTGGTATAGCTATGCAGTGTTGCTGAGGGCAGATGCGATTTAGTGATACACCTCCTTTTAGTGCTAGCAACCAGGATAGGGCTATTGTGCTGTCAATCTAATCGAGTTACATCACATCCGGTCGGGCAGGATCTGTCTCTATCCAGGCTGATGCGGTTGCTGGGACGCCTGGGTGTCACTACCATTGAGGGCGGCTGCAATTGAGTGATACGTCACTCTCTGCAGTGTTAGTCACGAGGATTGGATGTGGGATCTGTCAATCCGTCCCTGACGCGTCACTTCCGGCCACATGGGATCCGTCTCCGATTGGTCCATCAACATGTCCATTTCGGAGAACAGGATGTCCCACCCCCATATCGGGAGGCGGGCATTTTAAAAGAGTAGATGGCAGTGGAGAGGCAGACAAGTAGCAGGGACATTACGGACCATCAGATCTTCAGCCTGGGAGGTCATATCGCTGCGCCCTGGGGAACTTTATACGTCTGAGCGCCTGATACCTTGGTCACTGAAGACCGAACCTCCTGCTGGTAGGTGACTCTCCTTATTTAATCAGGACTGTATATGATATCCAGTATCTGGATATGCTTGATGAAAAAACCTGGCACTAGCGCTATTTGTATATTATGTCTTCATAGGACGTGTTTATTTTACTAGTGGGAACTGAAGCAGTGACCTAGGATTCCCACTAAGGAAACACCTAGGGCTTCTACTAAGGAAATACCAGTGCCCAGGTAATGACAAGCGAGAGGGCAATGTAAGCCAATATGCTTCTGCCCTGCATGTGAGCTATACAATATGTTTTCTCTACAGGGAGCTAACCAGGAGAGCAGGATCCACAACCTAAGAGAGGGCAGACAGATTTTTTCTGCTAGAGAGTTCACGCTGCACCTCATTTCAAGTGCCAAACTGTGTATCATCCATCATCTAAAACCTACTTTCAGATTCATAGGTATTGTTGATATTTGTTGACATTGATGCCTGTTTATGGTTATGTGAGCTTTGAGTATACAAACCCCTTTGGCCTTTTGAGATGGTCTTCCTTTCTCTTATAGCAAAGGCCTAGAAGTGGCGCCAGAGAGTTGACTGTTCCTGGAGAACATTATGCATCATTTACCTACAATGGGTATGCTCCGCTCTAGCACTAGATACCATAAGACACCATCTTCATGGTATATTGTGGAGAGATGTTATCTTAAAGCATAGACTTACATATTCATTTTTCTGTATTGTCTATGTACATGTAGATATGGTGGTGTTAGACACTGAACAACATTAATACTACATGTTGGAGGAAAAGAAAAGTGGACCTAAGAAGGTAGTGGCATAATATGCACTGATAGGTGTGATTATTGCATGGTGCAGAGATATTTTGGAGACACAATGACTTATGTGCTGTATAACTATATTGAATTCCAGGAGGACATCTATAGTCCCTTGTGTTGATGGTGTCAAGTTATATTGTACAAGCACACCCTGCTGCTGCTATTATACCACACTTGGATGTGTGAAGCCCCGCTAGTATGGGTCGGTGCAGTACCTTCAGGGACTCCACGTGGATGGAACAGTCTGGTCACAGGTAGGGAACCTTCTTTTAGGATTGTCGTGACGCCACTCTCAGTATTGCGGTCAGCGGGGACCGCCACTGCAGATTAAGGGATGCCTGGGGCTGATGGTGGGTGCAGTCAGTATATTAGCCCCCTGAGAGTGAGGCAAGCCCCAGGCCCCGGTGTATGTGTGTGGGACCACAGGTCGCAGAATGACTCAAACACAGTCCAAGAAGTCTTTCAACGTGTTTACTCACTGTTTGGAGGTCACGGTGAGATGCCCGGGCGACACTGTGATAACCAGGTTGAACCAGGAATTCCAGGAGGCCGTTCTGAGGGTAGCTGTCCACTCGCCTTCCTTGCACTCTTTCTGTTTTAGGAGGATCCTTTGCTTGAAGCGTGGTAGGACCCCTCCAGGGAAGCTGTTACCACCCTGCTCCCCTCTCTCTGGCTCGTCTGCCGGCAGCGTGGCCTTGGTGGGATGGCTTCTGGCCCTGTCCCCTTATGGGCCTGGTGATTGCTGCTTGGCTCAAGCTCTGTGTAGTCGTGGTGAGGGCATGAAGTACCCCCCCCCACCTGTAGGTTAAGCAGCTCTGGATGATCTGCTGCCTGTACTGGGGACCTAGTTCCCCTTGTGTGCTCGGATACCGGGATCTCCGTACTCAGCCACCCTTCTCTCTGGATGATTTTCAGGCCGACCCGCGGTACTCCTTTCTCCCCCGCTTTCAGCTACTGCACTCCTCAGGACCTGTCTGACACGAGAGCTCCTCTGCTCCCTTCCACACACATCAACTTCTTCCTCTCGACTCCCCTCTTCCTCTCTCTCTCTGCCCTGCTTCCTAGCAGCCAGCCCCTGAACACACCCCCAGCTGGGAATTGAAAGTTAACCCCTTTTGGCTACCCAAGGGTCCCCTCTGGTAATGTGGGAGGCCTGGTCACTATATGTTTGTGTGTGCACCTCATCCTGGCCTTTGGAGATTACCTGGAAGCATTGCTCCCGCATGGGTGCAATACTCTGTGGTGCCTGACCAGGTCAGGGGCGCCACAGATGCCGTTCCAAGTAAGTTTTGTATGTGAAGGGGATTTCTTGGAGACTGGTTGGATTTTATATTGAAAGACACCAACTGTCTGTTTTTGTCTATTCACAGGTGTTTGTTGGCTAATCACCCCTGATGAACCCCCGAACATTTATTTAGGAGGGGGGGAAACGCGTCGGGAGGAGCTGTGGGTACCGAATTCGTTGGGCCCATTAGCTCTGTCCTAAACTGCTGTTTACAGTATCTGGACTGTAGCACAGTCTCCAGTCCTAGTCAGGAACCAACAGATTTTAATATATTATATGTTGTCCTGGTCTTTTCACAATGCACCTGGTGGTGGTGGTTTAGGTCAGTGGAGTACAGGGATATACAGGGACAGCCACCCGGAGCGGGGAGTGTTCAAAACTTTATAACACTCTCCGCAAGTAGGCAGGAGGAGTTGAGGAGTATTGTAGTCCCTCCTAGTTCACTGAGAGCTATTTAGCTATCTATCTCTGCACGCTCCCTTTGCTCTCCACTAGGCCTTGATGAGCACTGTGTCTTTGTGTTTATGTCAGACATCTGGTGTCTTATATTTTCTACCATAAATTTGAATAAAATATATTTTTATAGAGGTGTGTCATAGTGGTTTTCGTGTAATTCCACCTGGGTTGTTATCCTAATAGTGGTCTATGTGGGAACATAACACAGGTGCAGGGAAAGGCAGTCACCACCAACCTACCGGGAGAAGAACAACCACAGCCGTCTGTGGGACCCGTCCATCCAGCCGTTTGTTTTACTGGAGACTTTGCATTCATCATTGGTTGAGTGAGTACCACTGTGCTGTGCGGCACCGCGCTGCCCCCGCGACCCTGCACCTCACCAGGCCCCGTAACCCGCCTGCTATCCCTACCTCACCGGGCCCCGGGACAACCAATCCCCCTACCCACGGAGGGGAAGAACAACACCCAAGCTGCTCCCTGTCATCACTCCCGGGATCCCCGTCCAGAGCAGCGGTGGTGTCACAACCTCACCACAACCGTGGGTGGCGTCACGGATAATAAATCCCCAAAACCATTCCCCTTTTCACTCACGGGCGAGGAGCGCTGCTCGAGGCCCCGGGATCCGGCCCACCGCTCGAGCCACCGAGCAGCGAACGAAGCAGCAGCAGTAGCCGGACCCGAGCAGTGGGTGAGCGCAGCGTCCCCTCCCCGCCCGCAACAACTTGGCGTCACGAACAGGATCTTACCGCTCTGCCGTCTGGTAGAGGTGCGCCTTGTGACCGCCGGAGGTGTCCGACCGAAAATTTTGAGAAGCTGCCATTTTGGGCGCGAAAAGTCCCCGCTCGAGCGTCTTCCCGAGAAGTGGAGGCGCGAAAGCTAAAACCACGCCCCTGTAAAGGAGGAGTCGGAAAAAGACTAGGGGGGAACGGGATGGAAGATGTCAGCTCCCGAGTTTGATTCTAACCCCACGCCGACCGATGGAGCGGCGGCGCCCGCGGGGGCAGAGGATGGTGAGATGGCTGTAGCCCCTACTCCGGTCGCAGGAGCAGCGGGCCCCGAGAATGCGGCAGTAATTCCCCGCGCGGCAGCTGACAGCGGCCCGCCTGCCGCAGGGAGGATATCTGCCCCGGCAATCCGCCCGACCGTGACAGGAGTGGCGGCCGGCGTGGAAGACCCAGGGGGCGCCAGCTCGGGACAGGAGACGACAGATGGAGGTAGCTCAGGGGAAGATATGGAGTCCCTGTCAGAAGATGAGACCCCGCTCGTCATTCGCGCCTTTGGAGACACGTGAGTGGCGTGCTGCAGGTACTGCCGGCAACTGGGGCACTTTGCAGGTCAGTGCCCTGCAAACGGACGGCCTTGAAGTAAGAAAAGTTATAGCAGGTAGCGGTTCTCGGTTACCTTGCTGTCGGTCCCCATTTGGACTTTGCTGACGTTCCAGACGGCCCTCAGGGCTAAGGAGTCCGGTTGGAGGAGCAGTCATACCCGCATCATCGGCAGCTGAAAATGGTCCTGTGGGACAGTGTCACCCCTGTGTGAGGGTGGCGTTGGGGGCTCATGCTGTTCGATGGTGGACTGTGGGAAAGCTGCAGGAGGAAGCTGTACCGGAGCCAGGTGTTGTGGATGGCCCCTGGGACCCAGTTGTCAGTCCCCGTTGGGACCCTACGGCAAGTCTCCGTTAGGACCCTACAGTTTTGTTTGTGGTAGCCCGTTGGCTACGAAACACTGTTGTCCCCGTTGGGACCACCAGTACCGTTGAAAGTTTAGAATGATAAGAGTAAATCAACAGAAGATGTCACCTGATTGGAACTTTGATTGAACCGGCCGTTGCCGGCAACTAGTCCCCATAGGGACTTTCTGCAACCGTTGCGTAAGGGACTTCTTACGGACAAGCCCGAGAACTTGCAGGGCAACCACAAACTTAGTGGGATGTAAATAAATGTTGGCTTGAAACCGTTACCGCCTCCGGGAGAGGCTGATTTGGAGGATGGGCCTGGAGGAAAGGGATGGCCCAGGCCCGCCACTACCATAACCGGTGGCGATCCTCCGGGGGTTCAGGGGTCCCCCATGGACACGGGCCCCCTGAAAGAGACAGTACCTGCTCGGGCAACTTGGTTCTGGACTGGGGTCAAGGAGTGCTGCCCACTTCTTAGGGGCAGCATCAGTGCCAGGTTGTTTGGGTGGGAGAAGAGCGGAAGCCGTACCGTTATAAAATGTTTGTGATGTTTTTACATGTTTTACCATTTTTCTATCTTTGCAGTTAACAAAAATAAAACCGGTGATGGACGGGCAGCCCGCGGACGGTCTGCATTTTACTAAGGGGAAATGTGGCGCTCTGGACAAGCCAGGACGTCACAGGTACTACAACAACACACCCCACACCCCAGCTAGGCACATCGAGGTCAAACAAAAATCCTTGTTGCCTCCCTCCAGGGGCTGATGTCCACACCAGGGGGTGGAGCCAGGTGGTTGGCCCCACCCACCGAGGAGTTCACAGTCCTGGAGGCGGGGAAAAGGAGGGTAGATCAGTTTTGGAGTTGGAGAAGTGAAGTGGTAGTAGAGGAGACTGACCGTGTCCGGGTGCCTGGCCCGGGCACATACAGCAAGGTTGGCAGACGGTGGTGACTGTCTGCAGGAGAGGCTGATTGACGTGAACCGTAAAGACCGGGGACGGGCGGTGGCCCGCCGGTACCGTATCGGGGAACGAAGAGAAGCCAGCACCATTCGGCAGGGCTTACGGACCCCGACCAGGCTAGGAGTCGCCGTAAAATCGGTCACCGCTAGCGAAGGGAATCTCCGGGGTTTCCCAGCAGTCAAGACCCGATTGAAGGCAACAGCTCAAACCGTGAAGGGAAATACAGTCACCGCCAAGGCTACAGTTCCCAGGGCCAGAGCCTGCGGGCAAAAGGGGCTCCCTCAGCATCCATCCAAGCTGGGGAGCGGGTTACGGGGTGGGAAGCCACCAGAACCGAGAACATAACACAGGTGCAGGGAAAGGCAGTCACCACCAACCTACCGGGAGAAGAACAACCACAGCCGTCTGTGGGACCCGTCCATCCAGCCGTTTGTTTTACTGGAGACTTTGCATTCATCATTGGCTGAGTGAGTACCACTGTGCTGTGCGGTACCGCACTGCCCCGCGACCCTGCACCTCATCAGGCCCCGTAACCCGCCTGCTATCCCTACCTCACCGGGCCCCGGGACAACCAATCCCCCTACCCACGGAGGGGAAGAACAACACCCAAGCTGCTCCCTGTCATCGCTCCCGGGATCCCCGTCCAGAGCAGCGGTAGTGTCACAACCTCACCACAACCGTGGGTGGCGTCACGGACAATAAATCCCCAAAACCATTCCCCTTTTCACTCACGGGCGAGGAGCACCGCTCGAGCCCCCGGGATCCGGCCCACCGCTCGAGCCACCGAGCAGCGAGCGAAGCAGCAGCAGTAGCTGGACCCAAGCAGTGGGTGAGCGCAGCGTCCCCTCCCCGCCCGCGACACCAACATATTATAATATCTCCATAGTTCCCTCCCTCCAACACAGTATGGTGCCTCAACAGAGTATGATGTTCCCACAGTGCCCTCAACACAGTATGATGTCCCCACAGTTCTCACTACACTTGTCAATGCAACCTGTGGCTCTTAACGTTTGCTACTGCCTTCAATTGTGCAGGTTGGGTGCTCAAATCCAAGGGGAGCCCAGATGTCAAGAAAATAAAAGAAATGGTCATTACTTGGACAACCCCTTCTCAACCATAATAGTTCCCCCATGAAAAAGAAAAGCAGCCATACTTACCTCCAGTGAGGGCGCTGTCAGCCCCTGATCTCCAGGGTCTCAGGTAATGTCATGCACGCAAGCCCTGTAACCATATAGCTGCTGCTTCTCTCTCACTTCCTTTGCATTAACAGACATCCGGAGGAAGGCAGAGTGCAGCAATATGCTCTTCACTTGTTCTAGATGTCAGTTTCTTCCTAAGGAAGAGAGAGGAAAGCGGCTGCTGATTGGCTGACGTACCATCATGCGAGTCTCAGGAGAGCAGGTACCAAATTTGGAGGAACGGCATACGCACTGAAGATGAGTATAAAACTATTATTATTTTACATAGCAAAACTGTGGTGGTAGACAATGGGTTGGTCGAGTGGTGAACAACCTCTTTAATTTAAAGCACCACACTAGCAGGGTTTTTTTTTATGCCTCCTGTCTTATGTTTAACCTCAGAAGTTTTCATCCTTTTTTGGAGCCATCTTGTGCCCGTAACTTCTGACTGCTTTGACGTCAGAAGTTACGGCAAAAACGCTCAATGCAAGTCTAGGAGAGACAGAACGAGGCCCTCATAGCCTTTTATTGATTTGTAAGCTTCAGCACTCTCCATTAAATACTGGAGCTGCCAATAGGTCATAAATTGTTAGAGACCGACTGGAGCGATGCTGGAAAAAAAATGAAGATGGCAACAGATGAGTATAAGACAGGGAAAGGAGACTTACATTTAAAGCACCTCTTCAGTACTGAAATATCACCTCACCTGAGTTCATTGAGGTCCCCTGAGGTCAGGTTATGTAGCGTCCCTGAACCCATCAGGGTACTACAAGGTACTGCATCCTGTCAAAGATGCAGGGCCTACCCACAGGGACCTGGAAGACCAGTGCCGGTAACCGCAAAACACTAAAATCACAGTTTTTTCCCATCCCCACAGACTGGTGACAGACTAGAAGTGGACCCAATGGATGACCACCCAGGGGTGGAGCCGATCCAGTGCACTAGACGACAACCAGGTGGGAGGAGACGGACAGTTAGACAGTTAGTAAGTGGAAGTGAGAGGAGACGGACGTAACTGCACTGACACGGGAGTTGCTGGGTAAACCATTAGTAGCTCGGTAATCTCTGCAGTTGCTAGGTAACTGCAGAGATGCGGTTGCTGAGTTACTTGCTCGGTTGCTAGGTAAGCCAGCCGGTTGCTAGATAATCTCTGTGGTTGCTAGGTAACCCAATAGTAGCTAGGTAACCTCTGCAGTTGCTAGGTAACCCACCCGGTTGCTATGTAATACACCCGGTTGCTAGGTAACCCACTGGTTGCAAGACAACCTCTACAGTTGCTGGGTAACCCACCCGGGTGCTAGAGAACCCGCTCGGTTGCTAGGTAACCCCCATAATTGCTAGGTAACCTTTGGTTGCTGGGTAACCCAATGGTAGCTAGGTAACCTCTGCAGTTGCTAGACAACCCACCCAGTTTCTAGGTAACCCCCGCGGTGGCAAGGTAACCCACATGGTTGCTAGGTAACCTTTGGTTGCTGGGTAACCCAATGGTAACTAGGTAACCTGTGCAGTTGCTAGGTAACCCACCCGGTTGCTGAGTTACCTGCTCGGTTGCTAGGTAAGCCAGCCGGTTGCTAGATAATCCTCGTGGTTGCTAGGTAACCCCTTTGGTTGCTAGGTAATTTGCTTGGTTGCTAGGTAACATGCTCGATTGCTAGGTAACATGCTCGATTGCTAGGTAACACGCTTGGTTGCTAGGAAACCCCCGTGGTTGCTAGATAACCTGTTCGGTTGCTAGGTAGCCCACTTGGTTGCTAGATAAGCCAGCCAGTTGCTAGGTAATACGCACAGTTGCTAGGTAACCCTTCTGGTTGCTAGGTAACCTGCTCGGTTGTTAGGTAACCCCTACAGTAGCTAGATAACCCCTGCGGTTTCTAGGTAACCAACCGATTGCTAGGTAAACCAATGGTTGCTATGTAACCCACCTGGTTGATAGGTAACCCCCGAGGTCGCAAGGTAACCTGCTCGGTTGCTAGGTAACCCCATGATTGCTAGGTAACCTTTGGTTGCTGGGTAACCCATTAGTAGCTCGGTAATCTCTGCAGTTACTAGGTAACCCCTGTGGTTGCTGAGTTACCTGCTCGGTTGCTAGGTAAGCCAGCCGGTTGCTAGATAATCTCCGTAGTTGCTAGGTAACCCCTTTGGTTGCTAGGTAACCTGCACGGTTGTTAGGTAACCCTTGTGGTTGCTAGGTAACCTGCACGGTTGTTAGGTAACCCCTACAGTAGCTAGGTAACCCCTGCGGTTTCTAGGTAACCAACCGATTGCTAGGTAAACCAATGGTTGCTAGGAGGTAACCCCCGAGATTGCAAGGTAACCTGCTCGATTGCTAGGTAACCTTTGGTTGCTGGGTAACCCATTACTAGCTAGGTAATCTCTGCAGTTGCTAGGTAACCCACCCGGTTGCTAGGAACCCTTGTGGTTGTTAGGTAATTTGCTCGGTTGCTAGGTACCCCTGTGGATGCTAGGTAACTCGCTTGGTTGCTAGTTAACCCACCCGGTTGCTAGGCAACCCACCTGGTTGCTAGGTAACCACTGCAGTTGCTAGGTAACCCCTCCCAGTTGCTAGGCAACCCGCTAGGTTGCTAGGGAACCCCTATGGTTGCTAGGTAACCCACCCCATTGCTTGCAACCCAATGGTTGCTAGGTAACCCACCTGGTTGCTAGGTAACCCAATGGTTGCTAGGTAACTTCTGCAGTTGCTAGTTAACCCCTGCGGTTACTGAGTTACCTGTTCGGTTGCTAGGTAAGCCACCCGGTTGCTAGATAATCCCCGTGGTTGCTAGGTAAACCCTTTGGTTGCTAGGTAATTCACTCGGTTGCTAGGTAACATGCTCAATTGCTAGGTAACACGCCTGGTTGCTAGAATACCCCCGTGGTTGCTAGATAACCCGTTCGGTTGCTAGGTAGCCCACTTGGTTGCTATATAAGCCAGCCAGTTGCTAGGTAATACGCACAGTTGCTAGGTAACCCTTCTGGTTGCTAGGTAACCTGCTCGGTTGTTAGGTAACCCCTACATTAGCTAGATAATCCCTGCGGTTTCTAGGTAACCAACCGATTGCTAGGTAAACCAATGGTTGCTAGGTAACCCACCTGGTTGCTAGGTAACCCCCGAGGTCGCAAGGTAACCTGCTCGGTTGCTAGGTAACCCCCATGATTGCTAGGTAACCTTCGGTTGCTGGGTAACCCATTAGTAGCTCGGTAATCTCTGCAGTTGCTAGGTAACCCCTGCGGTTGCTGAGTTACCTGCTCGGTTGCTAGGTAAGCCAGTCGGTTGCTAGATAATCTCCGTAGTTGCTAGGTAACCCCTTTGGTTGCTAGGTAACCTGCACGGTTGTTAGGTAACCCTTGTGGTTGCTAGGTAACCTGCACGGTTGTTAGGTAACCCCTACAGTAGCTAGGTAACCCCTGCGGTTTCTAGGTAACCAACCGATTGCTAGGTAAACCAAGATTGCAAGGTAACCGAGATTGCAAGGTAACCTGATCGATTGCTAGGTAACCTTTGGTTGCTGGGTAACCCATTACTAGCTAGGTAATCTCTGCAGTTGCTAGGCAACCCACCCGGTTGCTAGGAACCCTTGTGGTTGTTAGGTAATTTGCTCGGTTGCTAGGTACCCCTGTGGATGCTAGGTAACTCGCTTGGTTGCTAGGTAACCCACCCGGTTGCTAGGTAACCCACCTGGTTGCTAGGTAACCTCTGCAGTTGCTAGGTAACCCCTCCCGGTTGCTAGGCAACCTGCTAGGTTGCTAGGGAACCCCTATGGTTGCTAGGTAACCAACCCCGTTGCTAGGTAACCATATGGTTGCTAGGTAACTTCTGCAGTTGCTAGTTAACCCCTGCGGTTACTGAGTTACCTGTTCGGTTGCTAGGTAAGCCACCCGGTTGCTAGATAATCCCCGTGGTTGCTAGGTAACCCTTTTGGTTGCTAGGTAATTCGCTCGGTTGCTAGGTAACATGCTCGATTGCTAGGTAACACGCCTGGTTGCTAGAATACCCCCGTGGTTGCTAGATAACCCGTTCGGTTGCTAGGTAGCCCACTTGGTTGCTAGATATGCCAGCCAGTTGCTAGGTAATATGTACAGTTGCTAGGTAACCCTTCTGGTTGCTAGGTAACCTGCTCGGTTGTTAGGTAACCCCTACAGTAGCTAGATAACCCCTGCGGTTTCTAGGTAACCAACCGATTGCTAGGTAAACCAATGGTTGCTATGTAACCCACCTGGTTGCTAGGTAACCCCCGAGGTTGCAAGGTAACCTGCTCAGTTGCTAAGTAACCCCTATGATTGCTAGGTAACCTTTGGTTTCTAAGTAACCCATTAGTAGCTAGGTAATCTCCGCAGTTGCTAGGCAACCCACCCTTTTGCTAGGAAACCCTTATGGTTGTTAGGTAATTTGCTCGGTTGCTGAGTACCCCTGTGGTTGCTGGGAAACTTGCTTGGTTGCTAAGAAACCCACCCAGTTGCTAGGTAACCCACCTGGTTGCTAGGTAACCTCTGCAGTTGCTAGGTAACCCCTCTCGGTTGTTAGGTAACCCCTATGGTTGCTAGGTAACCTACTGGGTTGCTAGGCAACCCATTGGTTGCTAGGTAACCCACCCGGTTGCTAGGTAACTTAATGGTTGCTAGGTAACCTTTGGTTGCTAGTTAACAAAATGGTAGCTAGGTAACCTCTGCAGCTGCTAGGTAACCCAATGGTAGCTAGGTAACCTCTGCAGTTGCTAGGTAACCCACCCGTTTGCTAGGTAACCCACCCTGTTGCTAGGTACCCAAATGGTTGCTATGTAACCTCTGCAGTTGCTAAGAAACCCACACAGTTGTTAGGTAACCTCCGCAGTTGCTAGGTTACCCGATCGGTTGTTAGTTATCCCCCATGGTTGCTAGGTATGGTTCCTAGATAACCCACTCGGTAGCAAGGCAACCAACCCGGTTGCAAGGTAACCCAATGGTTGTTAGGTAACCCAGTGGTTACTAGGTAACCCAATGGTTGCTAGGCAAGCTCTACAGATGCTAGGTAACCCACCCGGTTGCTAGGCAACCCGCTTGGTTGCTAGGTGACCCCCATGGTTGCTAGGTAACCTTTGATTAGGTAAACCAATGGTAGCTAGGTAACCTCTGCAGTTGCTAGGTAACCCAACCGGTTGCTAGGTAACCCCTGCCATTGCTAGGTAACCTGCTCTGTTGCTGGGTAACCCCCATGGTTGCTACGTAATCTTTGGTTGCTAGGTAACCCACCCGGTTGCTAGGTAACCCGCTCAGTTGCTACGCAACCCGCTTAGTTGCTTTATTACCCCAAGTCGATTACTGAGTAACCCCAGCGTTTGGTAGGAAACCCTTGTGGTTGTTAGGTAATTTACTCGGGTGCTAGGTAACCCCTGTGGTTGCTATGTAACTCGCTCGATGGCAACCCACTTGGTTGCTAGGTAAAACACCTTGTAGCTAGGTAACCCAATGGTTATTAGGTAACCTCTGTAGTTGCTAGGTAACCCACCCGGTTGCTAGGTAACCCCTATGGTTGCTAGGTAACCCACCCGGTTGCTAGGTAACCCAATGGTTGCTAGGTAATCTCTACAGTTGCTAGGTAACCCACCTGGTTGCTAGGCAACACGCTCGGTTGCTAGGTAACCCCCATGGTTGCTAGGTAACCTTTGGTTGTTAGGTAACCCAATGGTAGCAAGATAACCTCTGCAGTTGCTAGGTAACCCCCCGGTTGCTAGGTAACCCTTTCGGTTGCTAGGTAACCTGCTCGGTTTCTAGGTCACCGCTTAGTTGCTTTATTACCCCAAGTCATTTGCTAGGTAATCCCAGTGGTTGCTAGGTAAACCCTGTGGTTGTTAGGTAATTTGCTCGGTTGCTAGGTAACCCCTTTGGTTGCTAGGTAACTCGCTCGGTGTAAACCCACATGGTTGCTAGGTAACCCAACCCACCCGGTTGCTAGGTAACCCAATGGTTCCTAGGTAACCTCTGCAGTTGCTAGGCAACCCACCAGGTTGCTAGGAAACCCTTGCGGTTGTTAGGTAATTTGCTCGGTTGCTAGGTAACCCCTTTGGTTGCTAGGTAACTCGCTCGGTGTAAACCCACATGGTTGCTAGGTAACCCAATGGTTTCTAGGTTACCTCTGCAGTTGCTAGGCAACCCACCAGGTTGCTAGGAAACCCTTGCGGTTGTTAGGTAATTTGCTCGGTTGCTAGGTAACCCCTTTGGTTGCTAGGCAACTCACTCTGTGTCAACCCACATGGTTGCTAAGTAACCCAAATAGTTGCTAGGTAACCCAGTGGTTGCTAGGCAACCCCTATTGATGCTAGGTAACCCATCCGGTTGCTAGGCAACCCAATGGATGCTAGGTAACTTCTGCAGTTGCTAGGTAACTCACCCGGTTGCTAGGCAACCTGCTCGGTTGCTAGGTAACCCCCATGGTTGCTAGGTAATTTTTGGTTGCTAGGTAACCCAATTGTAGCTAGGTAACCTCTGCAGTTGCTAGGTAACCCACCCAGTTGCTAGGTAACACAATGGTGTCTAAGTAACCTCTGCAGTTGCTAGGTAACCCATCCATTTGCTAGTTAACCCACCCGATTGCTAGGTACCCCAATGGTTGCTAGGTAACCTCTGCAGTTGATAGGCAACCCACCGAGTTGCTAGGTAACCCCCGCGGTTGCTAGGTTTCCTGATCGGTTGTTAGGTGACCCCCATGGTTGCTAGGTATGGTTGCTAGGTATCCCAATGGTAGCTAGGTAACCTCTGCAGTTGCTAGGAAACCCTCTTGGTTGGTAGGAAAACTGCTCGATGGCTAGGTTTTCCACTTGGTTGCTAGAGAATCCTGCCAGTTGCTAGGTAATCTACAGGGTTGCTAGGAAACCCTTGTGGTTGCTAGGTAACCTTCACGGTTACTAGGTAACCTTGTAGTTGCTAGGTAACCCACCCGGTTGCAAGGTAACCCACCCGGTTGCTAGGTAACCCGCTCAGTTGCTAGGAAACCCGCTTAGTTGTTTTATTACCCCAAGTTGGTTGCTAAGTAACCCCAGCGGTTGCTAGGTAACCCTTGTGGTTGTTAGGTAATTTGCTCAGTTGCTAGGTAACACCTGTGGTTAGTAGGTAACTCGCTCAGTTGCTAGGTAACCCACCCGGTTGCTAGGCAATCCGCTCGGTTGCTAGGTAACCCCCATGGTTGCTAGGTAACCCAATGGTTGCTACGTAACCCAATGGTTACTAGGCAACCTCTACAGTTGCTAAGTAATCCACCCAGGTGGTAGACAACCCGCTCGGTTACTAGGTAATCCCCATAATTGCTAGGTAACCTTTGGTTGCTGGGTAACCCAATGGTAGCTAGGGAACCTCTGCAGTTGCTAGGCAACCCACCCAGTTGCTAGGTAACCCCTGCGGTTGCAAGGTAACCCCCATGGTTGCTAGGTAATCCTTGGTTGCTAGGTAATGCAATGGTAATTAGGTAGCCTCTGCAGTTGCTAGGTAACCCCTGCGGTTGCTGAGTTACCTGCTCAGTTGCTAGGTAAGCCAGCCGGTTGCTAGATAATCCCCGTGGTTGCTAGGTAACCCCCTTGGTTGCTAGGTAATTCACTCGGTTGCTAGGTAACATGCTCGATTGCTAGGTAACACACTTGGTTGCTAAGAAACCCCCGTGGTTGCTAGATAACCCGCTCGGTTTCTATGTAACCCACTTAGTTGCTAGATAAGCCAGCCAGTTGCTAGGTAATCCACACAGTTGCTAGGTAACCCTTGTGGTTGCTAGGTAACCTGCACGGTTTTTAGGTTACCCCTACAGTAGCTAGGTAACCCCTGCGGTTTCTAGGTAACCCACCGATTGCTACGTAAACTAATGGTTGCTAGGTAACCCCCATGATTGCTAGGTAACCTTTGGTTGCTGGGTAACCCAATAGTAGCTAGGTAACCTCTGCAGTTGCTATGTAACCCACCCGGTTGCTAGGTAACCCCTTCGGTTCCTACGTAACCCACTCAATTGCTTAGTAACCTGCTTAGTTGCTTTATTTCCCCAAGTCGGTTGCTAGGTTACCCCAGCGGTTGATAGGTAACCCTTCTGGTTGTTAGGTAATTTGTTCGGTTGCTAGGTACCCCTGTGGTTGCTAGGTAACTCACTTGGTTGCTAGGTAACCCACCCGGAGGCTAGGTAACCCACTTGGTTGCTAGGAAACCTCTGCAGTTGCTAGGAAACCCTCCCTCGGTTGCAAGGTAACCCCCATAGTTGCTAGGTAACCCACCCGGTTGCTAGGTAACCAAATGGTTGCTAGGTAACCCAATGGTTGCTAGGTAACCTCCGCAGTTGGTAGGTAACCCCTGCGGTTGCTGAGTTACCTGCTCGGTTGCTAGGTAAGCCAGCCGGTTGCTAGATAATCCCCGTGGTTGCTAGGTAACCCCTTTGGTTGCTAGGTAATTCGCTTGGGTGCTAGGTAACATGCTCAATTGCTAGGTAACACGCTTGGTTGCTACGAAACCCCCGTGGTTGCTAGATAACCCGTTCGGTTGCTAAGTAACCCACATGGTTGCTAGATAAGCCAGCCAGTTGCTAGGTAATATGCACAGTTGCTAGGTAACCCTTATGGTTGCTAGGTAACCTGCACGGTTGTTAGGTAACCCCTACAGTAGCTAGGTAACCCCTGCAGTTTCTAGGTAACCAACCGATTGCTAGGCAAACCAATGGTTGCTAAGTAACCCACCTGGTTGCTAGGTAACCCCGGAGGTTGCAAGGTAACCTGCTCGGTTGCTAGGTAACCCCCATGATTGCTAGGTAACCTTTGGTTGCTGGGTAACCCATTACAAGCTAGGTAATCTCTGCAGTTGCTAGGTAACCCACCCGGTTGCTAGGTAACCAATGGTTGCTATGTAACCTCTGCAGTTGCTAGGCAAATCCACCCGGTTGCTAGGAAACCCTTGTGGTTGTTAGGTAATTTGCTCGGTTGCTAGGTACCCCTGTGGTTGCTAGATAACTCGTTTGGTTGCTAGGTAACCCGCCCGGTTGCTCGGTAACCCACCTGGTTGCTAGGTAACCTCTACAGTTGCTCAGATCAAAAATCTTCAGTAGAGATGGATAGTCGAGCTGGGCTATCAGACGGTCACCTCTGTAGCTGTAGTGTCATTTTTCCTATGGTCCAATGTGTAAATTAAACAAAAAAGTGCACGTTTCTTATGATGTCCAAGATGGGGACCAGGATGTGGACATAATAAAAAATTAGGGAACATGATAGGAGACATTTCTACAATACATATAATCATTCTTATCTATCTAATACGATGACAACAGCTCTCCATACCTGCAGTCCACCACAAGGACCACCCTCTCTAATCCCTGAAAAATGAAATCATCCTCAGTGATGAAGAGAGGGGGCTAAGCGCCCCCCATGGTCTCAGAGCATTGACTCTTCTAAGAGTCAAAAGAGTCCTGCTCACACTGATGGGGTGCAGCTGTGGGACCCTATTTTCAGAGATGATGTCCTCCACCCAACTCTCAAAAAGCTGAAAGGGTCTTCAGTAGAGATGGATAGTCGAGCTGGGCTATCAGACGGTCACCTCCGTAGCTGTAGTGTCATTTTTCCTATGGTCCAATGTGTAAATTAAACAAAAAAGTGCACGTTTGTTATGATGTCCAAGATGGGGACCAGGATGTGGACATAATAAAAAATTAGGGAACATGATAGGAGACATTTCTACAATACATATAATCATTCTTATCTATCTAATACGATGACAACAGCTCTCCATACCTGCAGTCCACCATAAGGCCCACCGTCTCTAATCCCTGAAAAATGAAATCATCCTCAGTGACGAAGAGAGGGGGCTAAGCGCCCCCCATGGTCTCAGAGCATTGACTCTTCTAAGAGTCCTAAGAGTCCTGCTCCCACTGATGGGGTGCAGCTGTGGGACCCTATTTTCAGAGATGATGTCCTCCACCCAACTCTCAAAAAGCTGAAAGGGTCTTCAGTAGAGATGGATAGTCGAGCTGGGCTATCAGACGGTCACCTCTGTAGCTGTAGTGTCATTTTTCCTATGGTCCAATGTGTAAAATAAACAAAAAAGTGCACGTTTGTTATGATGTCCAAGATGGGGACCAGGATGTGGACATAATAAAAAATTAGGGAACATGATAGGAGACATTTCTACAATACATATAATCATTCTTATCTATCTAATACGATGACAACAGCTCTCCATACCTGCAGTCCACCATAAGGACCACCCTCTCTAATCCCTGAAAAATGAAATCATCCTCAGTGACGAAGAGAGGGGGCTAAGCGCCCCCCATGGTCTCAGAGCATTGACTCTTCTAAGAGTCCTAAGAGTCCTGCTCCCACTGATGGGGTGCAGCTGTGAGACCCTATTTTCAGAGATGATGTCCTCCACCCAACTCTCAAAAAGCTGAAAGGGTCTTCAGTAGAGATGGATTGTCGAGCTGGACTATCAGACGGTCACCTCTGTAGCTGTAGTGTCATTTTTCCTATGGTCCAATGTGTAAATTAAACAAAAAAGTGCACGTTTGTTATGATGTCCAAGATGGGGACCAGGATGTGGACATAATACAAAATTAGGGAACATGATAGGAGACATTTCTACAATACATATAATCATTCTTATCTATCTAATACGATGACAACAGCTCTCCATACCTGCAGTCCACCATAAGGACCACCCTCTCTGATCCCTGAAAAATGAAATCATCCTCAGTGACGAAGAGAGGGGGCTAAGCGCCCCCCATGGTCTCAGAGCATTGACTCTTCTAAGAGTCAAAAGAGTCCTGCTCATACTGATGGGGTGCAGCTGTGGGACCCTATTTTCAGAGATGATGTCCTCCACCCAACTCTCAAAAAGCTGAAAGGGTCTTCAGTAGAGATGGATAGTCGAGCTGGGCTATCAGACGGTCACCTCTGTAGCTGTAGTGTCATTTTTCCTATGGTCCAATGTGTAAATTAAACAAAAAAGTGCACGTTTCTTATGATGTCCAAGATGGGGACCAGGATGTGGACATAATAAAAAATTAGGGAACATGATAGGAGACATTTCTACAATACATATAATCATTCTTTTCTATCTAATACGATGACAACAGCTCTCCATACCTGCAGTCCACCACAAGGACCACCCTCTCTAATCCCTGAAAAATGAAATCATCCTCAGTGATGAAGAGAGGGGGCTAAGCGCCCCCCATGGTCTCAGAGCATTGACTCTTCTAAGAGTCAAAAGAGTCCTGCTCACACTGATGGGGTGCAGCTGTGGGACCCTATTTTCAGAGATGATGTCCTCCACCCAACTCTCAAAAAGCTGAAAGGGTCTTCAGTAGAGATGGATAGTCGAGCTGGGCTATCAGACGGTCACCTCTGTAGCTGTAGTGTCATTTTTCCTATGGTCCAATGTGTAAATTAAACAAAAAAGAGCACGTTTCTTATGATGTCCAAGATGGGGACCAGGATGTAGACATAATAAAAAATTAGGGAACATCATAGGAGACATTTCTACAATACATATAATCATTCTAATCTATCTAATACGATGACAACAGCTCTCCATACCTGCAGTCCACCATAAGGACCACCCTCTCTAATCCCTGAAAAATGAAATCATCCTCAGTGACGAAGAGAGGTAGCTAAGCGCCCCCCATGGTCTCAGAGCATTGACTCTTCTAAGAGTCCTAAGAGTCCTGCTCCCACTGATGGGGTGCAGCTGTGGGACCCTATTTTCAGAGATGATGTCCTCCACCCAACTCTCAAAAAGCTGAAAGGGTCTTCAGTAGAGATGGATAGTCGAGCTGGGCTATCAGACGGTCACCTCTGTAGCTGTAGTGTCATTTTTCCTATGGTCCAATGTGTAAATTAAACAAAAAAGAGCACGTTTCTTATGATGTCCAAGATGGGGACCAGGATGTAGACATAATAAAAAATTAGGGAACATCATAGGAGACATTTCTACAATACATATAATCATTCTAATCTATCTAATACGATGACAACAGCTCTCCATACCTGCAGTCCACCATAAGGACCACCCTCTCTAATCCCTGAAAAATGAAATCATCCTCAGTGACGAAGAGAGGTAGCTAAGCGCCCCCCATGGTCTCAGAGCATTGACTCTTCTAAGAGTCCTAAGAGTCCTGCTCCCACTGATGGGGTGCAGCTGTGGGACCCTATTTTCAGAGATGATGTCCTCCACCCAACTCTCAAAAAGCTGAAAGGGTCTTCAGTAGAGATGGATTGTCGAGCTGGACTATCAGACGGTCACCTCTGTAGCTGTAGTGTCATTTTTCCTATGGTCCAATGTGTAAATTAAACAAAAAAGTGCACGTTTGTTATGATGTCCAAGATGGGGACCAGGATGTGGACATAATAAAAAATTAGGGAACATGATAGGAGACATTTCTACAATACATATAATCATTCTTATCTATCTAATACGATGACAACAGCTCTCCATACCTGCAGTCCACCACAAGGACCACCCTCTCTAATCCCTGAAAAATGAAATCATCCTCAGTGACGAAGAGAGGGGGCTAAGCCCCCCCATGGTCTCAGAGCATTGACTCTTCTAAGAGTCAAAAGAGTCCTGCTCACACTGATGGGGTGCAGCTGTGGGACCCTATTTTCAGAGATGATGTCCTCCACCCAACTCTCAAAAAGCTGAAAGGGTCTTCAGTAGAGATGGATAGTCGAGCTGGGCTATCAGACGGTCACCTCTGTAGCTGTAGTGTCATTTTTCCTATGGTCCAATGTGTAAATTAAACAAAAAAGTGCACGTTTGTTATTATGTCCAAGATGGGGACCAGGATGTGGACATAATACAAAATTAGGGAACATGATAGGAGACATTTCTACAATACATATAATCATTCTTATCTATCTAATACGATGACAACAGCTCTCCATACCTGCAGTCCACCATAAGGACCACCCTCTCTAATCCCTGAAAAATGAAATCATCCTCAGTAACGAAGAGAGGGGGCTAAGCGCCCCCCATGGTCTCAGAGCATTGACTCTTCTAAGAGTCAAAAGAGTCCTGCTCACACTGATGGGGTGCAGCTGTGGGACCCTATTTTCAGAGATGATGTCCTCCACCCAACTCTCAAAAAGCTGAAAGGGTCTTCAGTAGAGATGGATAGTCGAGCTGGGCTATCAGACGGTCACCTCTGTAGCTGTAGTGTCATTTTTCCTATGGTCCAATGTGTAAATTAAACAAAAAAGAGCACGTTTCTTATGATGTCCAAGATGGGGACCAGGATGTAGACATAATAAAAAATTAGGGACATCATAGGAGACATTTCTACAATACATATAATCATTCTTATCTATCTAATACGATGACAACAGCTCTCCATACCTGCAGTCCACCATAAGGCCCACCGTCTCTAATCCCTGAAAAATGAAATCATCCTCAGTGATGAAGAGAGGGGGCTAAACGCCCCCCCATGGTCTCAGAGCATTGACTCTTCTAAGAGTCCTAAGAGTCCTGCTCCCACTGATGGGGTGCAGCTGTGGGACCCTATTTTCAGAGATGATGTCCTCCACCCAACTCTCAAAAAGCTGAAAGGGTCTTCAGTAGAGATGGATAGTCGAGCTGGGCTATCAGACGGTCACCTCTGTAGCTGTAGTGTCATTTTTCCTATGGTCCAATGTGTAAAATAAACAAAAAAGAGCACGTTTGTTATGATGTCCAAGATGGGGACCAGGATGTGGACATAATAAAAAATTAGGGAACATGATAGGAGACATTTCTACAATACATATAATCATTCTTATCTATCTAATACGATGACAACAGCTCTCCATACCTGCAGTCCACCATAAGGACCACCCTCTCTAATCCCTGAAAAATGAAATCATCCTCAGTGACGAAGAGAGGGGGCTAAGCGCCCCCCATGGTCTCAGAGCATTGACTCTTCTAAGAGTCCTAAGAGTCCTGCTCCCACTGATGGGGTGCAGCTGTGGGACCCTATTTTCAGAGATGATGTCCTCCACCCAACTCTCAAAAAGCTGAAAGGGTCTTCAGTAGAGATGGATTGTCGAGCTGGACTATCAGACGGTCACCTCTGTAGCTGTAGTGTCATTTTTCCTATGGTCCAATGTGTAAATTAAACAAAAAAGTGCACGTTTGTTATGATGTCCAAGATGGGGACCAGGATGTGGACATAATACAAAATTAGGGAACATGATAGGAGACATTTCTACAATACATATAATCATTCTTATCTATATAATACGATGACAACAGCTCTCCATACCTGCAGTCCACCATAAGGACCACCCTCTCTAATCCCTGAAAAATGAAATCATCCTCAGTGACGAAGAGAGGGGGCTAAGCGCCCCCCATGGTCTCAGAGCATTGACTCTTCTAAGAGTCAAAAGAGTCCTGCTCACACTGATGGGGTGCAGCTGTGGGACCCTATTTTCAGAGATAATGTCCTCCACCCAACTCTCAAAAAGCTGAAAGGGTCTTCAGTAGAGATGGATAGTCGAGCTGGGCGATCAGACGGTCACCTCTGTAGCTGTAGTGTCATTTTTCCTATGGTCCAATGTGTAAATTAAACAAAAAAGTGCACGTTTCTTATGATGTCCAAGATGGGGACCAGGATGTGGACATAATAAAAAATTAGGGAACATGATAGTAGACATTTCTACAATACATATAATCATTCTTATCTATCTAATACGATGACAACAGCTCTCCATACCTGCAGTCCACCACAAGGACCACCCTCTCTAATCCCTGAAAAATGAAATCATCCTCAGTGACGAAGAGAGGGGGCTAATGGTCTCAGAGAATTGACTCTTCTAAGAGTCAAAAGAGTCCTGCTCACACTGATGGGGTGCAGCTGTGGGACCCTATTTTCAGAGATGATGTCCTCCACCCAACTCTCAAAAAGCTGAAAGGGTCTTCAGTAGAGATGGATAGTCGAGCTGGGCTATCAGACGGTCACCTCTGTAGCTGTAGTGTCATTTTTCCTATGGTCCAATGTGTAAATTAAACAAAAAAGAGCACGTTTGTTATGATGTCCAAGATGGGGACCAGGATGCAGACATAATAAAAAATTAGGGAATATCATAGGAGACATTTCTACAATACATATAATCATTCTTATCTATCTAATACGATGACAACAGCTCTCCATACCTGCAGTCCACCATAAGGACCACCCTCTCTAATCCCTGAAAAATGAAATCATCCTCAGTGACGAAGAGAGGGGGCTAATGGTCTCAGAGAATTGACTCTTCTAAGAGTCAAAAGAGTCCTGCTCACACTGATGGGGTGCAGCTGTGGGACCCTATTTTCAGAGATGATGTCCTCCACCCAACTCTCAAAAAGCTGAAAGGGTCTTCAGTAGAGATGGATAGTCGAGCTGGGCTATCAGACGGTCACCTCTGTAGCTGTAGTGTCATTTTTCCTATGGTCCAATGTGTAAATTAAACAAAAAAGTGCACGTTTGTTATTATGTCCAAGATGGGGACCAGGATGTGGACATAATACAAAATTAGGGAACATGATAGGAGACATTTCTACAATACATATAATCATTCTTATCTATCTAATACGATGACAACAGCTCTCCATACCTGCAGTCCACCATAAGGACCACCCTCTCTAATCCCTGAAAAATGAAATCATCCTCAGTGACGAAGAGAGGGGGCTAAGCGCCCCCCATGGTCTCAGAGCATTGACTCTTCTAAGAGTCCTAAGAGTCCTGCTCCCACTGATGGGGTGCAGCTGTGGGACCCTATTTTCAGAGATGATGTCCTCCACCCAACTCTCAAAAAGCTGAAAGGGTCTTCAGTAGAGATGGATTGTCGAGCTGGACTATCAGACGGTCACCTCTGTAGCTGTAGTGTCATTTTTCCTATGGTCCAATGTGTAAATTAAACAAAAAAGTGCACGTTTGTTATGATGTCCAAGATGGGGACCAGGATGTGGACATAATACAAAATTAGGGAACATGATAGGAGACATTTCTACAATACATATAATCATTCTTATCTATATAATACGATGACAACAGCTCTCCATACCTGCAGTCCACCATAAGGACCACCCTCTCTAATCCCTGAAAAATGAAATCATCATCAGTGACGAAGAGAGGGGGCTAAGCGCCCCCCATGGTCTCAGAGCATTGACTCTTCTAAGAGTCAAAAGAGTCCTGCTCACACTGATGGGGTGCAGCTGTGGGACCCTATTTTCAGAGATAATGTCCTCCACCCAACTCTCAAAAAGCTGAAAGGGTCTTCAGTAGAGATGGATAGTCGAGCTGGGCGATCAGACGGTCACCTCTGTAGCTGTAGTGTCATTTTTCCTATGGTCCAATGTGTAAATTAAACAAAAAAGTGCACGTTTCTTATGATGTCCAAGATGGGGACCAGGATGTGGACATAATACAAAATTAGGGAACATGATAGGAGACATTTCTACAATACATATAATCATTCTTATCTATATAATATGATGACAACAGCTCTCCATACCTGCAGTCCACCATAAGGACCACCCTCTCTAATCCCTGAAAAATGAAATCATCCTCAGTGACGAAGAGAGGGGGCTAAGCGCCCCCCATGGTCTCAGAGCATTGACTCTTCTAAGAGTCAAAAGAGTCCTGCTCACACTGATGGGGTGCAGCTGTGGGACCCTATTTTCAGAGATAATGTCCTCCACCCAACTCTCAAAAAGCTGAAAGGGTCTTCAGTAGAGATGGATAGTCGAGCTGGGCGATCAGACGGTCACCTCTGTAGCTGTAGTGTCATTTTTCCTATGGTCCAATGTGTAAATTAAACAAAAAAGTGCACGTTTCTTATGATGTCCAAGATGGGGACCAGGATGTGGACATAATAAAAAATTAGGGAACATGATAGTAGACATTTCTACAATACATATAATCATTCTTATCTATCTAATACGATGACAACAGCTCTCCATACCTGCAGTCCACCACAAGGACCACCCTCTCTAATCCCTGAAAAATGAAATCATCCTCAGTGACGAAGAGAGGGGGCTAATGGTCTCAGAGAATTGACTCTTCTAAGAGTCAAAAGAGTCCTGCTCACACTGATGGGGTGCAGCTGTGGGACCCTATTTTCAGAGATGATGTCCTCCACCCAACTCTCAAAAAGCTGAAAGGGTCTTCAGTAGAGATGGATAGTCGAGCTGGGCTATCAGACGGTCACCTCTGTAGCTGTAGTGTCATTTTTCCTATGGTCCAATGTGTAAATTAAACAAAAAAGAGCACGTTTCTTATGATGTCCAAGATGGGGACCAGGATGTAGACATAATAAAAAATTAGGGAACATCATAGGAGACATTTCTACAATACATATAATCATTCTTATCTATCTAATACGATGACAACAGCTCTCCATACCTGCAGTCCACCATAAGGACCACCCTCTCTAATCCCTGAAAAATGAAATCATCCTCAGTGACGAAGAGAGGGGGCTAATGGTCTCAGAGAATTGACTCTTCTAAGAGTCAAAAGAGTCCTGCTCACACTGATGGGGTGCAGCTGTGGGACCCTATTTTCAGAGATGATGTCCTCCACCCAACTCTCAAAAAGCTGAAAGGGTCTTCAGTAGAGATGGATAGTCGAGCTGGGCTATCAGACGGTCACCTCTGTAGCTGTAGTGTCATTTTTCCTATGGTCCAATGTGTAAATTAAACAAAAAAGTGCACGTTTGTTATTATGTCCAAGATGGGGACCAGGATGTGGACATAATACAAAATTAGGGAACATGATAGGAGACATTTCTACAATACATATAATCATTCTTATCTATCTAATACGATGACAACAGCTCTCCATACCTGCAGTCCACCATAAGGACCACCCTCTCTAATCCCTGAAAAATGAAATCATCCTCAGTGACGAAGAGAGGGGGCTAAGCGCCCCCCATGGTCTCAGAGCATTGACTCTTCTAAGAGTCCTAAGAGTCCTGCTCCCACTGATGGGGTGCAGCTGTGGGACCCTATTTTCAGAGATGATGTCCTCCACCCAACTCTCAAAAAGCTGAAAGGGTCTTCAGTAGAGATGGGTTGTCGAGCTGGACTATCAGACGGTCACCTCTGTAGCTGTAGTGTCATTTTTCCTATGGTCCAATGTGTAAATTAAACAAAAAAGTGCACGTTTGTTATGATGTCCAAGATGGGGACCAGGATGTGGACATAATACAAAATTAGGGAACATGATAGGAGACATTTCTACAATACATATAATCATTCTTATCTATATAATACGATGACAACAGCTCTCCATACCTGCAGTCCACCATAAGGACCACCCTCTCTAATCCCTGAAAAATGAAATCATCCTCAGTGACGAAGAGAGGGGGCTAAGCGCCCCCCATGGTCTCAGAGCATTGACTCTTCTAAGAGTCAAAAGAGTCCTGCTCACACTGATGGGGTGCAGCTGTGGGACCCTATTTTCAGAGATAATGTCCTCCACCCAACTCTCAAAAAGCTGAAAGGGTCTTCAGTAGAGATGGATAGTCGAGCTGGGCGATCAGACGGTCACCTCTGTAGCTGTAGTGTCATTTTTCCTATGGTCCAATGTGTAAATTAAACAAAAAAGTGCACGTTTCTTATGATGTCCAAGATGGGGACCAGGATGTGGACATAATAAAAAATTAGGGAACATGATAGTAGACATTTCTACAATACATATAATCATTCTTATCTATCTAATACGATGACAACAGCTCTCCATACCTGCAGTCCACCACAAGGACCACCCTCTCTAATCCCTGAAAAATGAAATCATCCTCAGTGACGAAGAGAGGGGGCTAATGGTCTCAGAGAATTGACTCTTCTAAGAGTCAAAAGAGTCCTGCTCACACTGATGGGGTGCAGCTGTGGGACCCTATTTTCAGAGATGATGTCCTCCACCCAACTCTCAAAAAGCTGAAAGGGTCTTCAGTAGAGATGGATAGTCGAGCTGGGCTATCAGACGGTCACCTCTGTAGCTGTAGTGTCATTTTTCCTATGGTCCATTGTGTAAATTAAACAAAAAAGAGCACGTTTCTTATGATGTCCAAGATGGGGACCAGGATGTAGACATAATAAAAAATTAGGGAACATCATAGGAGACATTTCTACAATACATATAATCATTCTTATCTATCTAATACGATGACAACAGCTCTCCATACCTGCAGTCCACCATAAGGACCACCCTCTCTAATCCCTGAAAAATGAAATCATCCTCAGTGACGAAGAGAGGGGGCTAATGGTCTCAGAGAATTGACTCTTCTAAGAGTCAAAAGAGTCCTGCTCACACTGATGGGGTGCAGCTGTGGGACCCTATTTTCAGAGATGATGTCCTCCACCCAACTCTCAAAAAGCTGAAAGGGTCTTCAGTAGAGATGGATAGTCGAGCTGGGCTATCAGACGGTCACCTCTGTAGCTGTAGTGTCATTTTTCCTATGGTCCAATGTGTAAATTAAACAAAAAAGTGCACGTTTGTTATTATGTCCAAGATGGGGACCAGGATGTGGACATAATACAAAATTAGGGAACATGATAGGAGACATTTCTACAATACATATAATCATTCTTATCTATCTAATACGATGACAACAGCTCTCCATACCTGCAGTCCACCATAAGGACTACCCTCTCTAATCCCTGAAAAATGAAATCATCCTCAGTGACGAAGAGAGGGGGCTAAGCGCCCCCATGGTCTCAGAGCATTGACTCTTCTAAGAGTCAAAAGAGTCCTGCTCACACTGATGGGGTGCAGCTGTGGGACCCTATTTTCAGAGATGATGTCCTCCACCCAACTCTCAAAAAGCTGAAAGGGTCTTCAGTAGAGATGGATAGTCGAGCTGGGCTATCAGACGGTCACCTCTGTAGCTGTAGTGTCATTTTTCCTATGGTCCAATGTGTAAATTAAACAAAAAAGAGCACGTTTCTTATGATGTCCAAGATGGGGACCAGGATGTAGACATAATAAAAAATTAGGGAACATCATAGGAGACATTTCTACAATACATATAATCATTCTTATCTATCTAATACGATGACAACAGCTCTCCATACCTGCAGTCCACCATAAGGCCCACCGTCTCTAATCCCTGAAAAATGAAATCATCCTCAGTGATGAAGAGAGGGGGCTAAACGCCCCCCATGGTCTCAGAGCATTGACTCTTCTAAGAGTCCTAAGAGTCCTGCTCCCACTGATGGGGTGCAGCTGTGGGACCCTATTTTCAGAGATGATGTCCTCCACCCAACTCTCAAAAAGCTGAAAGGGTCTTCAGTAGAGATGGATAGTCGAGCTGGGCTATCAGACGGTCACCTCTGTAGCTGTAGTGTCATTTTTCCTATGGTCCAATGTGTAAAATAAACAAAAAAGTGCACGTTTGTTATGATGTCCAAGATGGGGACCAGGATGTGGACATAATAAAAAATTAGGGAACATGATAGGAGACATTTCTACAATACATATAATCATTCTAATCTATCTAATACGATGACAACAGCTCTCCATACCTGCAGTCCACCATAAGGACCACCCTCTCTAATCCCTGAAAAATGAAATCATCCTCAGTGACGAACAGAGGGGGCTAAGCGCCCCCCATGGTCTCAGAGCATTGACTCTTCTAAGAGTCAAAAGAGTCCTGCTCACACTGATGGGGTGCAGCTGTGGGACCCTATTTTCAGAGATGATGTCCTCCACCCAACTCTCAAAAAGCTGAAAGGGTCTTCAGTAGAGATGGATAGTCGAGCTGGGCTATCAGACGGTCACCTCTGTAGCTGTAGTGTCATTTTTCCTATGGTCCAATGTGTAAAATAAACAAAAAAGAGCACGTTTGTTATGATGTCCAAGATGGGGACCAGGATGTGGACATAATAAAAAATTAGGGAACATGATAGGAGACATTTCTACAATACATATAATCATTCTTATCTATCTAATACGATGACAACAGCTCTCCATACCTGCAGTCCACCATAAGGACCACCCTCTCTAATCCCTGAAAAATGAAATCATCCTCAGTGACGAAGAGAGGGGGCTAAGCGCCCCCCATGGTCTCAGAGCATTGACTCTTCTAAGAGTCCTAAGAGTCCTGCTCCCACTGATGGGGTGCAGCTGTGGGACCCTATTTTCAGAGATGATGTCCTCCACCCAACTCTCAAAAAGCTGAAAGGGTCTTCAGTAGAGATGGAATGTCGAGCTGGACTATCAGACGGTCACCTCTGTAGCTGTAGTGTCATTTTTCCTATGGTCCAATGTGTAAATTAAACAAAAAAGTGCACGTTTGTTATGATGTCCAAGATGGGGACCAGGATGTGGACATAATACAAAATTAGGGAACATGATAGGAGACATTTCTACAATACATATAATCATTCTTATCTATATAATACGATGACAACAGCTCTCCATACCTGCAGTCCACCATAAGGACCACCCTCTCTAATCCCTGAAAAATGAAATCATCCTCAGTGACGAAGAGAGGGGGCTAAGCGCCCCCCATGGTCTCAGAGCATTGACTCTTCTAAGAGTCAAAAGAGTCCTGCTCACACTGATGGGGTGCAGCTGTGGGACCCTATTTTCAGAGATAATGTCCTCCACCCAACTCTCAAAAAGCTGAAAGGGTCTTCAGTAGAGATGGATAGTCGAGCTGGGCGATCAGACGGTCACCTCTGTAGCTGTAGTGTCATTTTTCCTATGGTCCAATGTGTAAATTAAACAAAAAAGTGCACGTTTCTTATGATGTCCAAGATGGGGACCAGGATGTGGACATAATAAAAAATTAGGGAACATGATAGTAGACATTTCTACAATACATATAATCATTCTTATCTATCTAATACGATGACAACAGCTCTCCATACCTGCAGTCCACCACAAGGACCACCCTCTCTAATCCCTGAAAAATGAAATCATCCTCAGTGACGAAGAGAGGGGGCTAATGGTCTCAGAGAATTGACTCTTCTAAGAGTCAAAAGAGTCCTGCTCACACTGATGGGGTGTAGCTGTGGGACCCTATTTTCAGAGATGATGTCCTCCACCCAACTCTCAAAAAGCTGAAAGGGTCTTCAGTAGAGATGGATAGTCGAGCTGGGCTATCAGACGGTCACCTCTGTAGCTGTAGTGTCATTTGTCCTATGGTCCAATGTGTAAATTAAACAAAAAAGAGCACGTTTCTTATGATGTCCAAGATGGGGACCAGGATGTAGACATAATAAAAAATTAGGGAACATCATAGGAGACATTTCTACAATACATATAATCATTCTTATCTATCTAATACGATGACAACAGCTCTCCATACCTGCAGTCCACCATAAGGACCACCCTCTCTAATCCCTGAAAAATGAAATCATCCTCAGTGACGAAGAGAGGGGGCTAAGCGCCCCCCATGGTCTCAGAGCATTGACTCTTCTAAGAGTCCTAAGAGTCCTGCTCCCACTGATGGGGTGCAGCTGTGGGACCCTATTTTCAGAGATGATGTCCTCCACCCAACTCTCAAAAAGCTGAAAGGGTCTTCAGTAGAGATGGATAGTCGAGCTGGGCTATCAGACGGTCACCTCTGTAGCTGTAGTGTCATTTTTCCTATGGTCCAATGTGTAAATTAAACAAAAAAGTGCACGTTTGTTATGATGTCCAAGATGGGGACCAGGATGTGGACATAATAAAAAATTAGGGAACATGATAGGAGACATTTCTACAATACATATAATCATTCTTTTCTATCTAATACGATGACAACAGCTCTCCATACCTGCAGTCCACCACAAGGACCACCCTCTCTAATCCCTGAAAAATGAAATCATCCTCAGTGACGAAGAGAGGGGGCTAAGCGCCCCCCATGGTCTCAGAGCATTGACTCTTCTAAGAGTCAAAAGAGTCCTGCTCACACTGATGGGGTGCAGCTGTGGGACCCTATTTTCAGAGATGATGTCCTCCACCCAACTCTCAAAAAGCTGAAAGGGTCTTCAGTAGAGATGGATAGTCGAGCTGGGCTATCAGACGGTCACCTCTGTAGCTGTAGTGTCATTTTTCCTATGGTCCAATGTGTAAATTAAACAAAAAAGTGCACGTTTCTTACGATGTCCAAGATGGGGACCAGGATGTGGACATAATAAAAAATTAGGGAACATGATAGGAGACATTTCTACAATACATATAATCATTCTTATCTATCTAATACGATGACAACAGCTCTCCATACCTGCAGTCCACCACAAGGACCACCCTCTCTAATCCCTGAAAAATGAAATCATCCTCAGTGACGAAGAGAGGGGACTAAGCGCCCCCCATGGTCTCAGAGCATTGACTCTTCTAAGATTCAAAAGAGTCCTGCTCACACTGATGGGGTGCAGCTGTGGGACCCTATTTTCAGAGATGATGTCCTCCACCCAACTCTCAAAAAGCTGAAAGGGTCTTCAGTAGAGATGGATAGTCGAGCTGGGCTATCAGACGGTCACCTCTGTAGCTGTAGTGTCATTTTTCCTATGGTCCAATGTGTAAATTAAATAAAAAAGAGCACGTTTCTTATGATGTCCAAGATGGGGACCAGGATGTAGACATAATAAAAAATTAGGGAACATCATAGGAGACATTTCTACAATATATATAATCATTCTAATCTATCTAATACGATGACAACAGCTCTCCATACCTGCAGTCCACCATAAGGACCACCCTCTCTAATCCCTGAAAAATGAAATCATCCTCAGTGACGAAGAGAGGGGGCTAAGCGCCCCCCATGGTCTCAGAGCATTGACTCTTCTAAGAGTCAAAAGAGTCCTGCTCACACTGATGGGGTGCAGCTGTGGGACCCTATTTTCAGAGATGATGTCCTCCACCCAACTCTCAAAAAGCTGAAAGGGTCTTCAGTAGAGATGGATAGTCGAGCTGGGCTATCAGACGGTCACCTCTGTAGCTGTAGTGTCATTTTTCCTATGGTCCAATGTGTAAATTAAACAAAAAAGAGCACGTTTCTTATGATGTCCAAGATGGGGACCAGGATGTAGACATAATAAAAAATTAGGGAACATCATAGGAGACATTTCTACAATACATATAATCATTCTTATCTATCGAATACGATGACAACAGCTCTCCATACCTGCAGTCCACCATAAGGCCCACCGTCTCTAATCCCTGAAAAATGAAATCATCCTCAGTGATGAAGAGAGGGAGCTAAGCGCCCCCCATGGTCTCAGAGCATTGACTCTTCTAAGAGTCCTAAGAGTCCTGCTCCCACTGATGGGGTGCAGCTGTGGGACCCTATTTTCAGAGATGATGTCCTCCACCCAACTCTCAAAAAGCTGAAAGGGTCTTCAGTAGAGATGGATAGTCGAGCTGGGCTATCAGACGGTCACCTCTGTAGCTGTAGTGTCATTTTTCCTATGGTCCAATGTGTAAAATAAACAAAAAAGTGCACGTTTCTTATGATGTCCAAGATGGGGACCAGGATGTGGACATAATAAAAAATTAGGGAACATGATAGGAGACATTTCTACAATACATATAATCATTCTTATCTATCTAATACGATGACAACAGCTCTCCATACCTGCAGTCCACCATAAGGACCACCCTCTCTAATCCCTGAAAAATGAAATCATCCTCAGTGACGAAGAGAGGGGGCTAAGCGCCCCCCATGGTCTCAGAGCATTGACTCTTCTAAGAGTCAAAAGAGTCCTGCTCACACTGATGGGGTGCAGCTGTGGGACCCTATTTTCAGAGATGATGTCCTCCACCCAACTCTCAAAAAGCTGAAAGGGTCTTCAGTAGAGATGGATAGTCGAGCTCGGCTATCAGACGGTCACCTCTGTAGCTGTAGTGTCATTTTTCCTATGGTCCAATGTGTAAAATAAACAAAAAAGAGCACGTTTGTTATGATGTCCAAGATGGGGACCAGGATGTGGACATAATAAAAAATTAGGGAACATGATAGGAGACATTTCTACAATACATATAATCATTCTTATCTATCTAATACGATGACAACAGCTCTCCATACCTGCAGTTCACCATAAGGACCACCCTCTCTAATCCCTGAAAAATGAAATCATCCTCAGTGACGAAGAGAGGGGGCTAAGCGCCCCCCATGGTCTCAGAGCATTGACTCTTCTAAGAGTCCTAAGAGTCCTGCTCCCACTGATGGGGTGCAGCTGTGGGACCCTATTTTCAGAGATGATGTCCTCCACCCAACTCTCAAAAAGCTGAAAGGGTCTTCAGTAGAGATGGATAGTCGAGCTGGGCGATCAGACGGTCACCTCTGTAGCTGTAGTGTCATTTTTCCTATGGTCCAATGTGTAAATTAAACAAAAAAGTGCACGTTTGTTATGATGTCCAAGATGGGGACCAGGATGTGGACATAATACAAAATTAGGGAACATGATAGGAGACATTTCTACAATACATATAATCATTCTTATCTATATAATACGATGACAACAGCTCTCCATACCTGCAGTCCACCATAAGGACCACCCTCTCTAATCCCTGAAAAATGAAATCATCCTCAGTGACGAAGAGAGGGGGCTAAGCGCCCCCCATGGTCTCAGAGCATTGACTCTTCTAAGAGTCAAAAGAGTCCTGCTCACACTGATGGGGTGCAGCTGTGGGACCCTATTTTCAGAGATAATGTCCTCCACCCAACTCTCAAAAAGCTGAAAGGGTCTTCAGTAGAGATGGATAGTCGAGCTGGGCGATCAGACGGTCACCTCTGTAGCTGTAGTGTCATTTTTCCTATGGTCCAATGTGTAAATTAAACAAAAAAGTGCACGTTTCTTATGATGTCCAAGATGGGGACCAGGATGTGGACATAATAAAAAATTAGGGAACATGATAGTAGACATTTCTACAATACATATAATCATTCTTATCTATCTAATACGATGACAACAGCTCTCCATACCTGCAGTCCACCACAAGGACCACCCTCTCTAATCCCTGAAAAATGAAATCATCCTCAGTGACGAAGAGAGGGGGCTAATGGTCTCAGAGAATTGACTCTTCTAAGAGTCCTAAGAGTCCTGCTCACACTGATGGGGTGCAGCTGTGGGACCCTATTTTCAGAGATGATGTCCTCCACCCAACTCTCAAAAAGCTGAAAGGGTCTTCAGTAGAGATGGATAGTCGAGCTGGGCTATCAGACGGTCACCTCTGTAGCTGTAGTGTCATTTTTCCTATGGTCCAATGTGTAAATTAAACAAAAAAGAGCACGTTTCTTATGATGTCCAAGATGGGGACCAGGATGTAGACATAATAAAAAATTAGGGAACATCATAGGAGACATTTCTACAATACATATAATCATTCTTATCTATCTAATACGATGACAACAGCTCTCCATACCTGCAGTCCACCATAAGGACCACCCTCTCTAATCCCTGAAAAATGAAATCATCCTCAGTGACGAAGAGAGGGGGCTAAGCGCCCCCCATGGTCTCAGAGCATTGACTCTTCTAAGAGTCCTAAGAGTCCTGCTCCCACTGATGGGGTGCAGCTGTGGGACCCTATTTTCAGAGATGATGTCCTCCACCCAACTCTCAAAAAGCTGAAAGGGTCTTCAGTAGAGATGGATAGTCGAGCTGGGCTATCAGACGGTCACCTCTGTAGCTGTAGTGTCATTTTTCCTATGGTCCAATGTGTAAATTAAACAAAAAAGTGCACGTTTGTTATGATGTCCAAGATGGGGACCAGGATGTGGACATAATAAAAAATTAGGGAACATGATAGGAGACATTTCTACAATACATATAATCATTCTTATCTATCTAATACGATGACAACAGCTCTCCATACCTGCAGTCCACCATAAGGCCCACCGTCTCTAATCCCTGAAAAATGAAATCATCCTCAGTGACGAAGAGAGGGGGCTAAGCGCCCCCCATGGTCTCAGAGCATTGAGTCTTCTAAGAGTCCTAAGAGTCCTGCTCCCACTGATGGGGTGCAGCTGTGGGACCCTATTTTCAGAGATGATGTCCTCCACCCAACTCTCAAAAAGCTGAAAGGGTCTTCAGTAGAGATGGATAATCGAGCTGGGCTATCAGACGGTCACCTCTGTAGCTGTAGTGTCATTTTTCCTATGGTCCAATGTGTAAATTAAACAAAAAAGTGCACATTTCTTATGATGTCCAAGATGGGGACCAGGATGTGGACATAATAAAAAATTAGGGAACATGATAGGAGACATTTCTACAATACATATAATCATTCTTATCTATCTAATACGATGACAACAGCTCTCCATACCTGCAGTCCACCATAAGGACCACCCTCTCTAATCCCTGAAAAATGAAATCATCCTCAGTGACGAAGAGAGGGGGCTAAGCGCCCCCCATGGTCTCAGAGCATTGACTCTTCTAAGAGTCCTAAGAGTCCTGCTCCCACTGATGGGGTGCAGCTGTGGGACCCTATTTTCAGAGATGATGTCCTCCACCCAACTCTCAAAAAGCTGAAAGGGTCTTCAGTAGAGATGGATAGTCGAGCTGGGCTATCAGACGGTCACCTCTGTAGCTGTAGTGTCATTTTTCCTATGGTCCAATGTGTAAATTAAACAAAAAAGTGCACGTTTGTTATGATGTCCAAGATAGGGACCAGTATGTGGACATAATAAAAAATTAGGGAACATGATAGGAGACATTTCTACAATACATATAATCATTCTTATCTATCTAATACGATGACAACAGCTCTCCATACCTGCAGTCCACCATAAGGACCACCCTCTCTAATCCCTGAAAAATGAAATCATCCTCAGTGACGAAGAGAGGGGGCTAAGCGCCCCCCATGGTCTCAGAGCATTGACTCTTCTAAGAGTCCTAAGAGTCCTGCTCCCACTGATGGGGTGCAGCTGTGGGACCCTATTTTCAGAGATGATGTCCTCCACCCAACTCTCAAAAAGCTGAAAGGTTCTTCAGTAGAGATGGATAGTCGAGCTGGGCTATCAGACGGTCACCTCTGTAGCTGTAGTGTCATTTTTCCTATGGTCCAATGTGTAAATTAAACAAAAAAGTGCACGTTTGTTATGATGTCCAAGATGGGGACCAGGATGTGGACATAATAAAAAATTAGGGAACATGATAGGAGACATTTCTACAATACATATAATCATTCTTATCTATCTAATACGATGACAACAGCTCTCCATACCTGCAGTCCACCATAAGGCCCACCGTCTCTAATCCCTGAAAAATGAAATCATCCTCAGTGACGAAGAGAGGGGGCTAAGCGCCCCCCATGGTCTCAGAGCATTGACTCTTCTAAGAGTCCTAAGAGTCCTGCTCCCACTGATGGGGTGCAGCTGTGGGACCCTATTTTCAGAGATGATGTCCTCCACCCAACTCTCAAAAAGCTGAAAGGGTCTTCAGTAGAGATGGATAGTCGAGCTGGGCTATCAGACGGTCACCTCTGTAGCTGTAGTGTCATTTTTCCTATGGTCCAATGTGTAAATTAAACAAAAAAGTGCACATTTCTTATGATGTCCAAGATGGGGACCAGGATGTGGACATAATAAAAAATTAGGGAACATGATAGGAGACATTTCTACAATACATATAATCATTCTTATCTATCTAATACGATGACAACAGCTCTCCATACCTGCAGTCCACCATAAGGACCACCCTCTCTAATCCCTGAAAAATGAAATCATCCTCAGTGACGAAGAGAGGGGGCTAAGCGCCCCCCATGGTCTCAGAGCATTGACTCTTCTAAGAGTCCTAAGAGTCCTGCTCCCACTGATGGGGTGCAGCTGTGGGACCCTATTTTCAGAGATGATGTCCTCCACCCAACTCTCAAAAAGCTGAAAGGGTCTTCAGTAGAGATGGATAGTCGAGCTGGGCTATCAGACGGTCACCTC
Organism: Anomaloglossus baeobatrachus; assembly: GCF_048569485.1. Classification (NCBI taxonomy): domain Eukaryota; kingdom Metazoa; phylum Chordata; class Amphibia; order Anura; family Aromobatidae; genus Anomaloglossus; species Anomaloglossus baeobatrachus. The sequence continues at coordinate 248,302,601 of NC_134357.1, forward strand.
TGTAGTTGTAGTGTCATTTTTCCTATGGTCCAATGTGTAAATTAAACAAAAAAGTGCACGTTTGTTATGATGTCCAAGATGGGGACCAGGATGTGGACATAATAAAAAATTAGGGAACATGATAGGAGACATTTCTACAATACATATAATCATTCTTATCTATCTAATACGATGACAACAGCTCTCCATACCTGCAGTCCACCATAAGGACCACCCTCTCTAATCCCTGAAAAATGAAATCATCCTCAGTGACGAAGAGAGGGGGCTAAGCGCCCCCCATGGTCTCAGAGCATTGACTCTTCTAAGAGTCCTAAGAGTCCTGCTCCCACTGATGGGGTGCAGCTGTGGGACCCTATTTTCAGAGATGATGTCCTCCACCCAACTCTCAAAAAGCTGAAAGGGTCTTCAGTAGAGATGGATAGTCGAGCTGGGCTATCAGACGGTCACCTCTGTAGCTGTAGTGTCATTTTTCCTATGGTCCTATGTGTAAATTAAACAAAAAAGTGCACGTTTGTTATGATGTCCAAGATGGGGACCAGGATGTGGACATAATAAAAAATTAGGGAACATGATAGGAGACATTTCTACAATACATATAATCATTCTTATCTATCTACTACGATGACAACAGCTCTCCATACCTGCAGTCCACCATAAGGCCCACCCTGTTTAATCCCTGAAAAATGAAATCATCCTCAGTGACGAAGAGTGGGGGCTAAGCGCCCCCCATGGTCTCAGAGCATTGACTCTTCTAAGAGTCCTAAGAGTCCTGCTCCCACTGATGGGGTGCAGCTGTGGGACCCTATTTTCAGAGATGATGTCCTCCACCCAACTCTCAAAAAGCTGAAAGGGTCTTCAGTAGAGATGGATAGTCGAGCTGGGCTATCAGACGGTCACCTCTGTAGCTGTAGTGTCATTTTTCCTATGGTCCAATGTGTAAATTAAACAAAAAAGAGCACGTTTCTTATGATGTCCAAGATGGGGACCAGGATGTAGACATAATAAAAAATTAGGGAACATCATAGGAGACATTTCTACAATACATATAATCATTCTTATCTATCTAATACGATGACAACAGCTCTCCATACCTGCAGTCCACCATAAGGACCACCCTCTCTAATCCCTGAAAAATGAAATCATCCTCAGTGACGAAGAGAGGGGGCTAAGCGCCCCCCATGGTCTCAGAGCATTGACTCTTCTAAGAGTCCTAAGAGTCCTGCTCCCACTGATGGGGTGCAGCTGTGGGACCCTATTTTCAGAGATGATGTCCTCCACCCAACTCTCAAAAAGCTGAAAGGGTCTTCAGTAGAGATGGATAGTCGAGCTGGGCTATCAGACGGTCACCTCTGTAGCTGTAGTGTCATTTTTCCTATGGTCCAATGTGTAAATTAAACAAAAAAGTGCACGTTTGTTATGATGTCCAAGATGGGGACCAGGATGTGGACATAATAAAAAATTAGGGAACATGATAGGAGACATTTCTACAATACATATAATCATTCTTATCTATCTAATACGATGACAACAGCTCTCCATACCTGCAGTCCACCATAAGGCCCACCGTCTCTAATCCCTGAAAAATGAAATCATCCTCAGTGACGAAGAGAGGGGGCTAAGCGCCCCCCATGGTCTCAGAGCATTGAGTCTTCTAAGAGTCCTAAGAGTCCTGCTCCCACTGATGGGGTGCAGCTGTGGGACCCTATTTTCAGAGATGATGTCCTCCACCCAACTCTCAAAAAGCTGAAAGGGTCTTCAGTAGAGATGGATAATCGAGCTGGGCTATCAGACGGTCACCTCTGTAGCTGTAGTGTCATTTTTCCTATGGTCCAATGTGTAAATTAAACAAAAAAGTGCACATTTCTTATGATGTCCAAGATGGGGACCAGGATGTGGACATAATAAAAAATTAGGGAACATGATAGGAGACATTTCTACAATACATATAATCATTCTTATCTATCTAATACGATGACAACAGCTCTCCATACCTGCAGTCCACCATAAGGACCACCCTCTCTAATCCCTGAAAAATGAAATCATCCTCAGTGACGAAGAGAGGGGGCCAAGCGCCCCCCATGGTCTCAGAGCATTGACTCTTCTAAGAGTCCTAAGAGTCCTGCTCCCACTGATGGGGTGCAGCTGTGGGACCCTATTTTCAGAGATGATGTCCTCCACCCAACTCTCAAAAAGCTGAAAGGGTCTTCAGTAGAGATGGATAGTCGAGCTGGGCTATCAGACGGTCACCTCTGTAGCTGTAGTGTCATTTTTCCTATGGTCCAATGTGTAAATTAAACAAAAAAGTGCACGTTTGTTATGATGTCCAAGATAGGGACCAGTATGTGGACATAATAAAAAATTAGGGAACATGATAGGAGACATTTCTACAATACATATAATCATTCTTATCTATCTAATACGATGACAACAGCTCTCCATACCTGCAGTCCACCATAAGGACCACCCTCTCTAATCCCTGAAAAATGAAATCATCCTCAGTGACGAAGAGAGGGGGCTAAGCGCCCCCCATGGTCTCAGAGCATTGACTCTTCTAAGAGTCCTAAGAGTCCTGCTCCCACTGATGGGGTGCAGCTGTGGGACCCTATTTTCAGAGATGATGTCCTCCACCCAACTCTCAAAAAGCTGAAAGGGTCTTCAGTAGAGATGGATAGTCGAGCTGGGCTATCAGACGGTCACCTCTGTAGCTGTAGTGTCATTTTTCCTATGGTCCAATGTGTAAATTAAACAAAAAAGTGCACGTTTGTTATGATGTCCAAGATGGGGACCAGGATGTGGACATAATAAAAAATTAGGGAACATGATAGGAGACATTTCTACAATACATATAATCATTCTTATCTATCTAATACGATGACAACAGCTCTCCATACCTGCAGTCCACCATAAGGCCCACCGTCTCTAATCCCTGAAAAATGAAATCATCCTCAGTGACGAAGAGAGGGGGCTAAGCGCCCCCCATGGTCTCAGAGCATTGACTCTTCTAAGAGTCCTAAGAGTCCTGCTCCCACTGATGGGGTGCAGCTGCGGGACCCTATTTTCAGAGATGATGTCCTCCACCCAACTCTCAAAAAGCTGAAAGGGTCTTCAGTAGAGATGGATAGTCGAGCTGGGCTATCAGACGGTCACCTCTGTAGTTGTAGTGTCATTTTTCCTATGGTCCAATGTGTAAATTAAACAAAAAAGTGCACGTTTGTTATGATGTCCAAGATGGGGACCAGGATGTGGACATAATAAAAAATTAGGGAACATGATAGGAGACATTTCTACAATACATATAATCATTCTTATCTATCTAATACGATGACAACAGCTCTCCATACCTGCAGTCCACCATAAGGACCACCCTCTCTAATCCCTGAAAAATGAAATCATCCTCAGTGACGAAGAGAGGGGGCTAAGCGCCCCCCATGGTCTCAGAGCATTGACTCTTCTAAGAGTCCTAAGAGTCCTGCTCCCACTGATGGGGTGCAGCTGTGGGACCCTATTTTCAGAGATGATGTCCTCCACCCAACTCTCAAAAAGCTGAAAGGGTCTTCAGTAGAGATGGATAGTCGAGCTGGGCTATCAGACGGTCACCTCTGTAGCTGTAGTGTCATTTTTCCTATGGTCCTATGTGTAAATTAAACAAAAAAGTGCACGTTTGTTATGATGTCCAAGATGGGGACCAGGATGTGGACATAATAAAAAATTAGGGAACATGATAGGAGACATTTCTACAATACATATAATCATTCTTATCTATCTACTACGATGACAACAGCTCTCCATACCTGCAGTCCACCATAAGGCCCACCCTGTTTAATCCCTGAAAAATGAAATCATCCTCAGTGACGAAGAGTGGGGGCTAAGCGCCCCCCATGGTCTCAGAGCATTGACTCTTCTAAGAGTCCTAAGAGTCCTGCTCCCACTGATGGGGTGCAGCTGTGGGACCCTATTTTCAGAGATGATGTCCTCCACCCAACTCTCAAAAAGCTGAAAGGGTCTTCAGTAGAGATGGATAGTCGAGCTGGGCTATCAGACGGTCACCTCTGTAGCTGTTGTGTCATTTTTCCTATGGTCCAATGTGTAAATTAAACAAAAAAGTGCACGTTTGTTATGATGTCCAAGATGGGGACCAGGATGTGGACATAATAAAAAATTAGGGAACATGATAGGAGACATTTCTACAATACATATAATCATTCTTATCTATCTAATACGATGACAACAGCTCTCCATACCTGCAGTCCACCACAAGGACCACCCTCTCTAATCCCTGAAAAATGAAATCATCCTCAGTGACGAAGAGAGGGGGCTAATGGTCTCAGAGCATTGACTCTTCCAAGAGTCAAAAGAGTCCTGCTCACACTGATGGGGTGCAGCTGTGGGACCCTATTTTCAGAGATGATGTCCTCCACCCAACTCTCAAAAAGCTGAAAGGGTCTTCAGTAGAGATGGATAGTCGAGCTGGGCTATCAGACGGTCACCTCTGTAGCTGTAGTGTCATTTTTCCTATGGTCCAATGTGTAAATTAAACAAAAAAGTGCACGTTTGTTATGATGTCCAAGATAGGGACCAGTATGTGGACATAATAAAAAATTAGGGAACATGATAGGAGACATTTCTACAATACATATAATCATTCTTATCTATCTAATACGATGACAACAGCTCTCCATACCTGCAGTCCACCATAAGGACCACCCTCTCTAATCCCTGAAAAATGAAATCATCCTCAGTGACGAAGAGAGGGGGCTAAGCGCCCCCCATGGTCTCAGAGCATTGACTCTTCTAAGAGTCCTAAGAGTCCTGCTCCCACTGATGGGGTGCAGCTGTGGGACCCTATATTCAGAGATGATGTCCTCCACCGAACTCTCAAAAAGCTGAAAGGGTCTTCAGTAGAGATGGATAGTCGAGCTGGGCTATCAGACGGTCACCTCTGTAGCTGTAGTGTCATTTTTCCTATGGTCCAATGTGTAAATTAAACAAAAAAGTGCACGTTTGTTATGATGTCCAAGATGGGGACCAGGATGTGGACATAATAAAAAATTAGGGAACATGATAGGAGACATTTCTACAATACATATAATCATTCTTATCTATCTAATACGATGACAACAGCTCTCCATACCTGCAGTCCACCATAAGGACCACCCTCTCTAATCCCTGAAAAATGAAATCATCCTCAGTGACGAAGAGAGGGGGCTAAGCGCCCCCCATGGTCTCAGAGCATTGACTCTTCTAAGAGTCCTAAGAGTCCTGCTCCCACTGATGGGGTGCAGCTGTGGGACCCTATTTTCAGAGATGATGTCCTCCACCCAACTCTCAAAAAGCTGAAAGGGTCTTCAGTAGAGATGGATAATCGAGCTGGGCTATCAGACGGTCACCTCTGTAGCTGTAGTGTCATTTTTCCTATGGTCCAATGTGTAAATTAAACAAAAAAGTGCACATTTCTTATGATGTCCAAGATGGGGACCAGGATGTGGACATAATAAAAAATTAGGGAACATCATAGGAGACATTTCTACAATACATATAATCATTCTTATCTATCTAATATGATGACAACAGCTCTCCATACCTGCAGTCCACCATAAGGACCACCCTCTCTAATCCCTGAAAAATGAAATCATCCTCAGTGACGAAGAGAGGGGGCTAAGCGCCCCCCATGGTCTCAGAGCATTGACTCTTCTAAGAGTCCTAAGAGTCCTGCTCCCACTGATGGGGTGCAGCTGTGGGACCCTATTTTCAGAGATGATGTCCTCCACCCAACTCTCAAAAAGCTGAAAGGGTCTTCAGTAGAGATGGATAGTCGAGCTGGGCTATCAGACGGTCACCTCTGTAGCTGTAGTGTCATTTTTCCTATGGTCCAATGTGTAAATTAAACAAAAAAGTGCACGTTTGTTATGATGTCCAAGATAGGGACCAGTATGTGGACATAATAAAAAATTAGGGAACATGATAGGAGACATTTCTACAATACATATAATCATTCTTATCTATCTAATACGATGACAACAGCTCTCCATACCTGCAGTCCACCATAAGGACCACCCTCTCTAATCCCTGAAAAATGAAATCATCCTCAGTGACGAAGAGAGGGGGCTAAGCGCCCCCCATGGTCTCAGAGCATTGACTCTTCTAAGAGTCCTAAGAGTCCTGCTCCCACTGATGGGGTGCAGCTGTGGGACCCTATTTTCAGAGATGATGTCCTCCACCCAACTCTCAAAAAGCTGAAAGGGTCTTCAGTAGAGATGGATAGTCGAGCTGGGCTATCAGACGGTCACCTCTGTAGCTGTAGTGTCATTTTTCCTATGGTCCAATGTGTAAATTAAACAAAAAAGTGCACGTTTGTTATGATGTCCAAGATGGGGACCAGGATGTGGACATAATAAAAAATTAGGGAACATGATAGGAGACATTTCTACAATACATATAATCATTCTTATCTATCTAATACGATGACAACAGCTCTCCATACCTGCAGTCCACCATAAGGCCCACTCTTTTTAATCCCTGAAAAATGAAATCATCCTCAGTGACGAAGAGAGGGGGCTAAGCGCCCCCCATGGTCTCAGAGCATTGACTCTTCTAAGAGTCCTAAGAGTCCTGCTCCCACTGATGGGGTGCAGCTGTGGGACCCTATTTTCAGAGATGATGTCCTCCACCCAACTCTCAAAAAGCTGAAAGGGTCTTCAGTAGAGATGGATAGTCGAGCTGGGCTATCAGACGGTCACCTCTGTAGCTGTAGTGTCATTTTTCCTATGGTCCAATGTGTAAATTAAACAAAAAAGTGCACATTTCTTATGATGTCCAAGATGGGGACCAGGATGTGGACATAATAAAAAATTAGGGAACATGATAGGAGACATTTCTACAATACATATAATCATTCTTATCTATCTAATACGATGACAACAGCTCTCCATACCTGCAGTTCACCATAAGGACCACCCTCTCTAATCCCTGAAAAATGAAATCATCCTCAGTGACGAAGAGAGGGGGCTAAGCGCCCCCCATGGTCTCAGAGCATTGACTCTTCTAAGAGTCCTAAGAGTCCTGCTCCCACTGATGGGGTGCAGCTGTGGGACCCTATTTTCAGAGATGATGTCCTCCACCCAACTCTCAAAAAGCTGAAAGGGTCTTCAGTAGAGATGGATAGTCGAGCTGGGCTATCAGACGGTCACCTCTGTAGCTGTAGTGTCATTTTTCCTATGGTCCAATGTGTAAATTAAACAAAAAAGTGCACGTTTGTTATGATGTCCAAGATGGGGACCAGGATGTGGACATAATAAAAAATTAGGGAACATGATAGGAGACATTTCTACAATACATATAATCATTCTTATCTATCTAATACGATGACAACAGCTCTCCATACCTGCAGTCCACCACAAGGACCACCCTCTCTAATCCCTGAAAAATGAAATCATCCTCAGTGACGAAGAGAGGGGGCTAAGCGCCCCCCATGGTCTCAGAGCATTGACTCTTCTAAGAGTCCTAAGAGTCCTGCTCCCACTGATGGGGTGCAGCTGTGGGACCCTATTTTCAGAGATGATGTCCTCCACCCAACTCTCAAAAAGCTGAAAGGGTCTTCAGTAGAGATGGATAGTCGAGCTGGGCTATCAGACGGTCACCTCTGTAGCTGTAGTGTCATTTTTCCTATGGTCCAATGTGTAAATTAAACAAAAAAGTGCACATTTCTTATGATGTCCAAGATGGGGACCAGGATGTGGACATAATAAAAAATTAGGGAACATGATGAGAGACATTTCTACAATACATATAATCATTCTTATCTATCTAATACGATGACAACAGCTCTCCATACCTGCAGTCCACCATAAGGCCCACCGTCTCTAATCCCTGAAAAATTAAATCATCCTCAGTGACGAAGAGAGGGGGCTAAGCGCCCCCCATGGTCTCAGAGCATTGACTCTTCTAAGAGTCCTAAGAGTCCTGCTCCCACTGATGGGGTGCAGCTGTGGGACCCTATTTTCAGAGATGATGTCCTCCACCCAATTCTCAAAAAGCTGAAAGGGTCTTCAGTAGAGATGGATAGTCGAGCTGGGCTATCAGACGGTCACCTCTGTAGCTGTAGTGTCATTTTTCCTATGGTCCAATGTGTAAATTAAACAAAAAAGTGCACATTTCTTATGATGTCCAAGATGGGGACCAGGATGTGGACATAATAAAAAATTAGGGAACATGATAGGAGACATTTCTACAATACATATAATCATTCTTATCTATCTAATACGATGACAACAGCTCTCCATACCTGCAGTCCACCATAAGGACCACCCTCTCTAATCCCTGAAAAATGAAATCATCCTCAGTGACGAAGAGAGGGGGCTAAGCGCCCCCCATGGTCTCAGAGCATTGACTCTTCTAAGAGTCCTAAGAGTCCTGCTCCCACTGATGGGGTGCAGCTGTGGGACCCTATTTTCAGAGATGATGTCCTCCACCCAACTCTCAAAAAGCTGAAAGGGTCTTCAGTAGAGATGGATAGTCGAGCTGGGCTATCAGACGGTCACCTCTGTAGCTGTAGTGTCATTTTTCCTATGGTCCAATGTGTAAATTAAACAAAAAAGTGCACGTTTGTTATGATGTCCAAGATGGGGACCAGGATGTGGACATAATAAAAAATTAGGGAACATGATAGGAGACATTTCTACAATACATATAATGATTCTTATCTATCTAATACGATGACAACAGCTCTCCATACCTGCAGTCCACCACAAGGACCACCCTCTCTAATCCCTGAAAAATGAAATCATCCTCAGTGACGAAGAGAGGGGGCTAAGCGCCCCCCATGGTCTCAGAGCATTGACTCTTCTAAGAGTCCTAAGAGTCCTGCTCCCACTGATGGGGTGCAGCTGTGGGACCCTATTTTCAGAGATGATGTCCTCCACCCAACTCTCAAAAAGCTGAAAGGGTCTTCAGTAGAGATGGATAGTCGAGCTGGGCTATCAGACGGTCACCTCTGTAGCTGTAGTGTCATTTTTCCTATGGTCCAATGTGTAAATTAAACAAAAAAGTGCACATTTCTTATGATGTCCAAGATGGGGACCAGGATGTGGACATAATAAAAAATTAGGGAACATGATGAGAGACATTTCTACAATACATATAATCATTCTTATCTATCTAATACGATGACAACAGCTCTCCATACCTGCAGTCCACCATAAGGCCCACCGTCTCTAATCCCTGAAAAATGAAATCATCCTCAGTGACGAAGAGAGGGGGCTAAGCGCCCCCCATGGTCTCAGAGCATTGACTCTTCTAAGAGTCCTAAGAGTCCTGCTCCCACTGATGGGGTGCAGCTGTGGGACCCTATTTTCAGAGATGATGTCCTCCACCCAACTCTCAAAAAGCTGAAAGGGTCTTCAGTAGAGATGGATAGTCGAGCTGGGCTATCAGACGGTCACCTCTGTAGCTGTAGTGTCATTTTTCCTATGGTCCAATGTGTAAATTAAACAAAAAAGTGCACATTTCTTATGATGTCCAAGATGGGGACCAGGATGTGGACATAATAAAAAATTAGGGAACATGATAGGAGACATTTCTACAATACATATAATCATTCTTATCTATCTAATACGATGACAACAGCTCTCCATACCTGCAGTCCACCATAAGGACCACCCTCTCTAATCCCTGAAAAATGAAATCATCCTCAGTGACGAAGACAGGGGGCTAAGCGCCCCCCATGGTCTCAGAGCATTGACTCTTCTAAGAGTCCTAAGAGTCCTGCTCCCACTGATGGGGTGCAGCTGTGGGACCCTATTTTCAGAGATGATGTCCTCCACCCAACTCTCAAAAAGCTGAAAGGGTCTTCAGTAGAGATGGATAGTCGAGCTGGGCTATCAGACGGTCACCTCTGTAGCTGTAGTGTCATTTTTCCTATGGTCCAATGTGTAAATTAAACAAAAAAGTGCACGTTTGTTATGATGTCCAAGATGGGGACCAGGATGTGGACATAATAAAAAATTAGGGAACATGATAGGAGACATTTCTACAATACATATAATCATTCTTATCTATCTAATACGATGACAACAGCTCTCCATACCTGCAGTCCACCATAAGGACCACCCTCTCTAATCCCTGAAAAATGAAATCATCCTCAGTGACGAAGAGAGGGGGCTAAGCGCCCCCCATGGTCTCAGAGCATTGACTCTTCTAAGAGTCCTAAGAGTCCTGCTCCCACTGATGGGGTGCAGCTGTGGGACCCTATTTTCAGAGATGATGTCCTCCACCCAACTCTCAAAAAGCTGAAAGGGTCTTCAGTAGAGATGGATAGTCGAGCTGGGCTATCAGACGGTCACCTCTGTAGCTGTAGTGTCATTTTTCCTATGGTCCTATGTGTAAATTAAACAAAAAAGTGCACGTTTGTTATGATGTCCAAGATGGGGACCAGGATGTGGACATAATAAAAAATTAGGGAACATGATAGGAGACATTTCTACAATACATATAATCATTCTTATCTATCTACTACGATGACAACAGCTCTCCATACCTGCAGTCCACCATAAGGCCCACCCTGTTTAATCCCTGAAAAATGAAATCATCCTCAGTGACGAAGAGTGGGGGCTAAGCGCCCCCCATGGTCTCAGAGCATTGACTCTTCTAAGAGTCCTAAGAGTCCTGCTCCCACTGATGGGGTGCAGCTGTGGGACCCTATTTTCAGAGATGATGTCCTCCACCCAACTCTCAAAAAGCTGAAAGGGTCTTCAGTAGAGATGGATAGTCGAGCTGGGCTATCAGACGGTCACCTCTGTAGCTGTAGTGTCATTTTTCCTATGGTCCAATGTGTAAATTAAACAAAAAAGAGCACGTTTCTTATGATGTCCAAGATGGGGACCAGGATGTAGACATAATAAAAAATTAGGGAACATCATAGGAGACATTTCTACAATACATATAATCATTCTTATCTATCTAATACGATGACAACAGCTCTCCATACCTGCAGTCCACCATAAGGACCACCCTCTCTAATCCCTGAAAAATGAAATCATCCTCAGTGACGAAGAGAGGGGGCTAAGCGCCCCCCATGGTCTCAGAGCATTGACTCTTCTAAGAGTCCTAAGAGTCCTGCTCCCACTGATGGGGTGCAGCTGTGGGACCCTATTTTCAGAGATGATGTCCTCCACCCAACTCTCAAAAAGCTGAAAGGGTCTTCAGTAGAGATGGATAGTCGAGCTGGGCTATCAGACGGTCACCTCTGTAGCTGTAGTGTCATTTTTCCTATGGTCCAATGTGTAAATTAAACAAAAAAGTGCACGTTTGTTATGATGTCCAAGATGGGGACCAGGATGTGGACATAATAAAAAATTAGGGAACATGATAGGAGACATTTCTACAATACATATAATCATTCTTATCTATCTAATACGATGACAACAGCTCTCCATACCTGCAGTCCACCATAAGGCCCACCGTCTCTAATCCCTGAAAAATGAAATCATCCTCAGTGACGAAGAGAGGGGGCTAAGCGCCCCCCATGGTCTCAGAGCATTGAGTCTTCTAAGAGTCCTAAGAGTCCTGCTCCCACTGATGGGGTGCAGCTGTGGGACCCTATTTTCAGAGATGATGTCCTCCACCCAACTCTCAAAAAGCTGAAAGGGTCTTCAGTAGAGATGGATAATCGAGCTGGGCTATCAGACGGTCACCTCTGTAGCTGTAGTGTCATTTTTCCTATGGTCCAATGTGTAAATTAAACAAAAAAGTGCACATTTCTTATGATGTCCAAGATGGGGACCAGGATGTGGACATAATAAAAAATTAGGGAACATGATAGGAGACATTTCTACAATACATATAATCATTCTTATCTATCTAATACGATGACAACAGCTCTCCATACCTGCAGTCCACCATAAGGACCACCCTCTCTAATCCCTGAAAAATGAAATCATCCTCAGTGACGAAGAGAGGGGGCCAAGCGCCCCCCATGGTCTCAGAGCATTGACTCTTCTAAGAGTCCTAAGAGTCCTGCTCCCACTGATGGGGTGCAGCTGTGGGACCCTATTTTCAGAGATGATGTCCTCCACCCAACTCTCAAAAAGCTGAAAGGGTCTTCAGTAGAGATGGATAGTCGAGCTGGGCTATCAGACGGTCACCTCTGTAGCTGTAGTGTCATTTTTCCTATGGTCCAATGTGTAAATTAAACAAAAAAGTGCACGTTTGTTATGATGTCCAAGATAGGGACCAGTATGTGGACATAATAAAAAATTAGGGAACATGATAGGAGACATTTCTACAATACATATAATCATTCTTATCTATCTAATACGATGACAACAGCTCTCCATACCTGCAGTCCACCATAAGGACCACCCTCTCTAATCCCTGAAAAATGAAATCATCCTCAGTGACGAAGAGAGGGGGCTAAGCGCCCCCCATGGTCTCAGAGCATTGACTCTTCTAAGAGTCCTAAGAGTCCTGCTCCCACTGATGGGGTGCAGCTGTGGGACCCTATTTTCAGAGATGATGTCCTCCACCCAACTCTCAAAAAGCTGAAAGGGTCTTCAGTAGAGATGGATAGTCGAGCTGGGCTATCAGACGGTCACCTCTGTAGCTGTAGTGTCATTTTTCCTATGGTCCAATGTGTAAATTAAACAAAAAAGTGCACGTTTGTTATGATGTCCAAGATGGGGACCAGGATGTGGACATAATAAAAAATTAGGGAACATGATAGGAGACATTTCTACAATACATATAATCATTCTTATCTATCTAATACGATGACAACAGCTCTCCATACCTGCAGTCCACCATAAGGCCCACCGTCTCTAATCCCTGAAAAATGAAATCATCCTCAGTGACGAAGAGAGGGGGCTAAGCGCCCCCCATGGTCTCAGAGCATTGACTCTTCTAAGAGTCCTAAGAGTCCTGCTCCCACTGATGGGGTGCAGCTGTGGGACCCTATTTTCAGAGATGATGTCCTCCACCCAACTCTCAAAAAGCTGAAAGGGTCTTCAGTAGAGATGGATAGTCGAGCTGGGCTATCAGACGGTCACCTCTGTAGCTGTAGTGTCATTTTTCCTATGGTCCAATGTGTAAATTAAACAAAAAAGTGCACATTTCTTATGATGTCCAAGATGGGGACCAGGATGTGGACATAATAAAAAATTAGGGAACATGATAGGAGACATTTCTACAATACATATAATCATTCTTATCTATCTAATACGATGACAACAGCTCTCCATACCTGCAGTCCACCATAAGGACCACCCTCTCTAATCCCTGAAAAATGAAATCATCCTCAGTGACGAAGAGAGGGGGCTAAGCGCCCCCCATGGTCTCAGAGCATTGACTCTTCTAAGAGTCCTAAGAGTCCTGCTCCCACTGATGGGGTGCAGCTGTGGGACCCTATTTTCAGAGATGATGTCCTCCACCCAACTCTCAAAAAGCTGAAAGGGTCTTCAGTAGAGATGGATAGTCGAGCTGGGCTATCAGACGGTCACCTCTGTAGTTGTAGTGTCATTTTTCCTATGGTCCAATGTGTAAATTAAACAAAAAAGTGCACGTTTGTTATGATGTCCAAGATGGGGACCAGGATGTGGACATAATAAAAAATTAGGGAACATGATAGGAGACATTTCTACAATACATATAATCATTCTTATCTATCTAATACGATGACAACAGCTCTCCATACCTGCAGTCCACCATAAGGACCACCCTCTCTAATCCCTGAAAAATGAAATCATCCTCAGTGACGAAGAGAGGGGGCTAAGCGCCCCCCATGGTCTCAGAGCATTGACTCTTCTAAGAGTCCTAAGAGTCCTGCTCCCACTGATGGGGTGCAGCTGTGGGACCCTATTTTCAGAGATGATGTCCTCCACCCAACTCTCAAAAAGCTGAAAGGGTCTTCAGTAGAGATGGATAGTCGAGCTGGGCTATCAGACGGTCACCTCTGTAGCTGTAGTGTCATTTTTCCTATGGTCCTATGTGTAAATTAAACAAAAAAGTGCACGTTTGTTATGATGTCCAAGATGGGGACCAGGATGTGGACATAATAAAAAATTAGGGAACATGATAGGAGACATTTCTACAATACATATAATCATTCTTATCTATCTACTACGATGACAACAGCTCTCCATACCTGCAGTCCACCATAAGGCCCACCCTGTTTAATCCCTGAAAAATGAAATCATCCTCAGTGACGAAGAGTGGGGGCTAAGCGCCCCCCATGGTCTCAGAGCATTGACTCTTCTAAGAGTCCTAAGAGTTCTGCTCCCACTGATGGGGTGCAGCTGTGGGACCCTATTTTCAGAGATGATGTCCTCCACCCAACTCTCAAAAAGCTGAAAGGGTCTTCAGTAGAGATGGATAGTCGAGCTGGGCTATCAGACGGTCACCTCTGTAGCTGTTGTGTCATTTTTCCTATGGTCCAATGTGTAAATTAAACAAAAAAGTGCACGTTTGTTATGATGTCCAAGATGGGGACCAGGATGTGGACATAATAAAAAATTAGGGAACATGATAGGAGACATTTCTACAATACATATAATCATTCTTATCTATCTAATACGATGACAACAGCTCTCCATACCTGCAGTCCACCACAAGGACCACCCTCTCTAATCCCTGAAAAATGAAATCATCCTCAGTGACGAAGAGAGGGGGCTAATGGTCTCAGAGCATTGACTCTTCCAAGAGTCAAAAGAGTCCTGCTCACACTGATGGGGTGCAGCTGTGGGACCCTATTTTCAGAGATGATGTCCTCCACCCAACTCTCAAAAAGCTGAAAGGGTCTTCAGTAGAGATGGATAGTCGAGCTGGGCTATCAGACGGTCACCTCTGTAGCTGTAGTGTCATTTTTCCTATGGTCCAATGTGTAAATTAAACAAAAAAGTGCACGTTTGTTATGATGTCCAAGATAGGGACCAGTATGTGGACATAATAAAAAATTAGGGAACATGATAGGAGACATTTCTACAATACATATAATCATTCTTATCTATCTAATACGATGACAACAGCTCTCCATACCTGCAGTCCACCATAAGGACCACCCTCTCTAATCCCTGAAAAATGAAATCATCCTCAGTGACGAAGAGAGGGGGCTAAGCGCCCCCCATGGTCTCAGAGCATTGACTCTTCTAAGAGTCCTAAGAGTCCTGCTCCCACTGATGGGGTGCAGCTGTGGGACCCTATATTCAGAGATGATGTCCTCCACCGAACTCTCAAAAAGCTGAAAGGGTCTTCAGTAGAGAAGGATAGTCGAGCTGGGCTATCAGACGGTCACCTCTGTAGCTGTAGTGTCATTTTTCCTATGGTCCAATGTGTAAATTAAACAAAAAAGTGCACGTTTGTTATGATGTCCAAGATGGGGACCAGGATGTGGACATAATAAAAAATTAGGGAACATGATAGGAGACATTTCTACAATACATATAATCATTCTTATCTATCTAATACGATGACAACAGCTCTCCATACCTGCAGTCCACCATAAGGACCACCCTCTCTAATCCCTGAAAAATGAAATCATCCTCAGTGACGAAGAGAGGGGGCTAAGCGCCCCCCATGGTCTCAGAGCATTGACTCTTCTAAGAGTCCTAAGAGTCCTGCTCCCACTGATGGGGTGCAGCTGTGGGACCCTATTTTCAGAGATGATGTCCTCCACCCAACTCTCAAAAAGCTGAAAGGGTCTTCAGTAGAGATGGATAATCGAGCTGGGCTATCAGACGGTCACCTCTGTAGCTGTAGTGTCATTTTTCCTATGGTCCAATGTGTAAATTAAACAAAAAAGTGCACATTTCTTATGATGTCCAAGATGGGGACCAGGATGTGGACATAATAAAAAATTAGGGAACATCATAGGAGACATTTCTACAATACATATAATCATTCTTATCTATCTAATATGATGACAACAGCTCTCCATACCTGCAGTCCACCATAAGGACCACCCTCTCTAATCCCTGAAAAATGAAATCATCCTCAGTGACGAAGAGAGGGGGCTAAGCGCCCCCCATGGTCTCAGAGCATTGACTCTTCTAAGAGTCCTAAGAGTCCTGCTCCCACTGATGGGGTGCAGCTGTGGGACCCTATTTTCAGAGATGATGTCCTCCACCCAACTCTCAAAAAGCTGAAAGGGTCTTCAGTAGAGATGGATAGTCGAGCTGGGCTATCAGACGGTCACCTCTGTAGCTGTAGTGTCATTTTTCCTATGGTCCAATGTGTAAATTAAACAAAAAAGTGCACGTTTGTTATGATGTCCAAGATAGGGACCAGTATGTGGACATAATAAAAAATTAGGGAACATGATAGGAGACATTTCTACAATACATATAATCATTCTTATCTATCTAATACGATGACAACAGCTCTCCATACCTGCAGTCCACCATAAGGACCACCCTCTCTAATCCCTGAAAAATGAAATCATCCTCAGTGACGAAGAGAGGGGGCTAAGCGCCCCCCATGGTCTCAGAGCATTGACTCTTCTAAGAGTCCTAAGAGTCCTGCTCCCACTGATGGGGTGCAGCTGTGGGACCCTATTTTCAGAGATGATGTCCTCCACCCAACTCTCAAAAAGCTGAAAGGGTCTTCAGTAGAGATGGATAGTCGAGCTGGGCTATCAGACGGTCACCTCTGTAGCTGTAGTGTCATTTTTCCTATGGTCCAATGTGTAAATTAAACAAAAAAGTGCACGTTTGTTATGATGTCCAAGATGGGGACCAGGATGTGGACATAATAAAAAATTAGGGAACATGATAGGAGACATTTCTACAATACATATAATCATTCTTATCTATCTAATACGATGACAACAGCTCTCCATACCTGCAGTCCACCATAAGGCCCACTCTTTTTAATCCCTGAAAAATGAAATCATCCTCAGTGACGAAGAGAGGGGGCTAAGCGCCCCCCATGGTCTCAGAGCATTGACTCTTCTAAGAGTCCTAAGAGTCCTGCTCCCACTGATGGGGTGCAGCTGTGGGACCCTATTTTCAGAGATGATGTCCTCCACCCAACTCTCAAAAAGCTGAAAGGGTCTTCAGTAGAGATGGATAGTCGAGCTGGGCTATCAGACGGTCACCTCTGTAGCTGTAGTGTCATTTTTCCTATGGTCCAATGTGTAAATTAAACAAAAAAGTGCACATTTCTTATGATGTCCAAGATGGGGACCAGGATGTGGACATAATAAAAAATTAGGGAACATGATAGGAGACATTTCTACAATACATATAATCATTCTTATCTATCTAATACGATGACAACAGCTCTCCATACCTGCAGTTCACCATAAGGACCACCCTCTCTAATCCCTGAAAAATGAAATCATCCTCAGTGACGAAGAGAGGGGGCTAAGCGCCCCCCATGGTCTCAGAGCATTGACTCTTCTAAGAGTCCTAAGAGTCCTGCTCCCACTGATGGGGTGCAGCTGTGGGACCCTATTTTCAGAGATGATGTCCTCCACCCAACTCTCAAAAAGCTGAAAGGGTCTTCAGTAGAGATGGATAGTCGAGCTGGGCTATCAGACGGTCACCTCTGTAGCTGTAGTGTCATTTTTCCTATGGTCCAATGTGTAAATTAAACAAAAAAGTGCACGTTTGTTATGATGTCCAAGATGGGGACCAGGATGTGGACATAATAAAAAATTAGGGAACATGATAGGAGACATTTCTACAATACATATAATCATTCTTATCTATCTAATACGATGACAACAGCTCTCCATACCTGCAGTCCACCACAAGGACCACCCTCTCTAATCCCTGAAAAATGAAATCATCCTCAGTGACGAAGAGAGGGGGCTAAGCGCCCCCCATGGTCTCAGAGCATTGACTCTTCTAAGAGTCCTAAGAGTCCTGCTCCCACTGATGGGGTGCAGCTGTGGGACCCTATTTTCAGAGATGATGTCCTCCACCCAACTCTCAAAAAGCTGAAAGGGTCTTCAGTAGAGATGGATAGTCGAGCTGGGCTATCAGACGGTCACCTCTGTAGCTGTAGTGTCATTTTTCCTATGGTCCAATGTGTAAATTTAACAAAAAAGTGCACGTTTGTTATGATGTCCAAGATGGGGACCAGGATGTGGACATAATAAAAAATTAGGGAACATGATAGGAGACATTTCTACAATACATATAATCATTCTTATCTATCTAATACGATGACAACAGCTCTCCATACCTGCAGTCCACCATAAGGCCCACTCTTTTTAATCCCTGAAAAATGAAATCATCCTCAGTGACGAAGAGAGGGGGCTAAGCGCCCCCCATGGTCTCAGAGCATTGACTCTTCTAAGAGTCCTAAGAGTCCTGCTCCCACTGATGGGGTGCAGCTGTGGGACCCTATTTTCAGAGATGATGTCCTCCACCCAACTCTCAAAAAGCTGAAAGGGTCTTCAGTAGAGATGGATAGTCGAGCTGGGCTATCAGACGGTCACCTCTGTAGCTGTAGTGTCATTTTTCCTATGGTCCAATGTGTAAATTAAACAAAAAAGTGCACATTTCTTATGATGTCCAAGATGGGGACCAGGATGTGGACATAATAAAAAATTAGGGAACATGATAGGAGACATTTCTACAATACATATAATCATTCTTATCTATCTAATACGATGACAACAGCTCTCCATACCTGCAGTTCACCATAAGGACCACCCTCTCTAATCCCTGAAAAATGAAATCATCCTCAGTGACGAAGAGAGGGGGCTAAGCGCCCCCCATGGTCTCAGAGCATTGACTCTTCTAAGAGTCCTAAGAGTCCTGCTCCCACTGATGGGGTGCAGCTGTGGGACCCTATTTTCAGAGATGATGTCCTCCACCCAACTCTCAAAAAGCTGAAAGGGTCTTCAGTAGAGATGGATAGTCGAGCTGGGCTATCAGACGGTCACCTCTGTAGCTGTAGTGTCATTTTTCCTATGGTCCAATGTGTAAATTAAACAAAAAAGTGCACGTTTGTTATGATGTCCAAGATGGGGACCAGGATGTGGACATAATAAAAAATTAGGGAACATGATAGGAGACATTTCTACAATACATATAATCATTCTTATCTATCTAATACGATGACAACAGCTCTCCATACCTGCAGTCCACCACAAGGACCACCCTCTCTAATCCCTGAAAAATGAAATCATCCTCAGTGACGAAGAGAGGGGGCTAAGCGCCCCCCATGGTCTCAGAGCATTGACTCTTCTAAGAGTCCTAAGAGTCCTGCTCCCACTGATGGGGTGCAGCTGTGGGACCCTATTTTCAGAGATGATGTCCTCCACCCAACTCTCAAAAAGCTGAAAGGGTCTTCAGTAGAGATGGATAGTCGAGCTGGGCTATCAGACGGTCACCTCTGTAGCTGTAGTGTCATTTTTCCTATGGTCCAATGTGTAAATTAAACAAAAAAGTGCACATTTCTTATGATGTCCAAGATGGGGACCAGGATGTGGACATAATAAAAAATTAGGGAACATGATGAGAGACATTTCTACAATACATATAATCATTCTTATCTATCTAATACGATGACAACAGCTCTCCATACCTGCAGTCCACCATAAGGCCCACCGTCTCTAATCCCTGAAAAATTAAATCATCCTCAGTGACGAAGAGAGGGGGCTAAGCGCCCCCCATGGTCTCAGAGCATTGACTCTTCTAAGAGTCCTAAGAGTCCTGCTCCCACTGATGGGGTGCAGCTGTGGGACCCTATTTTCAGAGATGATGTCCTCCACCCAATTCTCAAAAAGCTGAAAGGGTCTTCAGTAGAGATGGATAGTCGAGCTGGGCTATCAGACGGTCACCTCTGTAGCTGTAGTGTCATTTTTCCTATGGTCCAATGTGTAAATTAAACAAAAAAGTGCACATTTCTTATGATGTCCAAGATGGGGACCAGGATGTGGACATAATAAAAAATTAGGGAACATGATAGGAGACATTTCTACAATACATATAATCATTCTTATCTATCTAATACGATGACAACAGCTCTCCATACCTGCAGTCCACCATAAGGACCACCCTCTCTAATCCCTGAAAAATGAAATCATCCTCAGTGACGAAGAGAGGGGGCTAAGCGCCCCCCATGGTCTCAGAGCATTGACTCTTCTAAGAGTCCTAAGAGTCCTGCTCCCACTGATGGGGTGCAGCTGTGGGACCCTATTTTCAGAGATGATGTCCTCCACCCAACTCTCAAAAAGCTGAAAGGGTCTTCAGTAGAGATGGATAGTCGAGCTGGGCTATCAGACGGTCACCTCTGTAGCTGTAGTGTCATTTTTCCTATGGTCCAATGTGTAAATTAAACAAAAAAGTGCACGTTTGTTATGATGTCCAAGATGGGGACCAGGATGTGGACATAATAAAAAATTAGGGAACATGATAGGAGACATTTCTACAATACATATAATGATTCTTATCTATCTAATACGATGACAACAGCTCTCCATACCTGCAGTCCACCACAAGGACCACCCTCTCTAATCCCTGAAAAATGAAATCATCCTCAGTGACGAAGAGAGGGGGCTAAGCGCCCCCCATGGTCTCAGAGCATTGACTCTTCTAAGAGTCCTAAGAGTCCTGCTCCCACTGATGGGGTGCAGCTGTGGGACCCTATTTTCAGAGATGATGTCCTCCACCCAACTCTCAAAAAGCTGAAAGGGTCTTCAGTAGAGATGGATAGTCGAGCTGGGCTATCAGACGGTCACCTCTGTAGCTGTAGTGTCATTTTTCCTATGGTCCAATGTGTAAATTAAACAAAAAAGTGCACATTTCTTATGATGTCCAAGATGGGGACCAGGATGTGGACATAATAAAAAATTAGGGAACATGATGAGAGACATTTCTACAATACATATAATCATTCTTATCTATCTAATACGATGACAACAGCTCTCCATACCTGCAGTCCACCATAAGGCCCACCGTCTCTAATCCCTGAAAAATGAAATCATCCTCAGTGACGAAGAGAGGGGGCTAAGCGCCCCCCATGGTCTCAGAGCATTGACTCTTCTAAGAGTCCTAAGAGTCCTGCTCCCACTGATGGGGTGCAGCTGTGGGACCCTATTTTCAGAGATGATGTCCTCCACCCAACTCTCAAAAAGCTGAAAGGGTCTTCAGTAGAGATGGATAGTCGAGCTGGGCTATCAGACGGTCACCTCTGTAGCTGTAGTGTCATTTTTCCTATGGTCCAATGTGTAAATTAAACAAAAAAGTGCACATTTCTTATGATGTCCAAGATGGGGACCAGGATGTGGACATAATAAAAAATTAGGGAACATGATAGGAGACATTTCTACAATACATATAATCATTCTTATCTATCTAATACGATGACAACAGCTCTCCATACCTGCAGTCCACCATAAGGACCACCCTCTCTAATCCCTGAAAAATGAAATCATCCTCAGTGACGAAGACAGGGGGCTAAGCGCCCCCCATGGTCTCAGAGCATTGACTCTTCTAAGAGTCCTAAGAGTCCTGCTCCCACTGATGGGGTGCAGCTGTGGGACCCTATTTTCAGAGATGATGTCCTCCACCCAACTCTCAAAAAGCTGAAAGGGTCTTCAGTAGAGATGGATAGTCGAGCTGGGCTATCAGACGGTCACCTCTGTAGCTGTAGTGTCATTTTTCCTATGGTCCAATGTGTAAATTAAACAAAAAAGTGCACGTTTGTTATGATGTCCAAGATGGGGACCAGGATGTGGACATAATAAAAAATTAGGGAACATGATAGGAGACATTTCTACAATACATATAATCATTCTTATCTATCTAATACGATGACAACAGCTCTCCATACCTGCAGTCCACCATAAGGCCCACCCTTTTTAATCCCTGAAAAATGAAATCATCCTCAGTGACGAAGAGAGGGGGCTAAGCGCCCCCCCATGGTCTCAGAGCATTGACTCTTCTAAGAGTCCTAAGAGTCCTGCTCCCACTGATGGGGTGCAGCTGTGGGACCCTATTTTCAGAGATGATGTCCTCCACCCAACTCTCAAAAAGCTGAAAGGGTCTTCAGTAGAGATGGATAGTCGAGCTGGGCTATCAGACGGTCACCTCTATAGCTGTAGTGTCATTTTTCCTA
Organism: Anomaloglossus baeobatrachus; assembly: GCF_048569485.1. Lineage (NCBI taxonomy): Eukaryota > Metazoa > Chordata > Amphibia > Anura > Aromobatidae > Anomaloglossus > Anomaloglossus baeobatrachus. The sequence goes on from NC_134357.1 coordinate 248,324,657, forward strand.
TGGTCCAATGTGTAAATTAAACAAAAAAGTGCACATTTCTTATGATGTCCAAGATGGGGACCAGGATGTGGACATAATAAAAAATTAGGGAACATGATAGGAGACATTTCTACAATACATATAATCATTCTTATCTATCTAATACGATGACAACAGCTCTCCATACCTGCAGTCCACCATAAGGACCACCCTCTCTAATCCCTGAAAAATGAAATCATCCTCAGTGACGAAGAGAGGGGGCTAAGCGCCCCCCATGGTCTCAGAGCATTGACTCTTCTAAGAGTCCTAAGAGTCCTGCTCCCACTGATGGGGTGCAGCTGTGGGACCCTATTTTCAGAGATGATGTCCTCCACCCAACTCTCAAAAAGCTGAAAGCGTCTTCAGTAGAGATGGATAGTCGAGCTGGGCTATCAGACGGTCACCTCTGTAGCTGTAGTGTCATTTTTCCTATGGTCCAATGTGTAAATTAAACAAAAAAGTGCACGTTTGTTATGATGTCCAAGATGGGGACCAGGATGTGGATGTCGCGGGCGGGGAGGAGGGTGTCAGCACACTACGCTCACCCCTTCTGCTCGGGTCCGGCTGCTGCTGCTCAGTGGTGGCTCGAGCGGTGGGCCGGATCCCGGGGGTTTCTCGAGCGGCACTCCTCGCCTGTGAGTGAAAGGGGAATTGGGTGTTGGGAGATTGTTTATTGTCCGTGACGCCACCCACGGTTGTGGTGATTTCACCACCGCTGCTCTATACGGGGCTCCCGGGGATGGTGATGCGGAGCAGCCAGGTGTTGTGTTGCCCCTCCGTGGGTAGGGGTTGGTGATCCCGGGGCCCGGTGATGGTTTGGGAGGTGCAGGGCCTGGTGGGCGCAGGGACGCGGGGGCAGCGCTGTGCCTTGCGGCACTGTGGTACTCACTCAGCCAGTAAACACGACACAGTTCTCGGTAAACAAACGGCTGGTTGGACGGGTCCCTCGGACGATCCACGGTGCTGCGGTTCCCTGCGGTTAGTGGTGACGGTCTCTTCCCTGCACCTTTGAAATGTCTATTGGTAGCGATGGGTTCCCACCGGTTACCCGCTCCCCGACTACAATCTGTGCCGGAGGAGCTCCACACTTTGCCCGCAGGCGCCGGCCCTGGGAAACTGGTGCCTTGGCGGTGGCGGTGTTTCCCCGTTGTGGTTGGACCTTTGCCGTCAATCAGGACTTGCTTGTTGGGGGATCTACGTCCCCTTCACTAACGGATTTGGCAATTTACAGCGACTCCTAGCCTTGCCGGGATCCGAAAGGCCCCTGCCTTGGTGCTGACTGCCCTTTGTATACTGCTCCAGACCCCCGGGCACACAGCCTCCGTGGTCCTTCCAGCAACCTCCAGACAGTCCCACTGCAGACCTTCACCACCGTCTGCTGACCTTGCTGACTCCGTCTGGGCACACAGCCACAGACCAATTTCAGGCTTTCTTTCACTTCTTCTGATGTTTCACTTCACTCTAGCTCCCTCTTGAGCTACACTCCGTCCAAAAACTCTCTCTCTTTACTTTCGCTTGTTTGCTCCTCTCTAGCCCTCGGCTAGGCTTCAACTCCTCCACGTCCCTAGCTGGACTCCTCACACAAGCCCTCCTGGGCTAAAACTGCCTGGTACTTCCTGCCTCCAGAGCTGTGAACTCCTTGGTGGGCGGACACCAACCGCCTGGCTCCACCCCCTGGTGTGGACACCAGCCCCTGGAGGAAGGCAACAAGGATTTGTGGGTTAGCTGGTGTACCTGCAGGGAATGTGGGGTGTGTGTGGTGTTGTGACCTGTGTCCCCTGGCTTGCCCAGGGCGACACATTCCCCCTTAGCAAAACGCAGACCGTCCTCGGGCTGCCCGTCCAACACCGGTTTTATTTTCCTTTTTGTTTTCTGTAAATGGAAAAAGGGTATAACATGATAAACGGTAAATTATGTACATTTTTAATAATAACTCTTCCCAAGACGGGAGGCACATTTTCTTAAACGTTGCAAACGGTTTGCGGTTACGGTTTCCGCTCTCCCCCACCCAAGCAACCTGGCCCTGATGCTGCCCCTAAAACCCAGGCAGCACCCCTTGACCCACAGTCCAGCACAAGTTACCCGAGCGGGATCTGTCCTTCCCTCCAGAGGGTAGCCACCGGTTCCTTTGGTGGCTGGGCCCCAGCCTGCTCCGCTGAGGGCCCTCCCTCCAACCTGCCTCTCCGGAGGCGGCATTGCGGAAAACGGTAACGGCAAACAACATATTTACAAGCCACTTAACGTTTGTGGTTGCCCTGCAAGTTCACGGGCTTGTCCATGGATAGTTCCCATGCAAAAACAACTTTTTAAACGGTCCCCACGGGGACAACGGTGCCGACTCCAGCCGGTTGCAAATCACAGTAATCAGGTGAGGTACTCGGTAATTATTTCTTATCATTCTTTTCAAAACTTTTCAAACAACAAACAGCCACTCTTTACATTCCCGGACCCCTTTTATTCACAGAACGGTCTCCCTGTACCTAAGTGGGGGTCTACCTAGGTTGGAACGGGTGGACCTTCGGGGCCCGGTATTAGTGGTGCTAGACAGTGGGGTAGAGGGAACAATCGGTTCCTCCCCCATGCTACAGTGTGGGGCAGGCGGAGGTGTAGGGGAGCTGGGTACAGGTTCATCCCTGGGCACTGGCACTGGTTCTGGCTCACGGTTAACCACTTCCACTACTTCTTCATCCACGGGTTGTGGGAACAGTATCACTGGAAGGATCACCGCGCCGTTCTGTGTAGGCCAGTTTGCTGGGAAGTCACCCATTACAGTGTGGATTACCTCTGCTGCCTTCTCTGCTGGTGGAGGAACTGGTACTTCAGCCTCTGCCTTCAACGTTGGGGGGCACCTTTTTAGATGGTCCCGGGAAACTGTGGCCAGGGTACCCCCTTGGTCACGACTGATCTGGTAGGCCTTCCCATCTCCCCATTCTGTGGGTTGTATGACGTAAGGGACTTGCTCCCACTGATCATCCAGCTTGTGGGACTTCCTTTTCCGTTTCAGCACTACATCTCCTGGCTGGAAAGGACCCGCGGACGCCTTCTGATTGAACCGGTGCTCCTGCTGTTCTCGACTTCGACTGAGGTTTTTCTCCACATACTCCTGGATTTGCCGGTATTGTGCTCTCCTCCGACTTTCCCACTCTGCCGTCGAAGGGAGTGCTTCTGGGGCCTCCAACCCCATCTCCAGATCCACTGGCAGGCGGCCAGGCCGAGCCCTCATCAGGTACGCTGGGGTGCACTTCGTCGAGCTAGACGGGATATTATTGTACATGTCGACCAAGTCGGGTAACTTTTCCGGCCACAGGTTCCGCTCTTCCAGCGATAGCGTCTTGAGGAGCCCCAGGACCAAGTGATTAATTTTCTCGCACATGCCGTTGGTTTGGGCGTGGTACGGAGTGGTCCGGATTTTCTTGCAGCCGTACAACTGGCAGAATTCGTGGAACACCTCTGCTTCAAAGGCCGGGCCTTGGTCAGTCAGCACCTTTTCGGGGTACCCATGAGGCCGGCAAAAATAAGCCTGGAACACTCGAGCTGCAGTTTGACCAGTCAGGTCCTTAACGGGGACAACCACCATAAATCTTGAGTAGTGGTCTACAATGGTCAATGCGTAGGTGTACCCACTTCGGCTAGGGGTGAGCTTGACATGGTCTAGGGCGACCAGCTCCAGCGGCTGATGGGTGACTACTGGATGCAAGGGTGCCCTCTGGCTTGTCTCGTCCTTCCTCCTCAGCGTACAAGGACCGCACTCTCGGCACCAGGCTTCCACCGATTCACGCATCCCACTCCAATAAAACCGCTCCCTCAACAGCATCTCCAGCTTCTTCCACCCGAAGTGGCCAGCACCATCACGGTATGCCCGCAGGACAGTAGCGACATCAGCTTGAGGAACGATCAACTGGCATATTTTCTCATGGGTCTTCGGGTTGATCAGCTCACGGTACAGCCTCCCTTGGTGTAGGTAAAGCCGTTTCCGTTCTTTCCACAAGCGTTGGGCTTCGGCTGGAGCGGCAGGGTCTATTCCCAGAGCACCTTGTTCCACCAGAGTCTTGACAAGGCGAACAGCTGGCGCTTGGTCCTGAGCTTCCTGCCACTCTTGACTGGGCCGTGGGTCCAGATCCACCCGTTGCTGATGTACTTGTATCCTCTCAGTAGGCGGCTGGTGAAACGCAGGCAACTCGATCTCCTCGAGGTCGTCATCCTCGCACCCCTCTTCTGACAAATGGGGCATTCAGGAGAGTGCATCCGCATTTATGTTGACACGACCGGCTCGGTACTTTATGGTGAAATCATAGTTGGCTAGCCGGGCTACCCACCGCTGCTCCAGCGCGCCCAACTTGGCCGTGTTCAGGTGAGTCAGCGGATTGTTGTCCGTAAACGCGGTGAAGGTTGCTGCCGCCAAGTAGTGGCGGAACCGCTCCGTGATAGCCCATACCAACGCCAATAGCTCGAGCTTGAAGGAGCTGTAGTTCTCAGGGTTCCTTTCGGTCGGCCGGAGTTTTCGGCTAGCATAGGCAATCACCTTCTCTTTCCATCCTGGACCTGGGATAGGACTGCTCCTAGCCCCACGTTACTGGCGTCCGTGTGGAGGATAAACGGGCGCCCATAATCAGGGTACGCCAGGACCTCTTCTCCGGTCAAGGCCGCCTTCAACTGGCAAAAGGACTCCTCATGCTTGTCCTCCCACGACAGTGGGGCTCCAATGGGTCTACCACCTTTGGTCTGTCCCACGAGGAGGTCCTGCATGGGGGCAGCCATCTTCGTGTACCCCTTTATAAAGCGCCGGTAGTACCCCACCAGACCCAGAAACTGCCTTACTTCCCTCACTGTAGTTGGTCTCGACCAGCTCTGGATGGCAGTGATCTTCTCAGGGTCGGGGGCGACACCGTCCGCACTCACCACATGCCCTAGGTACTGCACCCTGGGTTTCAGCAGGTGACATTTAGAGGGCTTCAATTTCATCCCGTACTTGGCAAGGGACGCGAACACCTCGGCCAGGTGCTCCAGATGGGCCTCATACGTCTGGGAATAGACAATCACATCATCCAAGTACAACAGGACAGTCTCGAAGTTTAAATGTCCCAGACAGCACTCCATCAGCCGTTGGAAGGTTCCAGGGGCATTGCACAGCCCAAACGGCATGCTATTGAATTCGCAGAGCCCCATCGGGGTGGTGAAGGCGGTCTTCTCCCGGTCCTCTGGGGCCACGGCCACTTGCCAGTATCCGCTGGTGAGACCAAGGGTCGAGAAGTAGTTTGCAGTTCTCAGTGCAGCCAAAGACTCTTCAATACGAGGTAATGGATAAGCATCTTTATGGGTTATCTGGTTGATCTTCCGGTAGTCCACGCACATCCGCATGGTACCATCCTTCTTCTTGACCAGTACCAACGGAGCGGCCCAGGGACTACAGCTGTCCCGAATAACCCCTGCCTCCTTCATATTCCTCAACATATCTTTGGCACACTGGTAATGTGCAGGGGGAATAGGTCTATACCTCTCTTTGATAGGGGGATGTTCACCGGTGGGGATGTGGTGTTGGACCCCCTTGATCTGCCCAAAGTCTAGGGGGTGCTTACTGAAAACCTGCTCGTACTCCTGCACTACCCTGTATACCCCTGCCCTGTGATGTGTAGGGGTATCATCAGTGCCTACATGTAGCTGTTGGTGCCACTCCGTTGTCTCCCGCTGGGGTGGGGAAGTGCTGGTGGTAGGTGGGAGTGTGGATGGACTGGCTTCATGGATAGTGTGAGGGTCCAGGGTGAGCAGCTTGGCAATGGTGGCATACCGGGGAAGCCTGACTTCTTCCTCTCCACAGTTCAACACCCTTACAGGCACTCTCCCTTTCTTCACATCCACCACCCCTCGGGCGGCCATTACAGTGGGCCAGTGCTCGGAAGGCACGGGCTCCATCATCGCAGGGTAGTCACGCCCCTGAGGCCCTACTGCTGCCCTACACCAGATCATCATCTCACTCCTAGGGGGCACAGTCAATGGAGCAACATCCATCACTCTCACTCCACCAATCTCCCCTCCTGTCGAGCTTACATGCTGGCGGTACATCAGGGCGCGGATCTCACGCTGCACAGCCCTCTGCCGGCTCCCTGCCGCTGTGGCGGCTAGCTGTTGCAAAAGGGTCAACACATCAGCCATGCAGTGTTCCATCACATTGGTTCCCAGCACTATTTTCGGGTTGTGATCACTGGGCTCATTCATGATCACAATCATACCCTGGTGTTGCAGTTCAGCTTGCCCCACTGTCATAGCCACTTGTTTATACCCCACCTGGGTCAATGGAAGTCCATTAGCGGCAATCAACGTTATACTATTGTCTGGGGGCGCCAGCTCGTCTGTGGCCCAATACCGCTGGTACAACGTGTACGGTATGGTAGTTACCTGTGATCCAGTGTCCAAGAGAGCCATCACTGGTATGCCGTCCACAGCCACGGGGATGATGGGGCGGGCCCCGATATATCGGTCTCGCCAGTCCGGGGGGCCACGATGTTCTACTCCTGAGGATTGGCCCGGGGCCCCAGGAGTTGCTCGTTTAACGGGCACTGTCGGAAGTAATGGCCCGGCTTACGGCACTTGTAGCATATTGGAGGTCTGCTCCGCGGGTTGTTAGCACTTTTCTGCTGCATCCAGGGAACATCCTCGGGACTGTCAGCAAGCTGTATCTGTGCTGGAGGCTTAGATCTGGTCAGAGGCTGTAGTGCAGCAAGGATTTTGGCAAGGTCTCCGTCCATGCGACGGACCTGGGCTGCCAGTTCTTCTACTGTGCTGCTCGGGGCTGCAGGTATTGGAGAGGTTGGTTTGGCGGAGGCCACCACAACGGGAGCTGTCTCGATGGGCCACGGGGCGGGTTCCAGAACTTCGGCAGCTGGGGGCTGTAGGGCTTTAATGGCCCGCTCCTTTAACACAGCAAAGTCCACATCAGGGTGTTCCAGGGCCCACAGCCGGAGTTGTTTACGATCCTCAGGGGACCTCATCCCCTGCGCAAATTGCTCCACTAGCATCTTGTTGCTATCCGCCTCATTAATAGGGTTCACCCGCTTCAGCGTGCGGAGGGCGGTCTGCAGACGTAGAGCATAGTCCCGAATGCTATCCCCAGCTCGTTGCCGGCACTGGTAAAACTGCATCCTCAGATCAGCTTCAGTCCGGGTCTCGAAGGCAGTCTGTAGCTTCTCAAAGATGGTGGCTACAGAGAGCCGGTCCCCCTCGGCCCAGGTCTCCGCTTCCTGCTCCGCCGCACCGGTTAACTGCCCTAGCACTATCGCTGCACGTTGCATATCAGTCAGGGGGTACAGCTCTAGCAACGGGTTAAGCTTTTTCCGGAAGGCCTGTAGGGCATCCGGTTTCCCGTCATACTGCGGTAGCCAGGCAGCTCCGGGCGCATAGGGCAAGGAAAACGGCATGACCTGAGCAAGTGCGGAGGCCGCGGCACCTCCCGCCGGTACGGCCGGGACCTGGGCAGGCCCATTCCCATCCGCGGGTGCCGCTGCGGCTGCGACCACCGCTCCTCCAGCGGCTCTGTCGGGCGCAGACATCTTGTTTCCGTCCCCCTTAGCTCTTTCCGGCCCCTCCTCTTTCGGGGCGGGGTTTTGGCCTTCGCGCCTCTACTACTCGAGAAGACGCTCGAGCGGGAACTTTTCGCGCCAAAGATGGCGGCTTCTGAAATTTTCCTGCCGGATACCTCCGGCGGTAACAAGGCGCACCTCTACCAGACGGCAGAGCGGTAAGATCCTGTTCGTGACGCCAAGTTGTCGCGGGCGGGGAGGAGGGTGTCAGCACACTACGCTCACCCCTTCTGCTCGGGTCCGGTTGCTGCTGCTCAGTGGTGGCTCGAGCGGTGGGCCGGATCCCGGGGGTTTCTCGAGCGGCACTCCTCGCCCGTGAGTGAAAGGGGAATTGGGTGTTGGGAGATTGTTTATTGTCCGTGACGCCACCCACGGTTGTGGTGATTTCACCACCGCTGCTCTATACGGGGCTCCCGGGGATGGTGATGCGGAGCAGCCAGGTGTTGTGTTGCCCCTCCGTGGGTAGGGGTTGGTGATCCCGGGGCCCGGTGATGGTTTGGGAGGTGCAGGGCCTGGTGGGCGCAGGGACGCGGGGGCAGCGCTGTGCCTTGCGGCACTGTGGTACTCACTCAGCCAGTAAACACGACACAGTTCTCGGTAAACAAACGGCTGGTTGGACGGGTCCCTCGGACGATCCACGGTGCTGCGGTTCCCTGCGGTTAGTGGTGACGGTCTCTTCCCTGCACCTTTGAAATGTCTATTGGTAGCGATGGGTTCCCACCGGTTACCCGCTCCCCGACTACAATCTGTGCCGGAGGAGCTCCACACTTTGCCCGCAGGCGCCGGCCCTGGGAAACTGGTGCCTTGGCGGTGGCGGTGTTTCCCCGTTGTGGTTGGACCTTTGCTGTCAATCAGGACTTGCTTGTTGGGGGATCTACGTCCCCTTCACTAACGGATTTGGCAATTTACAGCGACTCCTAGCCTTGCCGGGATCCGAAAGGCCCCTGCCTTGGTGCTGACTGCCCTTTGTATACTGCTCCAGACCCCCGGGCACACAGCCTCCGTGGTCCTTCCAGCAACCTCCAGACAGTCCCACTGCAGACCTTCACCACCGTCTGCTGACCTTGCTGACTCCGTCTGGGCACACAGCCACAGACCAACTTCAGGCTTTCTTTCACTTCTTCTGATGTTTCACTTCACTCTAGCTCCCTCTTGAGCTACACTCCGTCCAAAAACTCTCTCTCTTTACTTTCGCTTGTTTGCTCCTCTCTAGCCCTCGGCTAGGCTTCAACTCCTCCACGTCCCTAGCTGGACTCCTCACACAAGCCCTCCTGGGCTAAAACTGCCTGGTACTTCCTGCCTCCAGAGCTGTGAACGCCTTGGTGGGCGGACACCAACCGCCTGGCTCCACCCCCTGGTGTGGACACCAGCCCCTGGAGGAAGGCAAAAAGGATTTGTGGGTTAGATGGTGTACCTGCAGGGAATGTGGGGTGTGTGTGGTGTTGTGACCTGTGTCCCCTGGCTTGCCCATGGCGACACATGGACATAATAAAAAATTAGGGAACATGATAGGAGACATTTCTACAATACATATAATCATTCTTATCTATCTAATATGATGACAACAGCTCTCCATACCTGCAGTCTACCATAAGGACCACCCTCTCTAATCCCTGAAAAATGAAATCATCCTCAGTGACGAAGAGAGGGGGCTAAGCACCCCCCATGGTCTCAGAGCATTGACTCTTCTAAGAGTCCCAAGAGTCCTGCTCCCACTGATGGGGTGCAGCTGTGGGACCCTATTTTCAGAGATGATGTCCTCCACCCAACTCTCAAAAAGCTGAAAGGGTCTTCAGTAGAGATGGATAGTCGAGCTGGGCTATCAGACGGTCACCTCTGTAGCTGTAGTGTCATTTTTCCTATGGTCCAATGTGTAAATTAAACAAAAAAGTGCACGTTTGTTATGATGTCCAAGATGCGGAGCAGGATGTGGACATAATAAAAAATTAGGGAACATGATAGGAGACATTTCTACAATACATATAATCATTCTTATCTATCTAATACGATGACAACAGCTCTCCATACCTGCAGTCCACCATAAGGACCACCCTCTCTAATCCCTGAAAAATGAAATCATCCTCAGTGACGAAGAGAGGGGGCTAAGCGCCCCCCATGGTCTCAGAGCATTGACTCTTCTAAGAGTCCTAGGAGTCCAGCTCCCACTGATAGGGTGCAGCTGTGGGACCCTATTTTCAGAGATGATGTCCTCCACCCAACTCTCAAAAAGCTGAAAGGGTCTTTAGTAGAGATGGATAGTCGAGCTGGGCTATCAGACGGTAACCTCTGTAGCTGTAGTGTCATTTTTCCTATGGTCCAATGTGTAAATTAAACAAAAAAGTGCACGTTTGTTATGATGTCCAAGATGGGGACCAGGATGTGGACATAATAAAAAATTAGGGAACATGATAGGAGACATTTCTACAATACATATAATCATTCTTATCTATCTAATACGATGACAACAGCTCTCCATACCTGCAGTCCACCATAAGGACCACCCTCTCTAATCCCTGAAAAATGAAATCATCCTCAGTGACGAAGAGAGGGGGCTAAGCGCCCCCCATGGTCTCAGAGCATTGACTCTTCTAAGAGTCCTAAGAGTCCTGCTCCCACTGATGGGGTGCAGCTGTGGGACCCAATTGTCAGAGATGATGTCCTCCACCCAACTCTCAAAAAGCTGAAAGGGTCTTCAGTAGAGATGGATAGTCGAGCTGGGCTATCAGACGGTCACCTCTGTAGCTGTAGTGTCATTTTTCCTATGGTTCAATGTGTAAATTTAACAAAAATGTGCACGTTTGTTATGATGTCCAAGATGGGGACCAGGATGTGGACATAATAAAAATTTAGGGAACATGATAGGAGACATTTCTACAATACATATAATCATTCTTATCTATCTACCGTATATGCAGGCGTATAAGACGACTGGGCGTATAAGACGACCCCCAACTTCTGCCCTAAAAATATAGAATTTGGGATATACTCACTGTATAAGACTACCCCGCTCCCAAATGAAAAAAAGTCTGCTTTGATTGCAACATGTTAATTTTAATTCCGCGAGAGCCGTACAATATGTTTTTAAAGGGCCATTGACAGATCAATCGCTCCAATGTTCACTTAGTACAGCAAGGAATGCTCCTCCCTGCTGTATAAAGCCACAACTGGACTGAAACAATGGTACTACACTCTGCTACAAACAGACACACACAACTCTGCTACAAACAGACAAACACACACAACTCTGCTACAAACAGACAAACACACACAACTCTGCTACAAACAGACAAACACACACAACTCTGCTACAAACAGACAAACACACACAACTCTGCTACAAACAGACAAACACACACAACTCTGCTACATGCAGACAAACACACACAACTCTGCTACATGCAGACAAACACACACAACTCTGCTACATACAGACAAACACATACAACTCTGCTACATACAGACAAACACATACAACTCTGCTACATACAGACAAACACATACAACTCTGCTACATACAGACAAACACATACAACTCTGCTACATACAGACAAACACGTACAACTCTGCTACATACAGACAAACACATACAACTCTGCTGCTCTGTGGGGCCTGCACCCGCGGCTCGACGGGTACAGCACCCGCGGCATCGGCGGGGGGGGGGGATTAGCAGGGCATACATCTGGGGGGTTAGAAGCAGCTCACCGGGGCCCATAATGGGCACAAGTCCCCCTGTGTTAGATATCTCCCCCATAGTGCTGCCCATGGCCCCTATATAGATCGCACAAGTCCCCCTGTGTCAGATATCGCCCCCATAGTGCTGCCCATGGCCCCTATATAGATCGCACAAGTCCCCCTGTGTCAGATATCGCCCCCATAGTGCTGCCCATGGCCCCTATAGATCGCACAAGTCCCCCTGTGTCAGATATCGCCCCCATAGTGCTGCCCATGGCCCCTATAGATCGCACAAGTCCCCCTGTGTCAGATATGGCCCCTAGGCTGCTGCCCAAAGTAAAATAAAACCCTCTTTCCTTATCTCCTCCAGCGCTGAGCTCCCTCCTGTCTGGCTCCGTGCTTCTGTTCTTCCACTTCCTGGTTGTCAGTGCGGTCATGTGATCGGCACAGCAGGCTGAGCTCTCTGCCTGATCACAGTGGAAGCAGGGACACAGGGAGAAACGCTGCAGGGGTAAGTATAGCTTTTTTATTTTAGAAGGAGCAGCAGCCTGGGGGCCAAATCTAACACATGGGGGACATGTGCGATCACACTGGGACGCAGGCTCATAGAATATGCACCGCTGCCCCAGCCCCTCACTGCGTGCGATTTCAGCACCATTGGAGATGGACAGCGGCTGTGCATATTATATGAGCGGGTGCAGGAGATCAAAGGATGCAGGCCGCTGCGTTCCCCTGTGCTCCAGAGCTGCTGCCCCCACCTCCCCTGGACGCTGCAGTGTACATACACCCCCCCCCCCCGTATATCCGGCGTATAAGACGACCCCCCACTGTAGCCATTATTTTAAGGGGGTAAAAAGTCGTCTTATACGCCAGTATATACGGTAATACGATGACAACAGCTCTCCATACCTGCAGTCCACCATAAGGACCACCCTCTCTAATCCTTGAAAAATGAAATCATCCTCAGTGACGAAGAGAGGGGGCTAAGCGCCCCCCATGGTCTCAGAGCATTGACTCTTCTAAGAGTCCTAAGAGTCCTGCTCCCACTGATGGGGTGCAGCTGTGGGACCCTATTTTCAGAGATGATGTCCTCCACCCAACTCTCAAAAAGCTGAAAGGGTCTTCAGTAGAGATGGATAGTCGAGCTGGGCTATCAGACGGTCACCTCTGTAGCTGTAGTGTCATTTTTCCTATGGTCCAATGTGTAAATTAAACAAAAAAGTGCACGTTTGTTATGATGTCCAAGATGGGGACAAGGATGTGGACATAATAAAAAATTAGGGAACATGATAGGAGACATTTCTACAACACATATAATCATTCTTATCTATCTAATACGATGATGTGTCGCCCTGGACAAGCCAGGGGAGACAGGTAACAACACACACACCCCCACCCCCAGCAGTTTCACAGCAGACATCCCCAGTGAAACTTGATTCCTTTCCTCAGGCTCAGACTGACACACCAGGTGGGCGGAGTGAGGAGATGGGGACGCCCACCCAGGGGTTAGCTGGCTTGAGGCAGGAAACAAGCCCAGTCTAGTCCTAGGAGAGGAAGAGTGAAGGTCTGCAGAGAGGCAGACGGAGCCAGGGGCCTAGGTTGGAGCCTTGGGTCTCGTACAGAGAGTCCGGCAGACGCTAGGTGCCGTCTGCAGGGAGCCGGGGAGACAGCTGGTGGAACCAAAGGTAACCGGGGCTGGCCAGTGGCCCACCGGTACGGAACCGGGGAGCCAGCTGGAAGCCGGAGTGCAGGAGAAGGGTGCACGAAAGTGGAAGAGAGGACTTACACCATCAAACTGGGTCAGGGGAGAAACAACAACCGCAGCCGTCTGAGGGTACCCGTCCATCCAGCCGAGTGTTTTACTAAGAACTGTGTCAGTGTCTCAGGCTGAGTGAGTACCACAGTGCCGCAAGGCATAGCGCTGCCCCCGCGTCCCTGCGCCCACCAGGCCCTGCATCTTCCACACCATCACCGGGCCCCGGGATCACCAACCCCTACCCACGGAGGGGCAACACAACACCTAGCTGCTCCACGTCACCACTCCCGGGATCCCCATATTGAGCAGCGGTGGTGCTACAAATCACCACAACCGTGGGTGGCGTCACGGACAATAAACAATCCCCACACCCAAATACCCCTTTCACTCACGGGCGAGGAGCGCCGCTCGAGAACCCCCGGGATCCGGCCCATCGCTCGAGCCACCACTGAGCAGCGGCAGCCGCCGGACCCGAGCAGAGGGGTGAGCGCAGTGCTGTCACCCTCCTCCCCGCCCGCGACAATGACAACAGCTCTCCATACCTGCAGTCCACCACAAGGACCACCCTCTCTAATCCCTGAAAAATTAAATCATCCTCAGTGACGAAGAGAGGGGGCTAAGCGCCCCCCATGGTCTCAGAGCATTGACTCTTCTAAGAGTCCTAAGAGTCATGCTCCCACTGATGGGGTGCAGCTGTGGGACCCTATTTTCAGAGATGATGTCCTCCACCCAACTCTCAAAAAGCTGAAAGGGTCTTCAGTAGAGATGGATAGTCGAGCTGGGCTATCAGACGGTCACCTCTGTAGCTGTAGTGTCATTTTTCCTATGGTTCAATGTGTAAATTAAACAAAAAAGTGCACGTTTGTTATGATGTCCAAGATGGGGACCAGGATGTGGACATAATAAAAAATTAGGGAACATGATAGGAGACATTTCTACAATACATATAATCATTCTTATCTATCTAATACGATGACAACAGCTCTCCATACCTGCAGTCCACCATAAGGACCACCCTCTCTAATCCCTGAAAAATGAAATCATCCTCAGTGACGAAGAGAGGGGGCTAAGCGCCCCCCATGGTCTCAGAGCATTGACTCTTCTAAGAGTCCTAAGAGTCCTGCTCCCACTGATGGGGTGCAGCTGTGGGACCCTATTTTCAGAGATGATGTCCTCCACCCAACTCTCAAAAAGCTGAAAGGGTCTTCAGTAGAGATGGATAGTCGAGCTGGGCTATCAGACGGTCACCTCTGTAGCTGTAGTGTCATTTTTCCTATGGTCCAATGTGTAAATTAAACAAAAAAGTGCACGTTTGTTATGATGTCCAAGATGGGGACAAGGATGTGGACATAATAAAAAAATTAGGGAACATGATAGGAGACATTTCTACAACACATATAATCATTCTTATCTATCTAATACGATGATGTGTCGCCCTGGACAAGCCAGGGGAGACAGGTAAAAACACACACACCCCCACCCCCAGCAGTTTCACAGCAGACATCCCCAGTGAAACTTGATTCCTTTCCTCAGGCTCAGACTGACACACCAGGTGGGCGGAGTGAGGAGATGGGGACGCCCACCCAGGGGTTAGCTGGCTTGAGGCAGGAAACAAGCCCAGTCTAGTCCTAGGAGAGGAAAAGTGAAGGTCTGCAGAGAGGCAGACGGAGCCAGGGGCCTAGGTTGGAGCCTTGGGTCTCGTACAGAGAGTCCGGCAGACGCTAGGTGCCGTCTGCAGGGAGCCGGGGAGACAGCTGGTGGAACCGAAGGTAGCCGGGGCTGTGCAGTGGCCCACCGGTACGGAACCGGGGAGCCAGCTGGAAGCCGGAGTGCAGGAGAAGGGTGCACGGAAGTGGAAGAGAGGACTTACACCATCAAACTGGGTCAGGGGAGAAACAACAACCGCAGCCGTCTGAGGGTACCCGTCCATCCAGCCGAGTGTTTTACTAAGAACTGTGTCAGTGTCTCAGGCTGAGTGAGTACCACAGTGCCGCAAGGCATAGCGCTGCCCCCGCGTCCCTGCGCCCACCAGGCCCTGCATCTTCCACACCATCACCGGGCCCCGGGATCACCAACCCCTACCCACGGAGGGGCAACACAACACCTAGCTGCTCCACGTCACCACTCCCGGGATCCCCATATTGAGCAGCGGTGGTGCTACAAATAACCACAACCGTGGGTGGCGTCACGGACAATAAACAATCCCCACACCCAAATACCCCTTTCACTCACGGGCGAGGAGCGCCGCTCGAGAACCCCCGGGATCCGGCCCATCGCTCGAGCCACCACTGAGCAGCGGCAGCCGCCGGACCCGAGCAGAGGGGTGAGCGCAGTGCTGTCACCCTCCTCCCCGCCCGCGACAATGACAACAGCTCTCCATACCTGCAGTCCACCATAAGGACCACCCTCTCTAATCCCTGAAAAATGAAATCATCCTCAGTGACGAAGAGAGGGGGCTAAGCGCCCCCCATGGTCTCAGAGCATTGACTCTTCTAAGAGTCCTAAGAGTCATGCTCCCACTGATGGGGTGCAGCTGTGGGACCCTATTTTCAGGGATGATGTCCACCACCCAACTCTCAAAAAGCTGAAAGGGTCTTCAGTAGAGATGGATAGTCGAGCTGGGCTATCAGACGGTCACCTCCGTAGCCGTAGTGTCATTTTTCCTATGGTCCAATGTGTAAATTAAACAAAAAAGTGCACGTTTGTTATGATGTCCAAGATGGGGATCAGGATGTGGACATAATAGAAAATTAGGGAACATGATAGGAGACATTTCTACAATACATATAATCATTCTTATCTATCTAATACGATGACAACAGCTCTCCATACCTGCAGTCCACCATAAGGACCACCCTCTCTAATCCCTGAAAAATGAAATCATCCTCAGTGACGAAGAGAGGGGGCTAAGCGCCCCCCATGGTCTCAGAGCATTGACTCTTCTAAGAGTCCTAAGAGTCCTGCTCCCACTGATGGGGTGCAGCTGTGGGACCCTATTTTCAGAGATGATGTCCTCCACCCAACTCTCAAAAAGCTGAAAGGGTCTTCAGTAGAGATGGATAGTCGAGTTGGGCTATCAGACGGTCACCTCTGTAGGTGTAGTGTCATTTTTCCTATGGTCCAATGTGTAAATTAAACAAAAAAGTGCACGTTTGTTATGATGTCCAAGATGGGGACCAGGATGTGGACATAATAAAAAATTAGGGAACATGACGAGAGACATTTCTACAATACATATAATCATTCTTATCTATCTAATACGATGACAACAGCTCTTCATACCTGCAGTCCACCATAAGGACCACCCTCTCTAATCCCTGAAAAATGAAATCATCCTCAGTGACGAAGAGAGGGGGCTAAGCGCCCCCCATGGTCTCAGAGCATTTACTCTTCTAAGAGTCCTAAGACTCCTGCTCCCACTGATGGGGTGCATCTGTGGGACCCTATTTTAAGAGATGATGTCCTCCACCCAACTCTCAAAAAGCTGAAAGGGTCTTCAGTAGAGATGGATAGTCGAGCTGGGCTATCAGACGGTCACCTCTGTAGCTGTAGTGTAATTTTTCCTATGGTCCAATGTGTAAATTAAACAAAAAAGTGCACGTTTGTTATGATGTCCAAGATGGGGACCAGGATGTGGACATAATAAAAAATTAGGGAACATGATAGGAGACATTTCTACAATACATATAATCATTCTTATCTATCTAATACGATGACAACAGCTCTCCATACCTGCAGTCCACCATAAGGACCACCCTCTCTAAACCCTGAAAAATGAAATCATCCTCAGTGACGAAGAGAGGGGGCTAAGCGCCCCCCATGGTCTCAGAGCATTGACTCTTCTAAGAGTCCTAAGAGTCCTGCTCCCACTGATGGGGTGCAGCTGTGGGACCCTATTTTCAGAGATGATGTCCTCCACCCAACTCTCAAAAAGCTGAAAGGGTCTTCAGTAGAGATGGATAGTCGAGCTGGGCTATCAGACGGTCACCTCTGTAGCTGTAGTGTCATTTTTCCTATGGTCCAATGTGTAAATTAAACAAAAAAGTGCATGTTTGTTATGATGTCCAAGATGGGGACCAGGATGTGGACATAATAAAAAATTAGGGAACATGACGAGAGACATTTCTACAATACATATAATCATTCTTATCTATCTAATACGATGACAACAGCTCTTCATACCTGCAGTCCACCATAAGGACCACCCTCTCTAGTCCCTGAAAAATGAAATCATCCTCAGTTACGAAGAGAGGGGGCTAAGCGCCCCCCATGGTCTCAGAGCATTGACTCTTCTAAGAGTCCTAAGAGTCCTGCTCCCACTGATGGGGTGCAGCTGTGGGACCCTATTTTCAGAGATGATGTCCTCCACCCAACTCTCAAAAAGCTGAAAGGGTCTTCAGTAGAGATGGATAGTCGAGCTGGGCTATCAGACGGTCACCTCTGTAGCTGTAGTGTCATTTTTCCTATGGTCCAATGTGTAAATTAAACAAAAAAGTGCACGTTTGTTATGATGTCCAAGATGGGGACCAGGATGTGGACATAATAAAAAATTAGGGAACATGATAGGAGACATTTCTACAATACATATAATCATTCTTATCTATCTAATACGATGACAACAGCTCTCCATACCTGCAGTCCACCATAAGGACCACCCTCTCTAATCCCTGAAAAATGAAATCATCCTCAGTGACGAAGAGAGGGGGCTAAGCGCCCCCCATGGTCTCAGAGCATTGACTCTTCTAAGAGTCCTAAGAGTCCTGCTCCCACTGATGGGGTGCAGCTGTGGGACCCTATTTTCAGAGATGATGTCCTCCACCCAACTCTCAAAAAGCTGAAAGGGTCTTCAGTAGAGATGGATAGTCGAGCTGGGCTATCAGACGGTCACCTCTGTAGCTGTAGTGTCATTTTTCCTATGGTCCAATGTGTAAATTAAACAAAAAAGTGCACGTTTGTTATGATGTCCAAGATGGGGACAAGGATGTGGACATAATAAAAAATTAGGGAACATGATAGGAGACATTTCTACAACACATATAATCATTCTTATCTATCTAATACGATGATGTGTCGCCCTGGACAAGCCAGGGGAGACAGGTAACAACACACACACCCCCACCCCCAGCAGTTTCACAGCAGACATCCCCAGTGAAACTTGATTCCTTTCCTCAGGCTCAGACTGACACACCAGGTGGGCGGAGTGAGGAGATGGGGACGCCCACCCAGGGGTTAGCTGGCATGAGGCAGGAAACAAGCCCAGTCTAGTCCTAGGAGAGGAAGAGTGAAGGTCTGCAGAGAGGCAGACGGAGCCAGGGGCCTAGGTTGGAGCCTTGGGTCTCGTACAGAGAGTCCGGCAGATGCTAGGTGCCGTCTGCAGGGAGCCGGGGAGACAGCTGGTGGAACCGAAGGTAGCCGAGGCTGGGCAGTGGCCCACCGGTACGGAACCGGGGAGCCAACTGGAAGCCGAAGTGCAGGAGAAGGGTGCACGGAAGTGGAAGAGAGGACTTACACCATCAAACTGGGTCAGGGGAGAAACAACAACCGCAACCGTCTGAGGGTACCCGTCCATCCAGCCGAGTGTTTTACTAAGAACTGTGTCAGTTTCTCAGGCTGAGTGAGTACCACAGTGCCGCAAGGCATAGCGCTGCCCCCGCGTCCCTGCGCCCACCAGGCCCTGCATCTTCCACACCATCACCGGGCCCCGGGATCACCAACCCCTACCTACGGAGGGGCAACACAACACCTAGCTGCTCCACATCACCACTCCCGGGATCCCCATATTGAGCAGCGGTGGTGCTACAAATCACCACAACCGTGGGTGGCGTCACGGACAATAAACAATCCCCACACCCAAATACCCCTTTCACTCACGGGCGAGGAGCGCCGCTCGAGAACCCCCGGGATCCGGCCCATCGCTCGAGCCACCACTGAGCAGCGGCAGCCGCCGGACCCGAGCAGAGGGGTGAGTGCAGTGCTGTCACCCTCCTCCCCGCCCGCGACAATGACAACAGCTCTCCATACCTGCAGTCCACCATAAGGACCACCCTCTCTAATCCCTGAAAAATGAAATCATCCTCAGTGACGAAGAGAGGGGGCTAAGCGCCCCCCATGGTCTCAGAGCATTGACTCTTCTAAGAGTCCTAAGAGTCATGCTCCCACTGATGGGGTGCAGCTGTGGGACCCTATTTTCAGAGATGATGTCCACCACCCAACTCTCAAAAAGCTGAAAGGGTCTTCAGTAGAGATGGATAGTCGAGCTGGGCTATCAGACGGTCACCTCCGTAGCTGTAGTGTCATTTTTCCTATGGTCCAATGTGTAAATTAAACAAAAAAGTGCACGTTTGTTATGATGTCCAAGATGGGGACCAGGATGTGGACATAATAAAAAATTAGGGAACATGATAGGAGACATTTCTACAATACATATAATCATTCTTATCTATCTAATACGATGACAACAGCTCTCCATACCTGCAGTCCACCATAAGGACCACCCTCTCTAATCCCTGAAAAATGAAATCATCCTCAGTGACGAAGAGAGGGGGCTAAGCGCCCCCCATGGTCTCAGAGCATTGACTCTTCTAAGAGTCCTAAGAGTCCTGCTCCCACTGATGGGGTGCAGCTGTGGGACCCTATTTTCAGAGATGATGTCCTCCACCCAACTCTCAAAAAGCAGAAAGGGTCTTCAGTAGAGATGGATAGTCGAGCTGGGCTATCAGACGGTCACCTCTGTAGCTGTAGTGTCATTTTTCCTATGGTCCAATGTGTAAATTAAACAAAAAAGTGCACGTTTGTTATGATGTCCAAGATGGGGACCAGGATGTGGACATAATAGAAAATTAGGGAACATGATAGGAGACATTTCTACAATACATATAATCATTCTTATCTATCTAATACGATGACAACAGCTCTCCATACCTGCAGTCCACCATAAGGACCACCCTCTCTAATCCCTGAAAAATGAAATCATCCTCAGTGACGAAGAGAGGGGGCTAAGCGCCCCCCATGGTCTCAGAGCATTGACTCTTCTAAGAGTCCTAAGAGTCCTGCTCCCACTGATGGGGTGCAGCTGAGGGACCCTATTTTCAGAGATGATGTCCTCCACCCAACTCTCAAAAAGCTGAAAGGGTCTTCAGTAGAGATGGATAGTCGAGTTGGGCTATCAGACGGTCACCTCTGTAGGTGTAGTGTCATTTTTCCTATGGTCCAATGTGTAAATTAAACAAAAAAGTGCACGTTTGTTATGATGTCCAAGATGGGGACCAGGATGTGGACATAATAAAAAATTAGGGAACATGACGAGAGACATTTCTACAATACATATAATCATTCTTATCTATCTAATACGATGACAACAGCTCTTCATACCTGCAGTCCACCATAAGGACCACCCTCTCTAGTCCCTGAAAAATGAAATCATCCTCAGTTACGAAGAGAGGGGGCTAAGCGCCCCCCATGGTCTCAGAGCATTGACTCTTCTAAGAGTCCTAAGAGTCCTGCTCCCACTGATGGGGTGCAGCTGTGGGACCCTATTTTCAGAGATGATGTCCTCCACCCAACTCTCAAAAAGCTGAAAGGGTCTTCAGTAGAGATGGATAGTCGAGCTGGGCTATCAGACGGTCACCTCTGTAGCTGTAGTGTCATTTTTCCTATGGTCCAATGTGTAAATTAAACAACAAAGTGCACGTTTGTTATGATGTCCAAGATGGGGACCAGGATGTGGACATAATAAAAAATTAGGGAACATGATAGGAGACATTTTTACAACACATATAATCATTCTTATCTATCTAATACGATGACAACAGCTCTCCATACCTGCAGTCCACCATAAGGACCACCCTCTCTAATCCCTGAAAAATGAAATCATCCTCAGTGACGAAGGGAGGGGGCTAAGCGCCCCCCATGGTCTCAGAGCATTGACTCTTCTAAGAGTCCTAAGAGTCATGCTCCCACTGATGGGGTGCAGCTGTGGGACCCTATTTTCAGAGATGATGTCCTCCAACCAACTCTCAAAAAGCTGAAAGGGTCTTCAGTAGAGATGGATAGTCGAGCTGGGCTATCAGACGGTCACCTCTGTAGCTGTAGTGTCATTTTTCCTATGGTCCAATGTGTAAATTAAACAAAAAAGTGCACGTTTGTTATGATGTCCAAGAGGGGACCAGGATGTGGACATAATAAAAAATTAGGGAACATGATAGGAGACATTTCTACAATACATATAATCATTCTTATCTATCTAATACGATGACAACAGCTCTCCATATCTGCAGTCCACCATAAGGACCACCCTCTCTAATCCCTGAAAAATGAAATCATCCTCAGTGACGAAGAGAGGGGGCTAAGCGCCCCCCATGGTCTCAGAGTATTGACTCTTCTAAGAGTCCTAAGAGTCCTGCTCCCACTGATGGGGTGCAGCTGTGGGACCCTATTTTCAGAGATGATGTCCTCCACCCAACTCTCAAAAAGCTGAAAGGGTCTTCAGTAGAGATGGATAGTCGAGCTGGCTATCAGACGGTCACCTCTGTAGCTGTAGTGTCATTTTTCCTATGGTCCAATGTGTAAATTTAACAAAAAAGTGCACGTTTGTTATGATGTCCAAGATGGGGACCAGGATGTGGACATAATAAAAAATTAGGGAACATGATATTAGACATTTCTACAATCGATATAATCATTCTTATCTATCTAATACGATGACAACAGCTCTCCATACCTGCAGTCGACCATAATGACCACCCTCTCTAATCCCTGAACAATGAATTCATCCTCAGTGACGAAGAGAGGGGGCTAAGCGCCCCCCATGGTCTCAGAGCATTGACTCTTCTAAGAGTCCAAGGAGTCCTGCTCCCACTGATGGTGTGCAGCTGTGGGACCCTATTTTCAGAGATGATGTCCTCCACCCAACTCTCAAAAAGCTGAAAGGGTCTTCAGTAGAGATGGATAGTCGAGCTGGGCTATCAGACGGTCACCTCTGTAGCTGTAGTTTCATTTTTCCTATGGTCCAATGTGTAAATTAAACAAAAAAGTGCACGTTTGTTATGATGTCCAAGATGGGGACCAGGATGTGGACATAATAAAAAATTAGGGAACATGACGAGAGACATTTCTACAATACATATAATCATTCTTATCTATCTAATACGATGACAACAGCTCTTCATACCTGCAGTCCACCATAAGGACCACCCTCTCTAGTCCCTGAAAAATGAAATCATCCTCAGTTACGAAGAGAGGGGGCTAAGCGCCCCCCATGGTCTCAGAGCATTGACTCTTCTAAGAGTCCTAAGAGTCCTGCTCCCACTGATGGGGTGCAGCTGTGGGACCCTATTTTCAGAGATGATGTCCTCCACCCAACTCTCAAAAAGCTGAAAGGGTCTTCAGTAGAGATGGATAGTCGAGCTGGGCTATCAGACGGTCACCTCTGTAGCTGTAGTGTCATTTTTCCTATGGTCCAATGTGTAAATTAAACAACAAAGTGCACGTTTGTTATGATGTCCAAGATGGGGACCAGGATGTGGACATAATAAAAAATTAGGGAACATGATAGGAGACATTTTTACAACACATATAATCATTCTTATCTATCTAATACGATGACAACAGCTCTCCATACCTGCAGTCCACCATAAGGACCACCCTCTCTAATCCCTGAAAAATGAAATCATCCTCAGTGACGAAGGGAGGGGGCTAAGCGCCCCCCATGGTCTCAGAGCATTGACTCTTCTAAGAGTCCTAAGAGTCATGCTCCCACTGATGGGGTGCAGCTGTGGGACCCTATTTTCAGAGATGATGTCCTCCACCCAACTCTCAAAAAGCTGAAAGGGTCTTCAGTAGAGATGGATAGTCGAGCTGGCTATCAGACGGTCACCTCTGTAGCTGTAGTGTCATTTTTCCTATGGTCCAATGTGTAAATTTAACAAAAAAGTGCACGTTTGTTATGATGTCCAAGATGGGGACCAGGATGTGGACATAATAAAAAATTAGGGAACATGATATTAGACATTTCTACAATCGATATAATCATTCTTATCTATCTAATACGATGACAACAGCTCTCCATACCTGCAGTCGACCATAATGACCACCCTCTCTAATCCCTGAACAATGAATTCATCCTCAGTGACGAAGAGAGGGGGCTAAGCGCCCCCCATGGTCTCAGAGCATTGACTCTTCTAAGAGTCCAAGGAGTCCTGCTCCCACTGATGGTGTGCAGCTGTGGGACCCTATTTTCAGAGATGATGTCCTCCACCCAACTCTCAAAAAGCTGAAAGGGTCTTCAGTAGAGATGGATAGTCGAGCTGGGCTATCAGACGGTCACCTCTGTAGCTGTAGTTTCATTTTTCCTATGGTCCAATGTGTAAATTAAACAAAAAAGTGCACGTTTGTTATGATGTCTGTTACGGTTGCTGCGAGCACTGGAGACTATGTCCAGATTTCTTGCTACTGCACATGTGCGAGCGCTGGAGACTAAGTCCAGATTTCTTGCTACTGCACATGTGCGAGCGCTGGAGACTAAGTCCTATCTTGGAGCCATTGCACATGTGCGGGTGACATCATCGCTGACACAAGGTCACATGTCTCTGACACCTTCTATGCCGATTGGTCGCTGGTCATGTGCTTGTGATGCCTTGCTCGGTGATAGGCCAGCATGACGTCACTCCTGTCGTTCTGGCAACGGATTGGCTCTGGTGTCCTCCATCTTGGATGAGGCACAGAGTCTATATAAGACCCTGACACACGCCGCATGGCGGTCAGTCCTCTTGGTTCATGCATAAGAGTAGACGCTCTGTGCGCGTTCCTCCAGGCATTCCTCTGTCTATGCTAGGTGAGCGCTACCGGCAGGGTAGCGTTCTTATACCTTACAGCTTCGGCTGCTGTCCGTATCCTTACCTCTTAGGGGAGCGGACATAGGCAGGTGCCTGAGGCACATGGTCTGGCTGGGCCTTGTGGTTCGACTCGTAGGTGGACGTTGCCGCTAGGGTAACGTTCCTTATACTGCGTCTGGCAGTTGTTCGTATCCTCGCACACTAGGGGAGCGAACAGAGGTAGAAGCTTTGTGCGGCTTACGCTGCTGTTCGTCTCTTTTGCACCACTAGAAGAGCGGACCTAGGTAGGTGCCATTTCGCACACATTGCCTTTGTCTCTGTGATTATTAACAGAGATCATTCCACACACCCTCCAAGTAAGGGAGGAATTGCTTTACTTATTTATCATATCCTTCTGTGAGTTAACAGAGGTATTGCACTCTGCCATAGTCTGCAGCAGAGTCTTTGCACGGTGGACCCTGACTGTCTGATACTCCTTTAAGTTATTATCAGACAGCCCCCCGTAACATTAGGACTGAGCCAAGGGTCTGGCAGTTATGGCAGAATATCAGCAGTTACACCGTTACATACAAGTACTTGAGTCACGGCTCAAGAGTATAGAGGATAAACCTCAGACCATGGTGACATCTGCACATGATCCTCGACTTGCTCTGCCAAACAGATATTCTGGCGATGCCAGATCATGTCGTGGTTTCATTAGTCAGTGTCAGATACAACTCTTCTCGCTTCTCTACAGAGAGGTCCAGAGTAGGCTTTATCATCTCCTTACTTCAGGACAAAGCCTTAGAATGGGCGACTCCCCTATGGGAGCGCTCTGATGTGGTTACTCTGAGACATCAAGACTTTCTTGATGCTCTTAAGGCGGTATTCATGGGTCCGCAGGTTACCCATGATGCGGCCCTGAGACTGTTAGATCTATCTCAGGGTTCGTTATCCACTAGTTCTTATGCCATTGCTTTTAGAACTCTGGTGGCAGAACTAGATTGGCCAGAGAAGGTGTTGATTCCTATCTTCTGGAGAGGGTTGGCAGGCTATGTCAAGGATGCTCTTGCTACTCGTGAGGTCCCTGCTTCTCTGGAGGACTTGATCACAGTAGCAACGAGGATCGATGTACGCCATAAGGAACGTAGACTCGAGGTCTCTTCCTCACGCCCTAAGCATCGGGCTATTCCAGTTGTTGAGGGTCCACTACCATCTTCCTCAGCATCTGAAACATCTCCCACTCCTATGGAGTTAGGTCATACGTCTTCCAGACTACGCAAGTCTGGTCCTCCTATATGTTACGTATGTCGTCAGGCTGGGCACTATGCCAACAAGTGTCCTAGTCATCAGGGAAACTCCCTGGCCTAGTAACCATTAGAGGGGGGTTACTAGAGACATCTTCTGCACCCTCTAAGTGTTGTATCCCAGGTCAGCTCTCGTTATCTGAGAATACATGGCCTATTATGGCTTTTGTGGATTCCGGAGCTGACGGGACTTTTGTGTCCTCAGGATTTGTAAAGGGACACAATATTCCCTCTATCATGTTAGAGGCGCCTATTCCTGTCCGTGTTGTTAATGGAACTATGTTGTCTGACCCCATTACATTGAGGACAGTTCCCTTGCGCCTTTCCCTGTCTCAGGGTCACATAGAGGAGATTTCTTTTCTTGTTTTGCCTGAGGGTATAGACGACGTCCTTCTGGGTCTCCCATGGCTTCGGACTCATGCTCCTCACATTGACTGGGAGTCTGACAGCATTATTAGTTGGGGTTCGAAATGTCAGTCCCGATGTCTTCCCTTACCACCTAAGGTCATTGCGGTTGCATCTACTGATCTCTCTCCCATACCTACACCCTATCTGGATTTCGCTGATGTGTTCTCCAAACAGGGTGCTGAGGTTCTTCCACCCCATAGGCCGTATGACTGTGCCATAGACCTTATCCCAGGTTCGGTTCCACCTAAAGGCAGGGTTTACCCCCTGTCGATACCTGAGTCGGAGGCCATGTCGACCTATATAAGAGAGAGTTTAGAGAAGGGGTTCATTCGTAAGTTTGTCTCTCCCGCGGGAGCTGGGTTTTTCTTTGTTCGGAAGAAAGAGGGTGATTTGCGTCCCTGCATAGATTACAGGGGTCTCAACGCAATCACAATTAAGAACAAATACCCATTACCTTTAATTTCGGAGCTCTTTGACAGACTGAGAGGAGCTCAAGTTTTTACGAAGTTGGATCTGCGGGGTGCGTATAACTTGGTACGAATTCGAAAGGGTGACGAATGGAAGACCGCTTTTAACACCCGAGACGGTCACTATGAATACCTCGTCATGCCTTTTGGGTTATGTAATGCACCCGCAGTATTTCAGGACTTCGTAAACGATGTGTTCAGGGATTTACTGTTATCCTCAGTAGTGGTGTATCTGGACGACATCCTGATTTTTTCTCCTGATCTGGAGATTCATCGTCAGGATGTCGTTCGTGTCCTTTCCCGTTTAAGGGAGCACTCATTGTTTGCTAAACTCGAGAAATGTGTATTCGAGCAGTCCTCATTGCCTTTTTTGGGTTACATTATCTCACAAGAGGGCCTGGCTATGGATCCTGCGAAGCTCTCTGCTGTCCTGCAATGGTCCGAACCTCATTCCTTGAAGGCAGTGCAACGCTTCTTAGGATTCATAAATTATTACAGGCAGTTCATTCCCCATTTTTCTACTTTGGTGGCCCCTTTGGTGGCCTTGACTAAGAAAGGTGCTAATCCCAAAGCCTGGTCTACTGAGACATCTCAGGGTTTTGAGGCAGTAAAAAGACACTTTTCAACTGCACCCGTTCTTCAAAGACCCGATGAGAGTAAGCCCTTCCTCTTAGAAGTTGATGCCTCTTCAGTGGGTGCTGGTGCGGTCTTGTATCAAAAGAACGGTGCAGGTAGAAAAAGGCCGTGTTTCTTCTTTGCGAAAACCTTTTCACCGGCAGAAAGAAACTATACCATTGGGGATAGGGAACTGCTCGCCTTGAGATTAGCCTTGGAGGAGTGGCGTCAGTTGCTGGAAGGAGCGAAACATCCTTTCCAGGTCTATACAGACCATAAGAATCTGACGTACTTACAAACCGCTCAGCGTCTGAATCCTCGCCAAGCCCGCTGGTCCTTGTTTTTCTCCCGCTTTCACTTCTCCATCAACTATCTGTCTGGGAGTAAGAATAACAAGGCAGACGCCCTGTCTCGCTCTATGCTTTCTACCCAGGAAGAGATTGACGAACCTCGTCTTATCCTTCCCTCCAGGGTTTTTCATACGCTCTCCCCTGTGACGTTAGACCAAATCCCACCGGGCAAGACCTTTGTTCCGCCTGATCGACAGAATGATATGAATGACTGTCATGGGCCCACACCTCAAAGGTGGGTGGGCATTTTGGTATTAGGCGGACACGAGAGTTACTGGAGAGGTGGTATTGGTGGCCACACTTAGCCAGCCACGTCAAGAGATATGTCGGTTCCTGCTACTCGTGTGCTCGCAACCGTCCATTGCGGCAGAGACCGGCTGGGCTCTTGCATCCTTTACCAGTGCCAGATAGACCATGGGAGGTGGTAGGCATGGACTTTGTGGGTGATCTTCCATGTTCACAGGGACATAGATTTGTGTGGGTCATTACGGACCATTTCTCCCGGATGGTTCATCTCGTACCGTTATCGAGAATCCCATCTTCCAGGGTACTAGCCAAACTATTCCTCAAGCATGTCTTTAGGCTTCACGGGATGCCAGATCGTATCATTTGTGATAGAGGCCCGCACTTTACTTCCCGTTTCTGGCGAGATCTTTGTAGCCTTCTGCAAATTGAGTTGAATCTCTCTTCGGCATACCATCCGGAGACCAATGGTTTGGTTGAGCGTACCAATCAATCTATGATTATATACCTTCGACACTTTGTTTCTGAGAACCACGATAACTGGTCCTTCCTCCTACCCTGGGCAGAATTTGCCCTTAACAATTCGCTGGCTGAGGCCACTGGGCAGACACCGTTCATACTCAATAATGGGCAACACCCTAGGGTACCGGTACCGTTTCCCGCTGCTGCACCTCCTCCTCTTGTGGCCGACTGGGCAACTAATGCCAGAGAGGTTTGGGATCGGACTCAAGAGTCGATCCAAGCAGCTAAGGACCGTATGAAGAAGGTGTCCGATCGGTTTCGTCGCCCGGCTCCTGTCTTTTCTCCAGGGGACTTTGTGTGGCTCTCTGCAAAACACGTGAGACTTAGAGTGAGCTCTGTCAAATTTGCTCCTCGCTTCCTGGGTCCTTATGAGGTTCTTCGACAGGTAAATCCTGTAGTCTACCAATTGAAGTTACCCGTCCATCTTAGGATTCATGACAAATTCCATGTCTCACTGCTAAAGCCGGCTATTTTACCTCACGCTCGTGAAGTGCACTCTCCTGCCTCTGATTCCTCTCGCTCTAGCTATGAGGTACGAGCCATAGTTGGTTCTAAGATGGTTAGAGGGCGCAGGTTCTTCTTGATAGATTGGGAGGGTTACGGCCCGGAACATCGCTCTTGGGAGCCTGAGGAGGCTGTCCATGCTCCTGACTTAGTTGCCGATTACCTGCGTCGCCGGGAGGGGGGCCCTTGAGGGGGAGGTACTGTTACGGTTGCTGCGAGCACTGGAGACTATGTCCAGATTTCTTGCTACTGCACATGTGCGAGCGCTGGAGACTAAGTCCAGATTTCTTGCTACTGCACATGTGCGAGCGCTGGAGACTAAGTCCAGATTTCTTGCTACTGCACATGTGCAAGCGCCGGAGACTAAGTCCTATCTTGGAGCCATTGCACATGTGCGGGTGACATCATCGCTGACATAAGGTCACATGTCTCTGACACCTTCTATGCCGATTGGTCGCTGGTCATGTGCTTGTGATGCCTTGCTCGGTGATAGGCCAGCATGACGTCACTCCTGTCGTTCTGGCAGCGGATTGGCTCTGGTGTCCTCCATCTTGGATGAGGCACAGAGTCTATATAAGACCCTGACACACGCCGCATGGCGCTCAGTCCTCTTGGTTCATGCATAAGAGTAGACGCTCTGTGCGCGTTCCTCCAGGCATTCCTCTGTCTATGCTAGGTGAGCGCTACCGGCAGGGTAGCGTTCTTATACCTTACAGCTTCGGCTGCTGTCCGTATCCTTGCCTCTTAGGGGAGCGGACATAGGCAGGTGCCTGAGGCACATGGTCTGGCTGGGCCTTGTGGTTCGACTCGTAGGTGGACGTTGCCGCTAGGGTAACGTTCCTTATACTGCGTCTGGCAGTTGTTCGTATCCTCGCACACTAGGGGAGCGAACAGAGGTAGGAGCTTTGTGCGGCTTACGCTGCTGTTCGTCTCTTTTGCACCACTAGAAGAGCGGACCTAGGCAGGTGCCATATCTAGTGGTTCGTGTCCTCGCACACTAGTGGAGCGAACGCAGGTAGGAGCTTTGTGCGGCTTACGCTGCTGTTCGTCTCTTTTGCACCACTAGAAGAGCGGACCTAGGTAGGTGCCATTTCGCACACATTGCCTTTGTCTCTGTGATTATTAACAGAGATCATTCCACACACCCTCCAAGTAAGGGAGGAATTGCTTTACTTATTTATTATATCCTTCTGTGAGTTATTAGAGGTATTGCACTCTGCCATAGTCTGCAGCAGAGTCTTTGCACGGTGGACCCTGACTGTCTGATACTCCTTTAAGTTATTATCAGACAGCCCCCCGTAACAATGTCCAAGATGGGGACCAGGATGTGGACATAATAAAAAATTAGGGAACATGATAGGAGACATTTCTACAATACATATAATCATTCTTATCTATCTAATACGATGACAACAGCTCTCCATACCTGTAGCATTGACTCTTCTAAGAGTCTTAAGAGTCCTGCTCCCACTGATGGGGTGCAGCTGTGGGACCCTATTTTCAGAGATGATGTCCTCCACCCAACTCTCAAAAAGCTGAAAGGGTCTTCAGTAGAGATGGATAGTCGAGCTGGGCTATCAGACGGTCACCTCTGTAGCTGTAGTGTCATTTTTCCTATGGTCCAATGTGTAAATTAAACAAAAAAGTGCACGTTTGTTATGATGTCCAAGATGTGGACCAGGATGTGGAATAATAAAAAACTTAGGGAACATGATGAGAGACATTTCTACAATACATATAATCATTCTTATCTATCTAATACGATGACAACAGCTTTCCATACCTGCAGTCCACCACAAGGACCACCCTCTCTAATCCCTGAAAAATGAAATCATCCTCAGTGACGAGGAGAGGGGGCTAAGCGCCCCCCATGGTCTCAGAGCATTGACTCTTCTAAGAGTCTTAAAAGTCCTGCTCCCACTGATGGGGTGCAGCTGTGGGACCCTATTTTCAGAGATGATGTCCTCCACCCAACTCTCAAAAAGCTGAAAGGGTCTTCAGTAGAGATGGATAGTCGAGCTGGGCTATCAGACGGTCACCTCTGTAGCTGTAGTGTCATTTTTCCTATGGTCCAATGTGTAAATTAAACAAAAAAGTGCACGTTTGTTATGATGTCCAAGATGGGGACCAGGATATGGAATAATAAAAAATTAGGGAACATGATGAGAGACATTTCTACAATACATATAATCATTCTTATCTATCTAATACGATGACAACAGCTTTCCATACCTGCAGTCCACCACAAGGACCACCCTCTCTAATCCCTGAAAAATGATATCATCCTCAGTGACGAAGAGAGGGGGCTAAGCGCCCCCCATGGTCTCAGAGCATTGACTCTTCTAAGAGTCCTAAGAGTCCTGCTCACACTGATGGGGTGCAGCTGTGGGACCCTATTTTCAGAGATGATGTCCTCCACCCAACTCTCAAAAAGCTGAAAGGGTCTTCAGTAGAGATGGATAGTCGAGCTGGGCTATCAGACGGTCACCTCTGTAGCTGTAGTGTCATTTTTCCTATGGTCCAATGCGTAAATTAAACAAAAAAGTGCACGTTTGTTATGATGTCCAAGATGGGGACCAGGATGTGGACATAATAAAAAATTAGGGAACATGATAGGAGACATTTCTACAATACATATAATCATTCTTATCTTTCTAATACGATGACAACAGCTCTCCATACCTGCAGTCCACCATAAGGACCACCCTCTCTAATCCCTGAAAAATGAAATCATCCTCAGTGACGAAGAGAGGGGGCTAAGCGCCCCCCATGGTCTCAGAGCATTGACTCCTCTAAGAGTCCTAAGAGTCCTGCTCCCACTGATGGGGTGCAGCTGTGGGACCCTATTTTCAGAGATGATGTCCTCCACCCAACTCTCAAAAAGCTGAAAGGGTCTTCACTAGAGATGAATAGTCGAGCTGGGCTATCAGACGGTCACCTCTGTAGCTGTAGTGTCATTTTTCCTATGGTCCAATGTGTAAATTAAACAAAAAAGTGCACGTTTGTTATGATGTCCAAGATGGGGACCAGGATGTGGATGTGACGCCCTGGCACAGCCAGGTTGTCACAGAAGGAGTTAATCCTCCTTGGTAATTTGATCTCACACCGGTGCAGCCAGACAAGCCACAGCCCCAGTGTAAGAGAAAAGCAGAGGAGAGGGGAGGTGCTGGAGCAGAGAGTGTGTGGAGAGCAGACAGGACAGAAGTCTGGAGTTTAGCTCCCAGGCTGGGAGTGAAGCGTTCTCCAAAAGGGCCGGGACAGGCCGTAGTGAGGAAGGGGCCAGAACAGGTAGCTGGAGCAGGGCGGTGGCCCCTCGGTACCTGGGTACCCGGATCACTACAGGGGAGTGGATTCCCCGTTCCCGGCTGAGGAGAAAGAGGAAGAGAGAGGAGAAAAAGGCACTTTGCTGCAGGGAAGGAACAACAAGGGCTGCTGCACCGTGTGTGGGACACTAACACCCCCGTACCGGAGGCCGCGGACACCGGCAATTCTTAGTTCACCAGTGACTCCGTGTGACTTTCTTGTGAGTACACCCATGCCCTCGGGCACCGCACTGCAGCACTGCGCCCTGCCCCCCTGCTTACCCCATCACCGGGCCCCGGGATCACCAACCCCTACCCACGGAGGGGCAACACAACACCTGGCTGCTCCGCATCACCATCCCTGGGAGCCCCGTATAGAGCAGCGGTGGTGAAATCACCACAACCATGGGTGGCGTCACGGACAATCTCCCTTACCAAATCCCCTTTTACTGTGGAGCCTGGGATCACAGACCGGGTCACGCCATCGTGATACCCACAGAAGTGACTCTGTGGCCCGGATCTGAGTACCCCCTGGTCCCCGGGCGAAACATGGACATAATAAAAAATTAGGGAACATGATAGGAAACATTTCTACAATACATATAATCATTCTTATCTTTCTAATACGATGACAACAGCTCTCCATACCTGCAGTCCACCATAAGGACCACCCTCTCTAATCCCTGAAAAATGAAATCATCCTCAGTGACGAAGAGAGGGGGCTAAGCGCCCCCCATGGTCTCAGAGCATTGACTCTTCTAAGAGTCCTAAGAGTCCTGCTCCCACTGATGGGGTGCAGCTGTGGGACCCTATTTTCAGAGATGATGTCCTCCACCCAACTCTCAAAAAGCTGAAAGGGTCTTCACTAGA
Source organism: Anomaloglossus baeobatrachus (assembly GCF_048569485.1). Classification (NCBI taxonomy): domain Eukaryota; kingdom Metazoa; phylum Chordata; class Amphibia; order Anura; family Aromobatidae; genus Anomaloglossus; species Anomaloglossus baeobatrachus. The sequence continues at coordinate 248,357,076 of NC_134357.1, forward strand.
GATGAATAGTCGAGCTGGGCTATCAGACGGTCACCTCTGTAGCTGTAGTGTCATTTTTCCTATGGTCCAATGTGTAAATTAAACAAAAAAGTGCACGTTTGTCATGATGTCCAAGATAGGGACCAGGATGTGGACATAATAAAAAATTAGGGAACATGATAGGAGACATTTCTACAATACATATAATCATTCTTATCTTTCTAATACGATGACAACAGCTCTCCATACCTGCAGTCCACCATAAGGACCACCCTCTCTAATCCCTGAAAAATGAAATCATCCTCAGTGACGAAAAGAGGGGGCTAAGCGCCCCCCATGGTCTCAGAGCATTGACTCTTCTAAGAGTCCTAAGAGTCCTGCTCCCACTGATGGGGTGCAGCTGTGGGACCCTATTTTCAGAGATGATGTCCTCCACCTAACTCTCAAAAAGCTGAAAGGGTCTTCAGTAGAGATGGATAGTCGAGCTGGGCTATCAGACGGTCACCTCTGTAGCTGTAGTGTCATTTTTCCTATGGTCCAATGTGTAAATTAAACAAAAAAGTGCACGTTTGTTATGATGTCCAAGATGGGGACCAGGATGTGGACATAATAAAAAATTAGGGAACATGATAGGAGACATTTCTACAATACATATAATCATTCTTATCTATCTAATACGATGACAACAGCTCTCCATACCTGCAGTCCACCATAAGGACCACCCTCTCTAATCACTGAAAAATGAAATCATCCTCAGTGACGAAGAGAGGGGGCTAAGCGCCCCCCATGGTCTCAGAGCATTGACTCTTCTAAGAATCCTGCTCCCACTGATGGGGTGCAGCTCTGGGACCCTATTTTCAGAGATGATGTCCTCCACCCAACTCTCAAAAAGCTGAAAGGGTCTTCAGTAGAGATGGATAGTCGAGCTGGGCTATCAGACGGTCACCTCTGTAGCTGTAGTGTCATTTTTCCTATGGTCCAATGTGTAAATTAAACAAAAAAGTGCACATTTGTTATGATGTCCAAGATGGGGACCAGGATGTGGACCAAATAAAAAATTAGGGAACATGATAGGAGACATTTCTACAATACATAAAATCTTTCTTATCTATCTAATATGATGTCAACAGCTCTCCATACCTGCAGTCCACCATAAGGACCACCCTCTCTAATCCCTGAAAAATGAAATCATCCTCAGTGACGAAGAGAGGGGGCTAAGCGCCCCCCATGGTCTCAGAGCATTGACTCTTCTAAGAGTCCTAAGAGTCCTGCTCCCACTGATGGGGTGCAGCTGTGGGATCCTATTTTCAGAGATGATGTCCTCCACCCAACTCTCAAAAAGCTGAAAGGGTCTTCAGTAGAGATGGATAGTCGAGCTGGGCTATCAGACGGTCACCTCTGTAGCTGTAGTGTCATTTTTCCTATGGTCCAATGTGTAAATTTAACAAAAAAGTGCACGTTTGTTATGATGTCCAAGATGGGGACCAGGATGTGGACATAATAAATAATTAGGGAACATGATAGGAGACATTTCTACAATACATATAATCATTCTTATCTATCTAATACGATGACAACGGCTCTCCATACCTGCAGTCCACCATAAGGACCACCCTCTCTAATCCCTGAAAAATGAAATCATCCTCAGTGACGAAGAGAGGGGGCTAAGCGCCCCCCATGGTCTCAGAGCATTGACTCTTCTAAGAGTCCTAAGAGTCCTGCTCCCACTGATGGGGTGCAGCTGTGGGACCCTATTTTCAGAGATGATGTCCTCCACCCAACTCTCAAAAAGCTGAAAGGGTCTTCAGTAGAGATGGATAGTCGAGCTGGGCTATCAGACGGTCACCTCTGTAGCTGTAGTGTCATTTTTCCTATGGTCCAATGTGTAAATTAAACAAAAAAGTGCACGTTTGTTATGATGTCCAAGATGGGGACCAGGATGTGGACATAATAAAAAATTAGGGAACATGATAGGAGACATTTCTACAATGCATATAATCATTCTTATCTATCTAATACGATGACAACAGCTTTCCATACCTGCAGTCCACCATAAGGACCACCCTCTCTAATTCCTGAAAAATGAAATCATCCTCAGTGACGAAGAGAGGGGGCTAAGCGCCCCCCATGGTCTCAGAGCATTGACTCTTCTAAGAGTCCTAAGAGTCCTGCTCCCACTGATGGGGTGCAGCTGTGGGACCCTATTTTCAGAGATGATGTCCTCCACCCAACTCTCAAAAAGCTGAAAGGGTCTTCAGTAGAGATGGATAGTCGAGCTGGGCTATCAGACGGTCACCTCTGTAGCTGTAGTGTCATTTTTCCTATGGTCCAATGTGTATATTAAACAAAAAAGTGCATGTTTGTTATGATGTCCAAGATGGGGACCAGGATGTGGACATAAAAAATTAGGGAACATGATAGGAGACATTTCTACAATACATATAATCATTCTTATCTATCTAATACGATGACAACAGCTCTCCATACCTGCAGTCCACCATAAGGACCACCCTCTCTAATCCCTGAAAAATGAAATCATACTCAGTGACGAAGAGAGGGGGCTAAGCGCCCCCCATGGTCTCAGAGCATTGACTCTTCTAAGAGTCCTAAGAGTCCTGCTCCCACTGATGGGGTGCAGCTGTGGGACCCTATTTTCAGAGATGATGTCCTCCACCCAACTCTCAAAAAGCTGAAAGGGTCTTCACTAGAGATGGATAGTCGAGCTGGGCTATCAGACAGTCACCTCTCTAGCTGTAGTGTCATTTTTCCTATGGTCCAATGTGTAAATTAAACAAAAAAGTGCACATTTGTTATGATGTCCAAGATGGGGACCAGGATGTAGACATAATAAAAAATTAGGGAACATGATAGGAGACATTTCTACAATACATATAATCATTCTTATCTATCTAATACGATGACAACAGCTCTCCATACCTGCAGTCCACCATAAGGACCACCCTCTCTAATCCCTGAAAAATGAAATCATCTTCAGTGACGAAGAGAGGGGGCAAAGCGCCCCCATGGTCTCAGAGCATTGACTCTTCTAAGAGTCCTGCTCCCACTAATGGGGTGCAGCTGTGGGACCCTATTTTCAAAGATGATGTCCTCTACCCATCTCTCAAAAAGCTGAAAGGGTCTTCAGTAGAGATGGATAGTCGAGCTGGGCTATCAGACGGTCACCTCTGTAGCTGTAGTGTCATTTTTCCTTATAGTCCAATGTGTAAATTAAACAAAAAAGTGCACGCTTGTTATGATGTCCAAGATGGGGACCAGGATGTGGACATAATAAAAAATTAGGGAACATGATAGGAGACATTTCTACAATACATATAATCATTCTTATCTATCTAATACGATGACAACAGCTCTCCATACCTGCAGTCCACCATAAGGACCACCCTCTCTAATCCCTGAAAAATGAAATCATCCTCAGTGACGAAGAGAGGGGGCTAAGCGCCCCCCATGGTCTCAGAGCATTGACTCTTCTAAGAGTCCTAAGAGTCCTGCTCCCACTGATGGGGTGCAGCTGTGGGACCCTATTTTCAGAGATGATGTCCTCCACCCAACTCTCAAAAAGCTGAAAGGGTCTTCACTAGAGATGGATAGTCGAGCTGGGCTATCAGACAGTCACCTCTGTAGCTGTAGTGTCATTTTTCCTATGGTCCAATGTGTAAATTAAACAAAAAAGTGCACATTTGTTATGATGTCCAAGATGGGGACCAGGATGTAGACATAATAAAAAATTAGGGAACATGATAGGAGACATTTCTACAATACATATAATCATTCTTATCTATCTAATACGATGACAACAGCTCTCCATACCTGCAGTCCACCATAAGGACCACCCTCTCTAATCCCTGAAAAATGAAATCATCTTCAGTGACGAAGAGAGGGGGCAAAGCGCCCCCATGGTCTCAGAGCATTGACTCTTCTAAGAGTCCTGCTCCCACTGATTAGGTGCAGCTGTGGGACCCTATTTTCAGAGATGATGTCCTCCACCCAACTCTCAAAAAGCTGAAAGGGTCTTTACTAGAGATGGATAGTCGAGCTGGGCTATCAGACGGTCACCTCTGTAGCTGTAGTGTCATTTTTCCTTATAGTCCAATGTGTAAATTAAACAAAAAAGTGCACGTTTGTTATGATGTCCAAGATGGGGACCAGGATGTGGACATAATAAAAAATTAGGGAACATGATAGGAGACATTTCTACAATACATATAATCATTCTTATCTATCTAATACGATGACAACAGCTCTCCATACCTGCAGTCCACCATAAGGACCACCCTCTCTAATCCCTGAAAAATGAAATCATCCTCAGTGACGAAGAGAGGGGGCTAAGCGCCCCCCATGGTCTCAGAGCATTGACTCTTCTAAGAGTCCTAAGAGTCCTGCTCCCACTGATGGGGTGCAGCTGTGGGACCCTATTTTCAGAGATGATGTCCTCCACCCAACTCTCAAAAAGCTGAAAGGGTCTTCACTAGAGATGGATAGTCGAGCTGGGCTATCAGACAGTCACCTCTGTAGCTGTAGTGTCATTTTTCCTATGGTCCAATGTGTAAATTAAACAAAAAAGTGCACATTTGTTATGATGTCCAAGATGGGGACCAGGATGTAGACATAATAAAAAATTAGGGAACATGATAGGAGACATATCTACAATACATATAATCATTCTTATCTATCTAATACGATGACAACAGCTCTCCATACCTGCAGTCCACCATAAGGACCACCCTCTCTAATCCCTGAAAAATGAAATCATCTTCAGTGACGAAGAGAGGGGGCAAAGCGCCCCCATGGTCTCAGAGCATTGACTCTTCTAAGAGTCCTGCTCCCACTGATTAGGTGCAGCTGTGGGACCCTATTTTCAGAGATGATGTCCTCCACCCAACTCTCAAAAAGCTGAAAGGGTCTTTACTAGAGATGGATAGTCGAGCTGGGCTATCAGACGGTCACCTCTGTAGCTGTAGTGTCATTTTTCCTATGGTCCAATGTGTAAATTAAACAAAAAAGTGCACGTTTGTTATGATGTCCAAGATGGGGACCAGGATTTGGACATAATAAAAAATTAGGGAACATGATAGGAGACATTTCTACAATATATATATAATCATTCTTATCTATCTAATACGATGACAACAGCTCTCCATACCTGCAGTCCACCATAAGGACCACCCTCTCTAATCCCTGAAAAATGAAATCATCCTTAGTGATGAAGAGAGGGGGCTAAGCGCCCCCCATGGTCTCAGAGCATTGACTCTTCTAAGAGTCCTAAGAGTCCTGCTCACACTGATGGGGTGCAGCTGTGGGACCCTATTTTCAGAGATGATGTCCTCTACCCAACTCTCAAAAAGCTGAAAGGGTCTTCAGTAGAGATGGATAGTCGAGCTGGGCTATCAGACGGTCACCTCTGTAGCTGTAGTGTCATTTTTCCTATAGTCCAATGTGTAAATTAAACAAAAAAGTGCACGTTTGTTATGATGTCCAAGATGGGGACCAGGATGTGGACATAAAAAAAAATTAGGGAACATGATAGGAGACATTTCTACAATACATATAATCATTCTTATCTATCTAATACGATGACAACAGCTCTCCATACCTGCAGTCCACGATAAGGACCACCCTCACTAATCCATGAAAAATGAAATCATCCTCAGTGACGAAGAGAGGGGGCTAAGCGCCCCCCATGGTCTCAGAGCATTGACTCTTCTAAGAGTCCTGCTCCCACTAATGGGGTGCAGCTGTGGGACCCTATTTTCAGAGATGATGTCCTCTACCCAACTCTCAAAAAGCTGAAAGGGTCTTCAGTAGAGATGGATAGTCGAGCTGGGCTATCAGACGGTCACCTCTGTAGCTGTAGTGTCATTTTTCCTATGGTCCAATGTGTATATTAAACAAAAAAGTGCATGTTTGTTATGATGTCCAAGATGGGGACCAGGATGTGGACATAAAAAATTAGGGAACATGATAGGAGACATTTCTACAATACATATAATCATTCTTATCTATCTAATACGATGACAACAGCTCTCCATACCTGCAGTCCACCATAAGGACCACCCTCTCTAATCCCTGAAAAATGAAATCATCCTCAGTGACGAAGAGAGGGGGCTAAGCGCCCCCCATGGTCTCAGAGCATTGACTCTTCTAAGAGTCCTAAGAGTCCTGCTCCCACTGATGGGGTGCAGCTGTGGGACCCTATTTTCAGAGATGATCTCCTCCACCCAACTCTCAAAAAGCTGAAAGGGTCTTCAGTAGAGATGGATAGTCGAGCTGGGCTATCAGACGGTCACCTCTGTAGCTATAGTGTCATTTTTCCTATAGTCCAATGTGTAAATTAAACAAAAAAGTGCACGTTTGTTATGATGTCCAAGATGGGGATCAGGATGTGGAGATAATAAAAAATTAGGGAACATGATAGGAGACATTTCTACAATACATATAATCATTCCTATCTATCTAATACGATGACAACAGCTCTCCATACCTGCAGTCCACCATAAGGACCACCCTCTCTAATCCCTGAAAAATGAAATCATCCTCAGTGACGAAGAGAGGGGGCTAAGCGCCCCCCATGGTCTCAGAGCATTGACTCTTCTAAGAGTCAAAAGAGTCCTGCTCACACTGATGGGGTGCAGCTGTGGGACCCTATTTTCAGAGATGATGTCCTCCACCCAACTCTCAAAAAGCTGAAAGGGTCTTCACTAGAGATGGATAGTCGAGCTGGGCTATCAGACAGTCACCTCTGTAGCTGTAGTGTCATTTTTCCTATGGTCCAATGTGTAAATTAAACAAAAAAGTGCACGTTTGTTATGATGTCCAAGATGGGGACCAGGATGTGGACATAATAAAAAATTAGGGAACATGATAGGAGACATTTCTACAATACATATAATCATTCTTATCTATCTAATACGATGACAACAGCTTTCCATACCTGCAGTCCACCATAAGGACCACTCTCTTTAATCCCTGAAAAATGAAATCATCTTCAGTGACGAAGAGAGGGGGCAAAGCGCCCCCATGGTCTCAGAGCATTGACTCTTCTAAGAGTCCTGCTCCCACTGATTAGGTGCAGCTGTGGGAGCCTATTTTCAGAGATGATGTCCTCCACCCAACTCTCAAAAAGCTGAAAGGGTCTTTACTAGAGATGGATAGTCGAGCTGGGCTATCAGACGGTCACCTCTGTAGCTGTAGTGTCATTTTTCCTATGGTCCAATGTGTAAATTAAACAAAAAAGTGCACGTTTGTTATGATGTCCAAGATGGGGACCAGGATTTGGACATAATAAAAAATTAGGGAACATGATAGGAGACATTTCTACAATATATATATAATCATTCTTATCTATCTAATACGATGACAACAGCTCTCCATACCTGCAGTCCACCATAAGGACCACCCTCTCTAATCCCTGAAAAATGAAATCATCCTTAGTGATGAAGAGAGGGGGCTAAGCGCTCCCCATGGTCTCAGAGCATTGACTCTTCTAAGAGTCCTAAGAGTCCTGCTCACACTGATGGGGTGCAGCTGTGGGACCCTATTTTCAGAGATGATGTCCTCTACCCAACTCTCAAAAAGCTGAAAGGGTCTTCAGTAGAGATGGATAGTCGAGCTGGGCTATCAGACGGTCACCTCTGTAGCTGTAGTGTCATTTTTCCTATAGTCCAATGTGTAAATTAAACAAAAAAGTGCACGTTTGTTATGATGTCCAAGATGGGGACCAGGATGTGGACATAATAAAAAATTAGGGAACATGATAGGAGACATTTCTACAATACATATAATCATTCTTATCTATCTAATACGATGACAACAGCTCTCCATACCTGCAGTCAACCATAAGGACCACCCTCTCTCTATTCCCTGAAAAATGAAATCATCCTCAGTGACGAAGAGAGGGGGCTAAGCGCCCCCCATGGTCTCAGAGCATTGACTCTTCTAAGAGTCCTAAGAGTCCTGCTCCCACTGATGGGGTGCAGCTGTGGGACCCTATTTTCAGAGATGATGTCCTCCACCCAACTCTCAAAAAGCTGAAAGGGTCTTCAGTAGAGATGGATAGTCTAGCTGGGCTATCAAACAGTCACCTCTGTAGCTGTAGTGTCATTTTTCCTATGGTCTAATGTGTAAATTAAACAAAAAAGTGCACGTTTGTTATGATGTCCGAGATGGGGACCAGGATGTGGACATAATAAAAAATTAGGGAACATGATAGGAGACATTTCTACAATACATATAATCATTCTTATCTATCTAATACGATGACAACAGCTCTCCATACCTGCAGTCCATTATAAGGACCACCCTCTCTGATCCCTGAAAAATGAAATCATCCTCTGTGACAAAGAGAGGGGGCTAAGCGCCCCCCATGGTCTCAGAGCATTGACTCTTCTAAGAGTCCTAAGAGTCCTGCTCCCACTGATGGGGTGCAGCTGTGGGACCCTATTTTCAGAGATCATGTTCTCCACCTAACTCTTAAAAAGCTGAAAGGGTCTTCAGTAGAGATGGATAGTCGAGCTGGACTATCAGACGGTCACCTCTGTAGCTGTAGTGTCATTTTTCCTATGGTCCAATGTGTAAATTAAACAAAAAAGTGCACGTTTGTTATGATGTCCAAGATGGGGACCAGGATGTGGACATAATAAAAAATTAGGGAACATGATAGGAGACATTTCTACAATACATATAATCATTCTTATCTATCTAATACGATGACAACAGCTCTCCATACCTGCAGTCCACCATAAGGACCACCCTCTCTAATCCCTGAAAAATGAAATCATCCTCAGTGACGAAGAGAGGGGGCTAAGCGCCCCCCATGGTCTCAGAGCATTGACTCTTCTAAGAGTCCTAAGAGTCCTGCTCCCACTGATGGGGTGCAGCTGTGGGACCCTATTTTCAGAGATGATGTCCTCCACCCAACTCTCAAAAAGCTGAAAGGGTCTTCACTAGAGATGGATAGTCGAGCTGGGCTATCAGACAGTCACCTCTGTAGCTGTAGTGTCATTTTTCCTATGGTCCAATGTGTAAATTAAACAAAAAAGTGCACATTTGTTATGATGTCCAAGATGGGGACCAGGATGTAGACATAATAAAAAATTAGGGAACATGATAGGAGACATTTCTACAATACATATAATCATTCTTATCTATCTAATACGATGACAACAGCTCTCCATACCTGCAGTCCACCATAAGGACCACCCTCTCTAATCCCTGAAAAATGAAATCATCTTCAGTGACGAAGAGAGGGGGCAAAACGCCCCCATGGTCTCAGAGCATTGACTCTTCTAAGAGTCCTGCTCCCACTGATGGGGTGCAGCTGTGGGACCCTATTTTCAGAGATGATGTCTTCCACCCAACTCTCAAAAAGCTGAAAGGGTCTTTACTATAGATGGATAGTGGAGCTGGGCTATCAGACGGTCACCTCTGTAGCTGTAGTGTCATTTTTCCTATGGTCCAATGTGTAAATTAAACAAAAAAGTGCACGTTTGTTATGATGTCCAAGATGGGGACCAGGATTTGGACATAATAAAAAATTAGGGAACATGATAGGAGACATTTCTACAATATATATATAATCATTCTTATCTATCTAATACGATGACAACAGCTCTCCATACCTGTAGTCCACCATAAGGACCACCCTCTCTAATCCCTGAAAAATGATATCATCCTTAGTGATGAAGAGAGGGGGCTAAGCGCCCCCCATGGTGTCAGAGCATTGACTCTTCTAAGAGTCCTGCTCCCACTAATGGGGTGCAGCTGTGGGACCCTATTTTCAGAGATGATGTCCTCTACCCAACTCTCAAAAAGCTGAAAGGGTCTTCAGTAGAGATGGATAGTCGAGCTGGGCTATCAGACGGTCACCTCTGTAGCTGTAGTGTCATTATTGCTATGGTCCAATGTGTATATTAAACAAAAAAGTGCATGTTTGTTATGATGTCCAAGATGGGGACCAGGATGTGGACATAAAAAATTAGGGAACATGATAGGAGACATTTCTACAATACATATAATCATTCTTATCTATCTAATGCGATGACAACAGCTCTCCATACCTGGAGTCCACCATAAGGACCACCCTTTCTAATCCCTGAAAAATGAAATCATCCTCAGTGACAAAGAGAGGGGGCTAAGCGCCCCCCATGGTCTCAGAGCATTGACTCTTCTAAGAGTCCTAAGAGTCCTGCTCCCACTGATGGGGTGCAGCTGTGGGACCCTATTTTCAGAGATCATGTTCTCCACCTAACTCTTAAAAAGCTGAAAGGGTCTTCAGTAGAGATGGATAGTCGAGCTGGACTATCAGACGGTCACCTCTGTAGCTGTAGTGTCATTTTTCCTATGGTCCAATGTGTAAATTAAACAAAAAAGTGCACGTTTGTTATGATGTCCAAGATGGGGACCAGGATGTGGACATAATAAAAAATTAGGGAACATGATAGGAGACATTTCTACAATACATATAATTATTCTTATCTATCTAATACGATGACAACAGCTCTCCATACCTGCAGTCCACCATAAGGACCACCCTCTCTAATCCCTGAAAAATGAAATCATCCTCAGTGACGAAGAGAGGGGGCTAAGCGCCCCCCATGGTCTCAGAGCATTGACTCTTCTAAGAGTCCTAAGAGTCCTGCTCCCACTGATGGGGTGCAGCTGTGGGACCCTATTTTCAGAGATGATGTCCTCCACCCAACTCTCAAAAAGCTGAAAGGGTCTTCACTAGAGATGGATAGTCGAGCTGGGCTATCAGACAGTCACCTCTGTAGCTGTAGTGTCATTTTTCCTATGGTCCAATGTGTAAATTAAACAAAAAAGTGCACATTTGTTATGATGTCCAAGATGGGGACCAGGATGTAGACATAATAAAAAATTAGGGAACATGATAGGAGACATTTCTACAATACATATAATCATTCTTATCTATCTAATACGATGACAACAGCTCTCCATACCTGCAGTCCACCATAAGGACCACCCTCTCTAATCCCTGAAAAATGAAATCATCTTCAGTGACGAAGAGAGGGGGCAAAACGCCCCCATGGTCTCAGAGCATTGACTCTTCTAAGAGTCCTGCTCCCACTGATGGGGTGCAGCTGTGGGACCCTATTTTCAGAGATGATGTCTTCCACCCAACTCTCAAAAAGCTGAAAGGGTCTTTACTATAGATGGATAGTGGAGCTGGGCTATCAGACGGTCACCTCTGTAGCTGTAGTGTCATTTTTCCTATGGTCCAATGTGTAAATTAAACAAAAAAGTGCACGTTTGTTATGATGTCCAAGATGGGGACCAGGATTTGGACATAATAAAAAATTAGGGAACATGATAGGAGACATTTCTACAATATATATATAATCATTCTTATCTATCTAATACGATGACAACAGCTCTCCATACCTGCAGTCCACCATAAGGACCACCCTCTCTAATCCCTGAAAAATGAAATCATCCTTAGTGATGAAGAGAGGGGGCTAAGCGCCCCCCATGGTGTCAGAGCATTGACTCTTCTAAGCGTCCTAAGAGTCCTGCTCCCACTGATGGGGTGCAGCTGTGGGACCCTATTTTCAGAGATGATGTGTCGCGGGCGGGGAGGAGGGTGTCAGCACACCGCGCTCACCCCTTCTGCTCGGGTCCGGCAGCTGCTCAGTGGTGGCGCTCGAGCGGTGGGCCGGATCCCGGGGTTTCTCGAGCGACACTCCTCGCCCGTGAGTTAAAGGGGGTTGTTGGTTGTGGGGATTGTTATAGTTCGTGACGCCACCCACGGTTGTGGTGATTTCACCACCGCTGCTCAATATGGGGATCCCGGGGATGGTGATGCGGAGCAGCCAGTTGTTGTGTTGCCCCTCCGTGGGTAGGGGTTGGTGATCCCGGGGCCCAGTGGGGTGCAGGGGCGCAGGGGCAGCGCTGTGCCTTGCGGCACTGAGGTACTCACTCAGCCAGTAAACACGACACAGTTCTTGGTAAACAAACGGCTGGTTGGACGGGTCCCTCGGACGGTTCACGGTGCTGCGGTTCCCTGCAGTTAGCGGTGACGGTCTCTTCCCTGCACCTTTTGAAATGTCTGTTTGGTAGCGGTGGATTCCCACCGGTTACCCGCTCCCCGACTACAATCTGGGCCGGAGGAGCTCCACACTTTGCCCGCACAGGCGCCGGCCCTGGGAAACTGGTGCCTTGGCGGTGGCGGTGTTTCCCCGTTGTGGTTGGACCTTTGCCGTCAATCAGGACTTGCTTGTTGGGAGATCTGCGTCCCCTTCACTAACGGATTTAGCAATTTACAGCGACTCCTAGCCTTGCTGGGATCCGAAAGCCCCTGCTCTGGTGCTGACTGCCCTTTGTATACTGCTCCAGACCCCCGGATACACACAGCCTCCGTGGCCCTTCCAGTAACCTCCAGACAGTCCCACTGCCGATTTTTACCACTGTCTGCTTACCTTGCTGACTCCGTCTGGGCACACAGCCACAGAGTAACTTCAGGCTTTCTTTCTTTACTTTCACTTAGCTGTTTACTCTAACCCTGTCTAGACTACTCCTTCACTCCTTCCACTTCCTCCTCCCTGACTAGACTTCACTCTTGCCCTCCCTGGGCTAATCTGCCTGGTTTCTTCCCGCCTCCAGAGTTGTGAGCTCCTCGGTGGGCGGAGCCAACCGCCTGGCCCACCCCCTGGTGTGCATCATCAGACTCCTGGAGGAAGGCAACAAGGATTTGTAGGTTAGCTGGTGTACCTGCAGGGAATGTGGGGTGCGTGTATGTTGTTATCTGTGTCCCCTGGCTTGCCCAGGGCGACACATTCCCCCTTAGCAAAACGCAGACCGTCCTCGGGCTGCCCGTCCAACACCGGTTTTATTTTCCTTTTGTTTTTCTGAAAATGTAAAACGGTATAACATTATAACGGTAAATTATATACATTTTTAATAACAACATCATCCCAAGACGGGAGGCACATTTACTTTTAACGTTGCAACGGTGTACGGTCACGGTTTCCGCTCTCTCCCACCCAAGCAACCTGGCCCTGATGCTGCCCCTAAAACCCAGGCAGCACCCCTTGACCCACAGTCCAGCACAAGTCACCCGAGCGGGATCTGTCCTTGCCCTCCAGAGGGTGGCCACCGGTTCCTTTAGTGGCTGGGCCCTGGCCTGCTCCGCTCAGGGCCCTCCCTCCAACCTGCCTCTCCGGAGGCGGCATAGCGGAAACGGTAACGGTACCCAACATATTTACAAGCCACTTAACGTTTGTGGTGCCCTGCAAGTTCACGGGCTTGTCCATGGATAGTTCCCATGCATTTTAAACGGTCCCCACGGGGACAACGGTGCCGGCTCCTGCCGGTTCAATCACAAAGCAAATCAACAAACAAATCAGTTGACTTCTTCGGTAATTTCACTTATCATTTCAAACTTTTTAAACTTTTTCAAACAAACAACAACACCTTTTACATTTGCGGACCCCTTTCACTCATAGAACGGTCTCCCTGTACCTAAGTGGGGGTCTACCTAGGTTGGGACGGGTGGACCTTCGGGGCCCGGTGTCAGTGGTGCTAGACAGTGGGGTAGAGGGAACAATCGGTTCCTCCTCCCTGCTATAGTGTGGAGCAGGCGGAGGTGCAGGGGGGCTGGGTACAGGTTCATCCCTGGGCACTGGCACTGGTTCTGGCTCACGGTTAACCGCTTCCACTACTTCTTCATCCACGGGTTGTGGGAACAGTATCACTGGAAGAATCACCGCGCCGTTCTGCGTAGGCCAGTCTGCTGGGAAGTCACCCATTACAGTGTGGATTACCTCTGCTGCCTTCTCCACTGGTGGAGGAACCGGTACTTCAGCCTCTGCCTTCAGCGCTGGGGGGCATTTTTTTAGATGGTCCCGGGAAACTGTGGCTAGGGTGTCCCCTTGGTCACGACTGATCTGGTAAGTCTTCCCGTCTCCCCATTCTGTGGGTTGTATGACATAAGGGACTTGCTCCCACTGATCATCCAGCTTGTGGGTTTTTCTCTTCCGTTTCAGCACCACATCTCCTGGCTGGAAAGGACCTGCGGGCGCCTTCTGGTTGAACCGGTGCTCCTGCTGCTCTCGACTTCGACTGAGGTTTTTCTCCACATACTCCTGGATTTGCCGGTACTGTGCCCTCCTCCGACTTTCCCACTCTGCCGTTGAAGGGAGTGCTTCCGGGGCTTCCAACCCCATCTCCAGATCCACCGGCAGGCGGCCAGGCCGAGCCCTCATCAGATACGCTGGGGTGCACTTCGTCGAGCTGGACGGGATATTATTGTACATGTCGACCAAGTCAGGTAGCTTTTCCGGCCACATGTTCCGTTCTTCCAGCGGTAGCGTCTTGAGGAGCCCCAGGACCAAGTGATTCATTTTCTCGCACATGCCGTTGGTTTGGGCGTGGTGCGGAGTGGTCCGGATCTTCTTGCAACCGTACAACTGGCAGAATTCGTGAAACACCTCTGCTTCAAAAGCCGGGCCTTGGTCAGTCAACACCTTCTCGGGGTACCCATGGGGTCGGCAGAAATAAGCCTGGAACGCTCGAGCAGCGGTTCGACCAGTTAGGTCCTTAACGGGGACTATCACCATAAATCTTGAGTAGTGGTCCACCATGGTCAATGCGTAGGTGTACCCACTTCGGCTAGGGGTGAGCTTGACATGGTCCAGGGCAACCAGCTCCAGCGGCTGATGGGTGACTATGGGATGTAACGGTGCCCTCTGGCTAGTCTCGTCCTTTCTCCTCAGTGTACAAGGACCACATTCTCGACACCAGGCTTCCACCGATTCACGCATCCCACTCCAATAGAACCGCTCCCTCAACAGCATCTCCAGCTTCTTCCACCCGAAGTGGCCAGCACCATCATGGTATGCCCGCAGGACAGTAGCGACCTCTGCTTGAGGAACGATCAACTGGCATATCTTCTCATGGGTCTTCGGGTTGATCAGCTCACGGTACAGCCTCCCTTGGTGTAGGTAAAGCCGTTTTCGTTCTTTCCACAAGCGTTGGGCCTCGGCTGGAGCGGCAGGGTCTATTCCCATAGCACCTTGTTCCACCAGAGTCTTGACAAGGCGGACAGCCGGCGCTTGGTCCTGGGCGTTCTGCCACTCTTGACTGGGCCGCGGGTCCAGATCTACCCTCTGCTGGCATGCTTGTACCCTCTCAGTAGGCGGCTGGTGAAACGCAGGCAACTCGATCTCCTCGAGGTCGTCATCCTCGCACCCCTCTTCTGACAAATGGGGCATCCGGGAGAGTGCATCAGCATTTATGTTGACACGACCAGCTCGGTACTTTATGGTGAAATCATAGTTGGCTAGCCGGGCTACCCACCGCTGCTCCAGCGCGCCCAACTTGGCCGTGTTTAGATGGGTCAACGGATTGTTGTCCGTAAATGCGGTGAAGGTTGCTGCCGCCAAGTAGTGGCGGAACCGCTCCGTGATAGCCCATACCAACGCCAATAGCTCGAGCTTGAAGGAGCTATAATTCTCGGGATTCCTTTCGGTTGGCCGGAGTTTTCGGCTAGCGTAGGCAATCACCTTCTCCTTTCCATCCTGGACCTGAGATAGGACCGCTCCTAGCCCCACGTTACTGGCGTCCGTGTGGAGGATGAACGGGCGCCCATAGTCAGGGTACGCCAGGACCTCTTCTCCGGTCAAGGCCGCCTTCAACTGGCAAAAGGACTCCTCATGCTTGTCTTCCCATGACAATGGGGTTCCAATGGGTCTACCACCTTTGGTCTGTCCCACGAGGAGATCTTGCATGGGGGCAGCCATCTTCGTGTACCCCTTTATAAAGCGCCGATAGTACCCCACCAGACCCAGAAACTGCCTTACTTCCCTCACTGTAGTTGGTCTCGGCCAGCTCTGGATGGCAGTAATCTTCTCAGGGTCGGGGGCGACACCATCCGCACTCACCACATGCCCTAGATACTGCACTCTGGGTTTCAGCAGGTGGCATTTTGAGGGCTTCAACTTCATCCCGTACTTGGCAAGGGACGCGAACACCTCAGCCAGGTGCTCCAGATGGGCTTCATACGTCTGGGAATAAACAATCACATCATCCAAATACAGCAGGACGGTCTCGAAGTTTAAATGTCCCAGACAGCACTCCATCAACCGTTGGAAGGTCCCAGGGGCATTGCACAGCCCAAACGGCATGCTATTGAATTCGCAGAGCCCCATCGGGGTGGTGAAGGCGGTCTTCTCCCGGTCCTCTGGGGCCACGGCCACTTGCCAGTATCCACTGGTGAGGTCAAGGGTCGAGAAGTAGTTTGCAGTTCTCAGTGCAGCCAACGACTCTTCAATACGAGGTAATGGATAGGCATCTTTATGGGTTATCTGGTTGATCTTCCGGTAGTCCACACACATCCGCATGGTACCATCCTTCTTCTTAACCAGTACCAACGGAGCGGCCCAGGGACTACAGCTGTCCCGAATAACCCCTGCCTCCTTCATATTCCTCAACATATCTTTGGCACACTGGTAATGTGCAGGGGGAATAGGTCTATACCTCTCTTTGATAGGGGGATGTTCACCGGTGGGAATGTGGTGTTGGACCCCCTTGATCCGCCCAAAGTCTAGGGGGTGCTTACTGAAAACCTGTTCGTACTCCTGCACCACCCTGTGTACCCCGGCCCTGTGATGTGTAGGGGTATCATCAGTGCCTACATGTAGCTGTTGGTGCCACTCCTTTGTGTCCCCCTGGGATGGGGAAGTGCTGGGGGTAGGTGGGAGTGTGGATGGACTGGCTTCATGGATAGTATGAGGGTCCAGGGTGAGCAGCTTGGCAATGGTGGCATACCGGGGGAGCCTGACTTCTTCCTCCCCACAGTTCCACACTCTCACGGGCACTCTCCCTTTCTTCACATCTACCACCCCTCGGGCGGCCACTACAGTGGGCCAGTGTTCGGAGGGCATGGGCTCCATCATCGCAGGGTAGTCACGCCCCTGAGGCCCTACTGCTGCCCTACACCAGATCATCATCTCACTCCTAGGGGGCACAGTCAATGGAGCAACATCCATCACTCTCACTCCACCAATCTCCCCTCCTGTTGAGCTTACATGCTGGCGGTACATCAGGGCGCGGATCTCACGCTGCACAGCCCTCTGCCGGCTCCCCGCCGCTGTGGCGGCTAGCTGTTGCAATAGGTTCAACACATCAGCCATGCAGTGTTCCATCACATTGGTTCCCAGCACTATTTTCGGGTTATGATCACTGGGTTCATTCAAGATCACAATCATACCCTGGTGTTGCAGTTCAGCTTGCCCCACAGTCATAGCCACTTGTTTATACCCCACCTGGGTCAATGGAAGTCCATTAGCGGCAATCAAATTTATACTATTGTCTGGAGGCGCCAGCTCGTCTGTGGCCCAATACTGCTGATACAACGTGTACGGTATGGTAGTTACCTGTGATCCAGTGTCCAAGAGAGCCATCACTGGTATGCCGTCCACAGCCACGGGGATGATAGGGCGGGCCCCGACATATCGGTCTCGCCAGTCCGGGGGGCCACGGTGTTCTACTCCTGAGGATTGGCCCGGGGCCCCAGGGGTTGCTCGTTTAACGGGCACTGTCGGTAATAATGGCCCGGTTTACGGCACTTGTAGCAGATTGGGGGTCTGCTCCGTGGGTTGTTAGCGCTTCTCCGCTGCATCCAGGGAACATCTTCAGGACTGTCAGCAAGCTGTATCTGCACTGGAGGCTGAGATCTGGTCAGAGGTTGTAGCGCAGCAAGGATCTTGGCAAGGTCTCCGTCCATGCGACGGACCTGGGCTGCCAGCTCTTCTACTGTGCTGCTCGGGGCTGCAGGCATTAAAGAGGTTGGTTTGGCTGAGGCCGCCGCAACAGGAGCTGTCTCGACGGGCCACGGGACGGGTTCCAGAACTTCAGCAGCTGGGGGCTGTAGTGCTTTGATAGCCCGCTCCTTCAACACAGCAAAGTCCACATCAGGGTGTTCCAGGGCCCACAGCCGGAGTTGTTTACGATCCTCAGGGGACCTCATCCCCTGCGCAAATTGCTCCACTAACATCTTGTTGCTATCCGCCTCATTAACAGAGTTCACCCGCTTCAGCGTGCGGAGGGCGGTCTGCAGACGTAGAGCATAGTCCCGAATGCTATCTCCAGCTCGTTGCCGGCACTGGTAAAACTGCATCCTCAGCTCAGCTTCAGTCCGGGTCTCGAAGGCAGTCTGTAGCTTCTCGAAGATGGTGGCTACAGAGAGCCGGTCCCCCTCGGCCCAGGTCTCCGCTTCCTGCTCCGCCGCACCGGTTAACTGGCCTAGCACTATCGCTGCACGTTGCTTATCAGTCAGGGGGTACAGCTCTAGCAACGGGTTAAGCTTTTTCCGGAAGGCCTGTAGGGCATCCAGTTTCCCGTCATACCGCGGTAGCCAGGCAGCTCCGGGCGCATAGGGCAAGGAAAACGGCATGACCTGAGCAAGCGCGGGGGCCGCGGCACCTCCCGCCGGTACGACCGGGACCTGGGCAGGCCCATTCCCATCCGCGGGTGCCGCTGCGGCTGCGACCACCGCTCCTCCAGCGGCTCCGTCGGGCGCAGACATCTTGTTTCCGTCCCCCTTAGCTCTTTCCGGCCCCTCCTCTCTCGGGGCGGAGTTTTGGCCTTCGCGCTTCTACTGCTCGAGAAGACGCTCGAGCGGGAACTTTTCGCGCCAAAGATGGCGGCTTCTGAAATTTTCCTGCCGGATGCCTCCGGCGGTAACAAGGCGCACCTCTACCTGACGGCAGAGCGGTAGGATCCTGTTCGTGACGCCAAGTTGTCGCGGGCGGGGAGGAGGGTGTCAGCACACCGCGCTCACCCCTTCTGCTCGGGTCCGGCAGCTGCTCAGTGGTGGCTCGAGCGGTGGGCCGGATCCCGGGGTTTCTCGAGCTACACTCCTCGCCCGTGAGTGAAAGGGGGTTGTTGGGTGTGGGGATTGTTATAGTTCGTGACGCCACCCACGGTTGTGGTGATTTCACCACCGCTGCTCAATATGGGGATCCCGGGGATGGTGATGCGGAGCATCCAGTTGTTGTGTTGCCCCTCCGTGGGTAGGGGTTGGTGATCCCGGGGCCCAGTGGGGTGCAGGGGCGCAGGGACAGCGCTGTGCCTTGCGGCACTGAGGTACTCACTCAGCCAGTAAACACGACACAGTTCTCGGTAAACAAACGGCTGGTTGGACGGGTCCCTCGGACGGTTCACGGTGCTGCGGTTCCCTGCAGTTAGCGGTGACGGTCTCTTCCCTGCACCTTTGAAATGTCTGTTTGGTAGCGGTGGATTCCCACCGGTTACCCGCTCCCCGACTACAATCTGGGCCGGAGGAGCTCCACACTTTGCCCGCAGGCGCCGGCCCTGGGAAACTGGTGCCTTGGCGGTGGCGGTGTTTCCCCGTTGTGGTTGGACCTTTGCCGTCAATCAGGACTTGCTTGTTGGGAGATCTGCGTCCCCTTCACTAACGGATTTAGCAATTTACAGCGACTCCTAGCCTTGCTGGGATCCGAAAGCCCCTGCTCTGGTGCTGACTGCCCTTTGTATACTGCTCCAGACCCCTGGATACACACAGCCTCCGTGGCCCTTCCAGTAACCTCCAGACAGTCCCACTGCAGATCTTCACCACTGTCTGCTGACCTTGCTGACTCCGTCTGGGCACACAGCCACAGACCAACTTCAGGCTTTCTTTCTTTACTTTCACTTAGCTGTTTACTCTAACCCTGTCTAGACTACTCCTTCACTCCTTCCACTTCCTCCTCCTTGACTAGACTTCACTCTTGCCCTCCCTGGGCTAATCTGCCTGGTTTCTTCCTGCCTCCAGAGTTGTGAGCTCCTCGGTGGGCGGAGCCAACCGCCTGGCCCACCCCCTGGTGTGCATCATCAGACTCCTGGAGGAAGGCAACAAGGATTTGTAGGTTAGCTGGTGTACCTGCAGGGAATGTGGGGTGCGTGTATGTTGTTATCTGTGTCCCCTGGCTTGCCCAGGGCGACACAGATGTCCTCCACCCAACTCTCAAAAAGCTGAAAGGGTCTTCAGTAGAGATGGATAGTCGAGCTGGGCTATCAGACGGACACCTCTGTAGCTGTAGTGTCATTTTTCCTATGGTCCAATGTGTAAATTAAACAAAAAAGTGCACGTTTGTTATGATGTCCAAGATGGGGACTAGGATGTGGACATAATATAAAATTAGGGAACATGATAGGAGACATTTCTACAATGCATATAATCATTCTTATCTATCTAATACGATGACAACTGCTTTCCATACCTGCAGTCCACCATAAGGACCACCCTCTCTAATCCCTGGAAAATGAAATCATCCTCAGTGACGAAGAGAGGGGGCTAAGCGCCCCCCATGGTCTCAGAGCATTAACTCATCTAAGAGTCAAAAGAGTCCTGCTCACACTGATGGGGTACAGCTGTGGGACCCTATTTTCAGAGATGATGTGTAAGGCTATGTGCGCACGTCGCGTAAAAACATGCAGTTACGCTGCGCTTTGTAGCGCAGCGTAACTGCATGCGTCCTGCGTCCCCTGCACAGTCTATGGAGACTGTGCAGGGGCCGTGCGCACGTGGCGTTTAAGAGCGCAGCGCTTCGGCTACTGCCGAAGCGCTGCGCAAAAAGAAGTGACATGTCACTTCTTTCCTGCGCTTTGCCGGCAGCTCCTGCACGGTCTATGGCAGGAGCTGCAGGCAGAGCGCATGGAATCGGCGCTCACTACGGACATTTCTGCAGCGATCTAAAGCGCACATGTGCTCTTCAGATCGCTGCAGAAATTTCTGCAGGGCTTGTACGCAACGTGCGCACATAGCATTAGGGGTGGGCAGACCCCTTACAAGGAGGTGCAGTTTCCCTCTGAAGATAGCTCACTCTGGGGTAGTTACTGTTGATGTTATTAATAAACATGTTTTTACTGTGCAGCGGGTTTTCCCATAGAGCCCGGGTGGGACGGCTGTCCCCATAGAAACAGGGCAGGAGAGAGGAGGAGCCGGCAGCTTAGAGAGAGAAGTGTGTGTGTGTTGAAGTCAGTTGATTCCGGGACAGGGGAGAAGGAACAGCCAGGGGCAGAGTGTGGAGCTGAGTGGGCAGAAAGAAAGAAAGAAAGAAGGGAAGAAGAGAAGAAGTGTCCTCAAGGGTGAAGCAGAATTGGTGTGGGTCCAGTCTGTGTTAGCCGGAGTGGGAGCCTAGGTGAAGTGGAGTAGCCGGGCACATCCCCACTAGAGGAGACAACAAGGAAAGATTTCCCTGGACAGGAATTGTGACTGTGCGCTACAAAATCCGTGCATTGAGCTGTCTGTGAAACTCTGTGCAATAAAGATGTCATCTGGTTTATCTGATCCCTGCCTGAAGAGTCTTCCTGCGGCTGAAAGTATGCTCTTTTACACCACACTCTGCCCCACAGAACAATCCCCTGTCCCAGTAGTGACGGCGGAGTCGGGGGTTGGCCTGAGAGAAAAGGGGGCCACGACTACAAGCCCCGAGGCACCCCTGGCACCCCGTTATATGTGGCGTAGTCGGCAGGATCCGGATTATATGCAAGGGGTCCCGATCCAAGAAGATGGAGACCAAGTGGTGCCTAAGGCGTTGGACCAGGCACAAGACGGCGGTAAGATGGCCGCCGTCTTCACGAGTACAGCGAGCGCGCAAAGAATTGGCGCCAAACGAAAGACCCTGAGTTGGCCGGCGAAGAAAAAGAAGTACAGAGTACGCCGTCCAAAGAGGGGAGGTGCTGGCCCTAAGATGTTACTGAAAACATGTGGAGAGGGTGGCAGTACAGAGAAAAAGAAGAGTCGCCTATGCTGGGTCGATTTAATGTGTGAGACTGGGGGTGGAGCGTATACAAGAGCGGGAAAAGAAGGCCCGCCTCCACCTTCCCCAGCATCTCCACCGTTCCCGGCGCCATTACAGGAAGGTCTGCAAGAGATCGGATGGGAAGAGTGTCAGTACCGGAGACGTACACAGCAGAGACCGGTGCTGGCTGAGATTTCCCGGCTGAGAAACACGCTGGCGGTGTCGCCAGAAGTCATGACAGGACTGAGTGCTGACCCAGACAAGGGGACACCGGCGGTGTTAGCGATCCACCAGAGTATGGTCACACACCCGGTGATCGTCGTGGGTAGTCCCCGTCCGTCCCGTTCAGCGACCCCGTCACCCCCGTCGGGGGTTGAAGAGGCAAAACCGGAGACAGAGGCGCCAGAACCACCAGTCAACTACGAACCGTTCCGGAGGCTGCGCCGCTTGCCAGGTCAGTCCCTTTCCGATTATGTGAGGGCTCAGCAGGCCGAATGGCAGCGCGCTTACCATCCCGAGTGACCCGTAACGACCGGAGGTGATGGACATGTTCGTGTTGAAGACCGGTGTTGTTAAAGAGCCGGAAAAGTTCCACAGTTTGCAACCATGTTTAAGTTACCGAGCCCGGAAGGAGCCTGATGCTGGACTGAGCCAGGGGCTCCCTCCGTGATGTTAAGGAAGACTTTATTGTTTGTCCTCCTATCTACTAAGACCGGGAGTGCTGTAAAAGCCTCCGGGCAGAAGACCAGCAAAGACCGGGAGTGCCTGCTGAAGGCCTCCGGGCACACTGCCTAAAAAGACCGGGAGCTCCCAGGAGGGACTCCGGGCGCAGAACTTGGGCGCTCAGTGGTTGACTTTGTTTATGAAGGTTTTAAAGTTTTATACAAAGTTTGCCTTGCTGCTAAATTGTGTTTTACAGGTTCGAGCCTTGCCGGGAGGCTTAGGCTTAAAGAGGGGAGGAATGTAAGGGGTGGGCAGACCCCTTACAAGGAGGTGCAGTTTCCCTCTGAAGATAGCTCACTCTGGGGTAGTTACTGTTGATGTTATTAATAAACATGTTTTTACTGTGCAGTGGGTTTTCCCATAGAGCCCGGGTGGGACGGCTGTCCCCATAGAAACAGGGCAGGAGAGAGGAGGAGCCGGCAGCTTAGAGAGAGAAGTGTGTGTGTGTTGAAGTCAGTTGATTCCGGGACAGGGGAGAAGGAACAGCCAGGGGCAGAGTGTGGAGATGAGTGGGCAGAAAGAAAGAAAGAAAGAAGGGAAGAAGAGAAGAAGTGTCCTCAAGGGTGAAGCAGAATTGGTGTGGGTCCAGTCTGTGTTAGCCGGAGTGGGAGCCTAGGTGAAGTGGAGTAGCCGGGCACATCCCCACTAGAGGAGACAACAAGGAAAGATTTCCCTGGACAGGAATTGTGACCGTGCGCTACAAAATCCGTGCATTGAGCTGTCTGTGAAACTCTGTGCAATAAAGATGTCGTCTGGTTTATCTGATCCCTGCCTGAAGAGTCTTCCTGCGGCTGAAAGTATGCTCTTTTACACCACACTCTGCCCCACAGAACAATCCCCTGTCCCAGTAGTGACGGCGGAGTCGGGGGTTGGCCTGAGAGAAAAGGGGGCCACGACTACAAGCCTCGAGGCACCCCTGGCACCCCGTTACAGATGTCCTCCACCCAACTCTCAAAAAGCTGAAAGGGTCTTCACTAGAGATGGATAGTCGAGCTGGGCTATCAGACGGTCACCTCTGTAGCTGTAGTGTCATTTTTCCTATGATCCAATGTGTAAATTTAACAAAAAAGTGCACGTTTGTTATGATGTCCAAGATGGGGACCAGGATGTGGACATAATAAAAAATTAAGGAACATGATAGGAGACATTTCTACAATACATATAATCATTCTTATCTATCTAATGCGATGACAACAGCTCTCCATACCTGCAGTCCACCATAAGGACCACCCTCTTTAATCCCTGAAAAATGAAATCATCCTCAGTGACGAAGAGAGGGGGCTAAGCGCCCCCCATGGTTTCAGAGCATTGACTCTTCTAAGAGTCCTAAGAGTCCTGCTCCCACTGATGGGGTGCAGCTGTGGGACCCTATTTTCAGAGATGATGTCCTTCACCCAACTCTCAAAAAGCTGAAAGGGTCTTCAGTAGAGATGGATAGTCGAGCTGGGCTATCAGACGGTCACCTCTGTAGCTGTAGTGTCATTTTTCCTATGGTCCAATGTGTAAATTAAACAAAAAAGTGCACGTTTGTTATGATGTCCAAGATGGGGACCAGGATGTGGACATAATAAAAAATTAGGGAACATGATAGGAGACATTTCTACAATACATATAATCATTCTTATCTATCTAATACGATGACAACAGCTCTCCATACCTGCAGTCCACCATAAGGACCACCCTCTCTAATCCCTGAAAAATGAAATCATCCTCAATGACGAAGAGAGGGGGCTAAGCGCCCCCCATGGTCTCAGAGCATTGACTCTTGTAAGAGTCAAAAGAGTCCTGCTCCCACTGATGGGGTGCAGCTGTGGGACCCTATTTTCAGAGATGATGTCCTCCACCCAACTCTCAAAAAGCTGAAAGGGTCTTCAGTAGAGATGGATAGTCGAGCTGGGCTATCAGACGGTCACCTCTGTAGCTGTAGTGTCATTTTTCCTATGGTCCAATGTGTAAATTTAACAAAAAAGTGCACGTTTGTAATGATGTCCAAGATGGGGACCAGGATGTGGACATAATAAATAATTAGGGAACATGATAGGAGACATTTCTACAATACATATAATCATTCTTATCTATCTAATACGATGACAACAGCTCTCCATACCTGCAGTCCACCATAAGGACTACCCTCTCTAATCCCTGAAAAATGAAATCATCCTCAGTGACAAAGAGAGGGGGCTAAGCGCCCCCCATGGTCTCAGAGCATTGACTCTTCTAAGCGTCCTAAGAGTCCTGCTCCCACTGATGGGGTGCAGCTGTGGGACCCTATTTTCAGAGATCATGTTCTCCACCTAACTCTTAAAAAGCTGAAAGGGTCTTCAGTAGAGATGGATAGTCGAGCTGGACTATCAGACGGTCACCTCTGTAGCTGTAGTGTCATTTTTCCTATGGTCCAATGTGTAAATTAAACAAAAAAGTGCACGTTTGTTATGATGTCCAAGATGGGGACCAGGATGTGGACATAATAAAAAATTAGGGAACATGATAGGAGACATTTCTACAATACATATAATCATTCTTATCTATCTAATACGATGACAACAGCTCTCCATACCTGCAGTCCACCATAAGGACCACCCTCTCTAATCCCTGAAAAATGAAATCATCCTCAGTGACGAAGAGAGGGGGCTAAGCGCCCCCCATGGTCTCAGAGCATTAACTCATCTAAGAGTCAAAAGAGTCCTGCTCACACTGATGGGGTGCAGCTGTGGGGGACCCTATTTTCAGAGATGATGTCCTCCACCCAACTCTCAAAAAGCTGAAAGGGTCTTCAGTAGAGATGGATAGTCGACCTGGGCTATCAGACGGTCACCTCTGTAGCTGTAGTGTCATTTTTCCTATGGTCCAATGTGTAAATTAAACAAAAAAGTGCACGTTTCTTATGATGTCCAAGATGGGGACCAGGATGCGGACATAATAAAAAATTAGGGAACATCATAGGAGACATTTCTACAATACATATAATCATTCTTATCTATCTAATACGATGACAACAGCTCTTGTGTCGCCCTGGGCAAGCCAGTGGACACAGATAACAACACACACACACACACCCCACATTCCCTGCAGGTACACCAGCTAACCCACAAATCCTTGTTGCCTTCCTCCAGGAGTCTGATGATGCACACCAGGGGGTGGGCCAGGCGGTTGGCTCCGCCCACCAAGGAGCTCACAACTCTGGAGGCGGGAAGAAACCAGGCAGTTAGCTCAGGGAGGAGCAGGAGTGAGGAGCTAAGAGAGAGTCGAGCCCAGGCAGGGCAAGAGTGAAGGAGTAGTCTAGACAGGGCTAGAGTAAACAGCTAAGTGAAAGTGAAGAAAGAAAGCCTGAAGTTAGTCTGTGGCTGTGTGCCCAGACGGAGTCAGCAAGGTCAGCAGACAGTGGTGAAGATCTGCAGTGGGACTGTCTGGAGGTTGCTGGAAGGGCCACGGAGGCTGTGTGTATCCGGGGGCCTGGAGCAGTATACAAAGGGCAGTCAGCACCAGAGCAGGGGCTTTCAGATCCCAGCAAGGCTTGGAGTCGCTGTAAATTGCTAAATCCGTTAGTGAAGGGGACGTAGATCCCCCAACAAGCAAGTCCTGATTGACGGCAAAGGTCCAACCACAACGGGGAAACATCGCCACCGCCAAGGCACCAGTTTCCCAGGGCCGGCGCCTGCGGGCAAAGTGTGGAGCTCCTCCGGCACAGATTGCAGTCGGGGATCGGGTAACCGGTGGGAATCCACCGCTACCAAACAGACATTTCAAAGGTGCAGGGAAGAGACCGTCACCGCTAACTGCAGGGAACCGCAGCACCGTGAACCGTCCGAGGGACCCGTCCAACCAGCCGTTTGTTTACCGAGAACTGTGTCGTGTTTACTGGCTGAGTGAGTACCTCAGTGCCGCAAGGCACAGCGCTGCCCCTGCGCCCCTGCACCCAACTGGGCCCCGGGATCACCAACCCCTACCCACGGAGGGGCAACACAACAACTGGCTGCTCCGCATCACCATCCCCGGGATCCCCATATTGAGCAGCGGTGGTGAAATCACCACAACCGTGGGTGGCGTCACGAACTATAACAATCCCCTCACCCAACAACAAACACCCCCTTTCACTCACGGGCGAGGAGTGTCGCTCGAGAAGCCCCGGGATCCGGCCCACCGCTCGAGCCACCACTGAGCAGCTGCCGGACCCGAGCAGAAGGGGTGAGCGCGGTGTGCTGACACCCTCCTCCCCGCCCGCGACAACTTAGCGTCACGAACAGGATCCTACCGCTCTGCCGTCAGGTAGAGGTGCGCCTTGTTACCGCCGGAGGCATCCGGCAGGAAAATTTCAGAAGCCGCCATCTTTGGCGCGAAAAGTTCCCGCTCGAGCTTCTTCTCGAGCAGTAGAAGCGCGAAGGCCAAAACTCCGCCCCGGGAGAGGAGGGGCCGGAAAGAGCTAAGGGGGACGGAAACAAGATGTCTGCGCCCGACGGAGCCGCTGGAGGAGCGGTGGTCGCAGCCGCAGCGGCACCCGCGGATGGGAATGGGCCTGCCCAGGTCCCGGTCGTACCGGCGGGAGCTGCCGCGGCCCCCGCGCTTGCTCAGGTCATGCCGTTTTCATTGCCCCATGCGCCCGGAGCTGCCTGGCTACCGCGGTATGACCGGATGCCCTACAGGCCTTTCGGAAAAAGCTTAACCCGTTGCTAGAGCTGTACCCCCTGACTGATAAGCAACGTGCAGCGATAGTGCTAGGCCAGTTAACCGGTGCGGCGGAGCAGGAAGCGGAGACCTGGGCCGAGGGGGACCGGCTCTCTGTAGCCACCATCTTCGAGAAGCTACAGACTGCCTTCGAGACCCGGACTGAAGCTGAGCTGAGGATGCAGTTTTACCAGTGCCGGCAACGAGCTGGAGATAGCATTCGGGACTATGCTCTACGTCTGCAGACCGCCCTCCGCACGCTGAAGCGGGTGAACTCTGTTAATGAGGCGGATAGCAACAAGATGTTAGTGGAGCAATTTGCGCAGGGGATGAGGTCCCCTGAGGATCGTAAACAACTCCGGCTGTGGGCCCTGGAACACCCTGATGTGGACTTTGCTGTGTTGAAGGAGCGGGCTATCAAAGCACTACAGCCCCCAGCTCCTGAAGTTCTGGAACCCGTCCCGTGGCCCTTCGAGACAGCTCCTGTTGCGGCGGCCTCAGCCAAACCAACCTCTTTAATGCCTGCAGCCCCGAGCAGCACAGTAGAAGAGCTGGCAGCCCAGGTCCGTCGCATGGACGGAGACCTTGCCAAGATCCTTGCTTCGCTACAACCTCTGACCAGATCTCACCCTCCAGTGCAGATACAGTTTGCTGACAGTCCTGAAGATGTTCCCTGGATGCAGCGGAGAAGCGCTAACAACCCACGGAGCAGACCCCCAATCTGCTACAAGTGCCGTAAACCGGGCCATTATTACCGACAGTGCCCGTTAAACGAGCAACCCCTGGGGCCCCGGGCCAATCCTCAGGAGTAGAACACCGTGGCCCCCCGGACTGGCGAGACCGATATGTCGGGGCCCGCCCTATCATCCCCGTGGCTGTGGACGGCATACCAGTGATGGCTCTCTTGGACACTGGATCACAGGTAACTACCATACCGTACACGTTGTATCAGCAGTATTGGGCCACAGACGAGCTGGCGCCTCCAGACAATAGTATAAATTTGATTGCCGCTAATGGACTTCCATTGACCCAGGTGGGGTATAAACAAGTGGCTATGACTGTGGGGCAAGCTGAACTGCAACACCAGGGTATGATTGTGATCTTGAATGAACCCAGTGATCATAACCCGAAAATAGTGCTGGGAACCAATGTGATGGAACACTGCATGGCTGATGTGTTGAACCTATTGCAACAGCTAGCCGCCACAGCGGCGGGGAGCCGGCAGAGGGCTGTGCAGCGTGAGATCCGCGCCCTGATGTACCGCCAGCATGTAAGCTCAACAGGAGGGGAGATTGGTGGAGTGAGAGTGATGGATGTTGCTCCATTGACTGTGCCCCCTAGGAGTGAGATGATGATCTGGTGTAGGGCAGCAGTAGGGCCTCAGGGGCGTGACTACTCTGCGATGATGGAGCCCATGCCCTCCGAACACTGGCCCACTGTAGTGGCCGCCCGAGGGGTGGTAGATGTGAAGAAAGGGAGAGTGCCCGTGAGAGTGTTGAACTGTGGGGAGGAAGAAGTCAGGCTCCCCCGGTATGCCACCATTGCCAAACTGCTCACCCTGGACCCTCACAATATCCATGAAGCCAGTCCATCCACACTCCCACCTACCCCCAGCACTTCCCCACCCCAGGGGGACACAAAGGAGTGGCACCAACAGCTACATGTAGGCACTGATGATACCCCTACACATCACAGGGCCGGGGTACACAGGGTGGTGCAGGAGTACGAACAGGTTTTCAGTAAGCACCCCCTAGACTTTGGGCGGATCAAGGGGGTCCAACACCACATTCCCACCGGTGAACATCCCCCTATCAAAGAGAGGTATAGACCTATTCCCCCTGCACATTACCAGTGTGCCAAGGATATGTTGAGGAATATGAAGGAGGCAGGTGTTATTCGGGACAGCTGTAGTCCCTGGGCCGCTCCGTTGGTACTGGTTAAGAAGAAGGATGGTACCATGCGGATGTGTGTGGACTACCGGAAGATCAACCAGATAACCCATAAAGATGCCTATCCATTACCTCGTATTGAAGAGTCGTTGGCTGCACTGAGAACTGCAAACTACTTCTCGACCCTTGACCTCACCAGTGGATACTGGCAAGTGGCCGTGGCCCCAGAGGACCGGGAGAAGACCGCCTTCACCACCCCGATGGGGCTCTGCGAATTCAATAGCATGCCGTTTGGGCTGTGCAATGCCCCTGGGACCTTCCAACGGTTGATGGAGTGCGGTCTGGGACATTTAAACTTCGAGACCGTCCTGCTGTATTTGGATGATGTGATTGTTTATTCCCAGACGTATGAAGCCCATCTGGAGCACCTGGCTGAGGTGTTCGCGTCCCTTGCCAAGTACGGGATGAAGTTGAAGCCCTCAAAATGCCACCTGCTGAAACCCAGAGTGCAGTATCTAGGGCATGTGGTGAGTGCGGATGGTGTCGCCCCCGACCCTGAGAAGATTACTGCCATCCAGAGCTGGCCGAGACCAACTACAGTGAGGGAAGTAAGGCAGTTTCTGGGTCTGGTGGGGTACTATCGGCGCTTTATAAAGGGGTACACGAAGATGGCTGCCCCCATGCAAGATCTCCTCGTGGGACAGACCAAAGGTGGTAGACCCATTGGAACCCCATTGTCATGGGAAGACAAGCATGAGGAGTCCTTTTGCCAGTTGAAGGCGGCCTTGACCGGAGAAGAGGTCCTGGCGTACCCTGACTATGGGCGCCCGTTCATCCTCCACACGGACGCCAGTAACGTGGGGCTAGGAGCGGTCCTATCTCAGGTCCAGGATGGAAAGGAGAAGGTGATTGCCTACGCTAGCCGAAAACTCCGGCCGACCGAAAGGAATCCCGAGAATTATAGCTCCTTCAAGCTCGAGCTATTGGCGTTGGTATGGGCTATCACGGAGCGGTTCCGCCACTACTTGGCGGCAGCAACCTTCACCGCATTTACGGACAACAATCCGTTGACACATCTAAACACGGCCAAGTTGGGCGCGCTGGAGCAGCGGTGGGTAGCCCGGCTAGCCAACTATGATTTCACCATAAAGTACCGAGCTGGTCGTGTCAACATAAATGCTGATGCACTCTCCCGGATGCCCCATTTGTCAGAAGAGGGGTGCGAGGATGACGACCTCGAGGAGATCGAGTTGCCTGCGTTTCACCAGCCGCCTACTGAGAGGGTACAAGCATGCCAGCAGAGGGTAGATCTGGACCCGCGGCCCAGTCAAGAGTGGCAGAACGCCCAGGACCAAGCGCCGGCTGTCCGCCTTGTCAAGACTCTGGTGGAACAAGGTGCTATGGGAATAGACCCTGCCGCTCCAGCCGAGGCCCAACGCTTGTGGAAAGAACGAAAACGGCTTTACCTACACCAAGGGAGGCTGTACCGTGAGCTGATCAACCCGAAGACCCATGAGAAGATATGCCAGTTGATCGTTCCTCAAGCAGAGGTCGCTACTGTCCTGCGGGCATACCATGATGGTGCTGGCCACTTCGGGTGGAAGAAGCTGGAGATGCTGTTGAGGGAGCGGTTCTATTGGAGTGGGATGCGTGAATCGGTGGAAGCCTGGTGTCGAGAGTGTGGTCCTTGTACACTGAGGAGAAAGGACGAGACTAGCCAGAGGGCACCGTTACATCCCATGGTCACCCATCAGCCGCTGGAGCTGGTTGCCCTGGACCATGTCAAGCTCACCCCTAGCCGAAGTGGGTACACCTACGCATTGACCATGGTGGACCACTACTCAAGATTTATGGTGGTAGTCCCCGTTAAGGACCTAACTGGTCGAACCGCTGCTCGAGCGTTCCAGGCTTATTTCTGCCGACCCCATGGGTACCCCGAGAAGGTGTTGACTGACCAAGGCCCGGCTTTTGAAGCAGAGGTGTTTCACGAATTCTGCCAGTTGTACGGTTGCAAGAAGATCCGGACCACTCCGCACCACGCCCAAACCAACGGCATGTGCGAGAAAATGAATCACTTGGTCCTGGGGCTCCTCAAGACGCTACCGCTGGAAGAACGGAACATGTGGCCGGAAAAGCTACCTGACTTGGTCGACATGTACAATAATATCCCGTCCAGCTCGACGAAGTGCACCCCAGCGTATCTGATGAGGGCTCGGCCTGGCCGCCTGCCGGTGGATCTGGAGATGGGGTTGGAAGCCCCGGAAGCACTCCCTTCAACGGCAGAGTGGGAAAGTCGGAGGAGGGCACAGTACCGGCAAATCCAGGAGTATGTGGAGAAAAACCTCAGTCGAAGTCGAGAGCAGCAGGAGCACCGGTTCAACCAGAAGGCGCCCGCAGGTCCTTTCCAGCCAGGAGATGTGGTGCTGAAACGGAAGAGAAAAACCCACAAGCTGGATGATCAGTGGGAGCAAGTCCCTTATGTCATACAACCCACAGAATGGGGAGACGGGAAGACTTACCAGATCAGTCGTGACCAAGGGGACACCCTAGCCACAGTTTCCCGGGACCATCTAAAAAAATGCCCCCCAGCGCTGAAGGCAGAGGCTGAAGTACCGGTTCCTCCACCAGTGGAGAAGGCAGCAGAGGTAATCCACACTGTAATGGGTGACTTCCCAGCAAACTGGCCTAGACAGAACGGCGCGGTGATTCTTCCAGTGATACTGTTCCCACAACCCGTGGATGAAGAAGTAGTGGAAGCGGTTAACCGTGAGCCAGAACCAGTGCCAGTGCCCAGGGATGAACCTGTACCCAGCCCCCCTGCACCTCCGCCTGCTCCACACTATAGCAGGGAGGAGGAACCGATTGTTCCCTCTACCCCACTGTCTAGCACCACTGACACCGGGCCCCGAAGTTCCACCCGTTCCAAGCTAGGGAGACCGTTCTATGAGTAAAAGGGGTCCGCAGATGTAAAAGAGTGTTGTTGTTTGTTTGAAAGTTTGCAAAAAGAATGATAAGGAAAATGATACCGAACAGTTACCTGATTTGCTCTGTGATTGAACCGGCAGGAGCCGGCACCGTTGTCCCCGTGGGGACCGTTTAAGTTTTGCATGGGAACTATCCATGGACAAGCCCGTGAACTTGCAGGGCACCACAAACGTTAAGTGGCTTGTAAATATGTTGGGTACCGTTACCGTTTCCGCAATGCCGCCTCCGGAGAGGCAGGTTGGAGGGAGGGCCCTGAGCAGAGCAGGCTAGGGCCCAGCCACCAAAGGAACCGGTGGCCACCCTCTGGAGGGCAAGGACAGATCCCGCTCGGGTAACTTGTGCTGGACTGTGGGTCAAGGGGTGCTGCCTGGGTTTTAGGGGCAGCATCAGGGCCAGGTTGCTTGGGTGGGAGAGAGCAGAAACCGTGACCGTACACCGTTGCAACGTTAAAAGAAATGTGCCTCCCGTCTTGGGAAGAGTTGTGATTAAAAATGTATATAATTTACCGTTTATAATGTTATACCGTTTTACCTTTTCAGAAAACAAAAAGGAAAATAAAACCGGTGTTGGACGGGCAGCCCGAGGACGGTCTGCGTTTTGCTAAGGGGGAATGTGTCGCCCTGGGCAAGCCAGGGGACACAGATAACAACACACACACACCCCACATTCCCTGCAGGTACACCAGCTAACCCACAAATCCTTGTTGCCTTCCTCCAGGAGTCTGATGATGCAAACCAGGGGGTGGGCCAGGCGGTTGGCTCCGCCCACCAAGGAGTTCACAACTCTGGAGGCGGGAAGAAACCAGGCAGTTAGCTCAGGGAGGAGCAGGAGTGAGGAGCTAAGAGAGAGTCGAGCCCAGGCAGGGCAAGAGTGAAGGAGTAGTCTAGACAGGGCTAGAGTAAACAGCTAAGTGAAAGTGAAGAAAGAAAGCCTGAAGTTAGTCTGTGGCTGTGTGCCCAGACAGAGTCAGCAAGGTCAGCAGACAGTGGTGAAGATCTGCAGTGGGACTGTCTGGAGGTTGCTGGAAGGGCCACGGAGGCTGTGTGTATCCGGGGGCCTGGAGCAGTATACAAAGGGCAGTCAGCACCAGAGCAGGGGCTTTCGGATCCCAGCAAGGCTTGGAGTCGCTGTAAATTGCTAAATCCGTTAGTGAAGGGGACGTAGATCCCCCAACAAGCAAGTCCTGATTGACGGCAAAGGTCCAACCACAACGGGGAAACACCGCCACCGCCAAGGCACCAGTTTCCCAGGGCCGGCGCCTGCGGGCAAAGTGTGGAGCTCCTCCGGCACAGATTGCAGTCGGGGAGCGGGTAACTGGTGGGAATCCACCGCTACCAAACAGACATTTCAAAGGTGCAGGGAA
The DNA here is from genome assembly GCF_048569485.1 of Anomaloglossus baeobatrachus. Classification (NCBI taxonomy): domain Eukaryota; kingdom Metazoa; phylum Chordata; class Amphibia; order Anura; family Aromobatidae; genus Anomaloglossus; species Anomaloglossus baeobatrachus. The sequence goes on from NC_134357.1 coordinate 248,390,453, forward strand.
GAGACCGTCACCGCTAACTGCAGGGAACCGCAGCACCGTGAACCGTCCGAGGGACCCGTCCAACCAGCTGTTTGTTTACCGAGAACTGTGTCGTGTTTACTGGCTGAGTGAGTACCTCAGTGCCGCAAGGCACAGCGCTGCCCCTGCGCCCCTGCACCCCACTGGGCCCCGGGATCACCAACCCCTACCCACGGGGGGGCAACACAACAACTGGCTGCTCCGCATCACCATCCCCGGGATCCCCATATTGAGCAGCGGTGGTGAAATCACCACAACCGTGGGTGGCGTCACGAACTATAACAATCCCCACACCCAACAACAAACACCCCCTTTCACTCACGGGCGAGGAGTGTCGCTCGAGAAACCCCGGGATCCGGCCCACCGCTCGAGCCACCACTGAGCAGCTGCCGGACCCGAGCAGAAGGGGTGAGCGCGGTGTGCTGACACCCTCCTCCCCGCCCGCGACACTCTCCATACCTGCAGTCCACCTTAAGGACCACCCTCTCTAATCCCTGAAAAATGAAATCATCCTCAGTGACGAAGAGAGGGGGCTAAGCGCCCCCCATGGTCTCAGAGCATTGACTCTTCTAAGAGTCCTAAGAGTCCTGCTCCCACTGATGGGGTGCAGCTGTGGGACCCTATTTTCAGAGATGATGTCCTCCACCCAACTCTCAAAAAGCTGAAAGGGTCTTCACTAGAGATGGATAGTCGAGCTGGGCTATCAGACAGTCACCTCTGTAGCTGTAGTGTCATTTTTCCTATGGTCCAATGTGTAAATTAAACAAAAAAGTGCACATTTGTTAATATGTCCAAGATGGGGACCAGGATGTAGACATAATAAAAAATTAGGGAACATGATAGGAGACATTTCTACAATACATATAATCATTCTTATCTATCTAATACGATGACAACAGCTCTCCATACCTGCAGTCCACCATAAGGACCACCCTCTCTAATCCCTGAAAAATGAAATCATCTTCAGTGACGAAGAGAGGGGGCAAAGCGCCCCCATGGTCTCAGAGCATTGACTCTTCTAAGAGTCCTGCTCCCACTGATGGGGTGCAGCTGTGGGACCCTATTTTCAGAGATGATGTCCTCCACCCAACTCTCAAAAAGCTGAAAGGGTCTTCAGTAGAGATGGATAGTCGAGCTGGGCTATCAGACGGTCACCTCTGTAGCTGTAGTGTCATTTTTCCTATGGTCCAATGTGTAAATTAAACAAAAAAGTGCACGTTTGTTATGATGTCCAAGATGGGGACCAGGATGTGGACATAATAAAAAATTAGGGAACATGATAGGAGACATTTCTACAATACATATAATCATTCTTATCTATCTAATGAGGGGCACTGCAGCCAAATTTGAGATGCTGCCACCTGACTGCGGGCCCCCTATGCTAATTTTAGGTGGTTTCTCCCCCTGGAAAGACTCACCAGCTACCCCCTCCCGGCTCCTGTGGTATGATCTGATCGGATATAAGTCACTGCGCTGCCCAGCTTCCGGTCTCTTTGTTCCTGGACCCGGACCTGTTTGGGTGGCCGGTGGCGTGTACCCGCTTCGGAGGGCGGTAAGAGAGCTATCAGCAGGGAGGGAAGAGTTTGGCCCACGGCGCTTTAGCTGTGAGCGGCTCCCTCCCTGCTGAGGCATAGGTGACATGGCCAGCGGGCGGTGTTTTTAGGGTAATACCCGCCCGCCGGTCCACCTGTGCTTGCCATCTGACACAAATCCTTCATCAGCAGGGAAGGAAGCGTCCGACTCACAGCGCTGTTAGCTGTGAGCGGCTTCCTCCCTGCTGAGGCACAGGTCTGCCTGTGCTGGCTATCTGACACAAATCCCCCATCAGCAGGGAAGGAAGCGTCCGACTCACAGCGCTGTTAGCTGTGAGCGGCTTCCTCCCTGCTGAGGCACAGGTCTGCCTGTGCTGGCTATCTGACACAAATCCCCCATCAGCAGGGAAGGAAGCGTCCGACTCACAGCGCTGTTAGCTGTGAGCGGCTTCCTCCCTGCTGAGGCACAGGTCTGCCTGTGCTGGCTATCTGACACAAATCCCCCATCAGCAGGGAAGGAAGCGTCCGACTCACAGCGCGGTTAGCTGTGAGCGGCTTCCTCCCTGCTGAGGCACAGGTGACATGGCCGGCGGGCGGTATTTTCAGGGAGAGTCCCGCTCTCCGGTCCGCCTGTGCTGGCCATCTGACACAAATCCCCCATCAGCAGGGAAGGAAGCGTCTGACTCACAGCGCGGTTAGTTGTGAGCGGCTTCCTCCCTGCTGAGGCTCCATCTAGGTGTGCCGGCGAGCGGCGTTCTGAGTGAACTACCCGCCCGCCGGTCAGCTGGAGCGCCCCCCCCCCTCAGTTTGTAAAGAGCGCGAAAGCGCTCTTTGCTTAAGGCACCGCCCACCCGCCGCCCTGCCTCTGCCAGCGGTGGGTGCGAGTGCAGGCTGTGAGCCGGCCCCGTCTCTGATGCAGCGCAGGTGGAAGCGCTGCAGCGGAGGACCCGCCGGCTTTGTGTGAAGAACAAACCCTGTGCCCCTGATCCCTCCACTGCCCTGTCACCGTTGCCCTGTCATGAAGAAATAAATTACACATAAAAAATAAATAAATCACAGCCTCTGATGCAGCTCGGATTGGAGGTGCTGCATTGGTGTATGTGCTGACTGCAGAAGTCAGCAGAATCCACACCCCTTATTGGTATCCCCAGACAAGTTTTAAAAAAAAAAAAAAAAAAAAATTTAATAAATAAATTATAAAAATAAATAAATTATAAATAAAGAATAAATAAATTAAATAAATAAATGTTAAATAAAATAAATAAATAAATTAAATAAATAAATTATAATAAAAATGCTCTCCCTCCTCTTTAGGGGTCGGCATGACACCTTAGGATAAAACATCCCCTTATGTGGGTAACGGCTTGGATCGGACTCTGTCACTCTATGCGCGGGCGTTGGGGCACCGGGCGTCATGAGTCACATGGAGATTTAAACCCCCCCTTTCTTTCTTCAGAATTAACCCCTGGTGCTGTCCCGCGGCGGGATGATGAGCATCTGAGTGTACATTGGAAGCACCATTACGTGGGATTGCGGGGTGGAATAAGCGTCCTGGGGGGGGTCACGTGATGTCACCAGGCAGCAGGTTTTCCGCCCTATTCAACATTCTGTAATTAAGTATTATGACCGACACTATAGATGTACTGAGGAAATCATACACCCGCCTTAATAGGCGTTATAGTAGCTGCCATTACTACCCCTTGTGGTCGGCATTCCGCAGGCTGATTGCTTTTACTGTAAAGAACCCTTCTCATATAGCTGCGGTAGGAGGAAGTAATGTTCCAGTCCTTTAAGATGATTGACCACACACGATTTATGCATAAAAATGAGATCTCCTCCTCCATTCCTTGTAATAATATAGCTGTCTCCTTGAACCGACTAATCTCAGAATGTCTACCCGCCGCCTTTAAAAGAAAAAAAAAAAAAAAAAAGTTGAGCAGAGCTGGATCCCAGATTTTAGATGTGGCCTGTCAAGAGATTTATAGGTGGGTTACATTATTTTGGGCGCACAGGATATCACCTCTTCTGGGTATACACTCTAATTTACGGCTGTAGTTAACAAGGCTTAAGCTTTGTTCGTCAGTGATAGCTTTATGGTAATAGCAAAGTGTATTTCTGTGCATTTTCGTGTTTGTTGGAGTTTCAGTTCAACAGACGAAAATGAACATGTGAGATGCGAAAATTGTCAATTTTATGCAAGTGCATAATTATGCCCGCTGATATTTCCTGAGCAATTATGTCCACATAAATAGCCTCAAAAAAATAAAAATATACACAATTTTAGTTTAGGTCTCAGGTGTGCACGACTGACCAGTGTTTTCCCATGTGTTAAGTAGACAACAATCTAATACTAGACTGTAGAGGGTGTCAAGTAGCTTCATTATTTGAAGCACTTATTATGAATTAAAAAAAAAAAAAAAAAAATTATGGAAAAGCCCCTCCCTTTGGGTTTGACTTTTGTTTTGGAAGGTTTTGCCGCATGGAAATAGCGTTTATCGGCTTTTACCCATCGTATGGAGGTTTATCTTTCGGCCCCTGCGGTTCCTTAGGTATGAACTTCAACTTTGTGGTTAAGATCATTTCTATTGCTGCCATTGTTTACAAGGCGCTTTTCCTAGGCTTTCCGGTGTAGGTCTAAGCGGCAGGGTCATGTTACCCGGTATCGGTATATTGGTCCAACCCTAGGTGCGGTAAGTTTAAATATTATTTTCCGCTACATGGAATCAGGCACCTGAAAAGGAGGAACTGATTGGTAGCTGAATTTTCTTTAAGCTTCAACGGCTACATTCGCTTCAAGAGCAGTAACGGTTGAATCGATAGGGGGTGTAGTTAACAGCAGCAGGTCTGGCTGTTTGGGTTTGTTTCAACACAACGTTTAAAAAAAAAAAAAAAAAAAAACTGTTTAACCACCTGTTTACAACTTTCCTTTTCAGTAGTGGGCTGTTTTAGGCTTTTCGGTTTTTAGAATGCGCATAAGTTAACGAAAGGTTAAAGTCATACCAGGTATCCAGTTGCCGTGATAGTATGGTTTACTCCCTATTGATTTTCCAATTCCAGATATCCTCCTTAACTCCGTCCGTTGGCAGGTCCAAAGGGCTTTTGATTCTTTAAATTCGTAATGGTACTCCCATCGAAAGGAGGCCGATGACCCGGCCTTTCGTTAAAACACAGACATGATGGGCCTATAGTAGGGTATGCAGCGAGTGGGGTTTACCAGGCGGGTGAAAAGCATGATGTTTTTTCAAGCGATCCCTTGCTAATGTATAACCGGCAGTATTTAGTGATTCTACTTCACCAACGGGTACCATTTTTTCCTGTTATGAGCAAACTGGTATGAGGGTTTTTGCCCTGAATTTTTTCAGGTGCGGAACCGGACCGGCGTGACCAAGGCCTAGTGGGACCCACGGTATGAAATGGGTAGTGGTTTAGCCACAGGTGGGTGGACGTCAGGAGGCCTAATACTCTTGGCCTTTTGTCGATCTTATAAGGTACCGGGCCGGGTGGTTACGTACATTGTGGTTTTGATCTTAAAGCTTAGTCACACAGGCTGAAGAAAGGCCTAGGTCTATCTAGCCAAGCCTGTCTTTCCTCACAGTTTTGGGATCTTTTTCCCCACCTCTGGTTGGTCTGCCTAAGGTGTTAGTGATAGCCCTCAGATGAACAGGGATGACGGGGAGAATTTTTTAACCATGAAGATTTTTTCCCATATTTGGCGGGCAATTTCATGGCGGTAACTTGGTGATGGTTGTTATTGTGGGTGCGTTAGTTGCAGTACTTGGGATGTAAACACCCCTCCCTCCCCCCCCCCCAGAACTGCGGTGTTGCTGAAGCTTTGGGGCAAGTGTGTATGAGCGTGGTTTCAATGGGATGGGTTTGGCAACGCAAATGTATTTTGAGGAGCATCCGTACCGAGTTTGTTTTATAAACCGTCACTATTAGAAGGGCAAGAGGCTACTGACTGTCATATAGGTTAGCGTAACATTACATACGTTTCAGATTTGTGTATTAATAAAAAAAAAAACGGGAGTTTTTGCCAAATCAACCCCAAGAAAAAGGGGGTCTGCTGTTTAAGAGAATTTTGATGGTTTCAAGAGATTTTCCTTTCTGACGATGTTTTCCTTTTCAGATGTAAGTCGGCCTAGGTTTCAAGATTAGGTCATGCCCACACTTTTCGGGCAGCGGGAAAAAGGTGATCCTCGTTCTGGCGGTTGGTCCGTGGTTTCCATTGGCCTGGAAGTGATTGGAGAAGCTGCCCGGGAGCTGGTTGAGCTGAGTGTGCTACCTGAGATTTTCAGGATTGTGGAGCTGCCCTTCACAGTTGACTTGGCGACACAAGTAGATGTCACAGATTTGGTCTCCTGCAACCTAGCTGCGCTTCGCCTCGTACCCTCATCTGGTCAGAGATGGTACAACTTTTCCTGTTATTTTCCTAATTTAAGATGGGCAAGGCAGAGGTGATTTTCAGCTCATATTGGAACGTATCCAAGGAAAGATGTGTTACAAGGCTGTCCTTGGTGCACGGGCAACCAGTGCCTACCTAAGTTGATTGTGTAAAATATATATATTAAAAAAAAAAAAAAATTGGTGTGGTACCGCCAGCTGGAAGGTATTAACTTTGCTGTCTTCATGAGGGAGCGGGTGCATTTTCCATGATGCGTTTTTCGGATGGATTAATAGTGGCAATGTGTGAGGAGATGGCTCAGGTACTGTGGTTTTTGGGGGGGTCGCAGCTTGCTAGCGCTGCGCTGCTCCTTGGCGGAAGGGGTAGGAAAAGTGGTGGTGAAATACCCGCACCGGACGGCCGGTGGCGGAAAATTTCCCAAAACCCCATGGTGTTGGCTGGTAATGCCTAATTTGAAAGCTGCGACCATAATTTATGCCAAAGAAAAAGATGAGAGTGTTTTTTCCCTATGCCTCTCCATAAGTAAAAAATAAAAGTAATTTAATTTATAAAGAACTGTGTGGTGTCTTTCTAGGGGGGAAAAGGTGGTGTTTGGGTCCTGGCAGTCTACGATGAAAACAGTTCTCCATACCTGCAGTCCACCACAAGGACCACCCTCTCTAATCCCTGAAAAATGAAATCATCCTCAGTGACGAAAAGAGGGGGCTAAGCGCCCCCCATGGTCTCAGAGCATTGACTCTTCTAAGAGTTCTAAGAGTCCTGCTCACACTGATGGGGTGCAGCTGTGGGACCCTATTTTCAGAGATGATGTCCTCCACCCAACTCTCAAAAAGCTGAAAGGGTCTTCAGTAGAGATGGATAGTCGAGCTGGGCTATCAGACGGTCACCTCTGTAGCTGTAGTGTCATTTTTCCTATGGTCCAATGTGTATAGTTAACAAAAAAGTACACGTTTGTTATGATGTCCAAGATGGGGACCAGGATGTGGACATAATAAAAAATGATAGGAGACATTTCAACAATACATATAATCATTCTTATCTATCTAATACGATGACAACAGCTCTCCATACCATGCCAGTTGGTTGTTCCTCAAGCTGACGTGGCTACTGTCTTGCGGGCATACCATGATGGTGCTGGGCACTTCGGGTGGAAGAAGCTGGAGATGCTGTTGAGGGAGCGGTTCTACTGGAGTGGGATGCGTGAATCGGTGGAAGCCTGGTGCCGAGAGTGTGGTCCCTGTACGCTGAGGAGAAAGGACGAGACCAGCCAGAGGGCGCCCCTACACCCAATAGTCACCCATCAGCCGCTGGGGCTGGTCGCCCTAGACCATGTCAAGCTCACCCCCAGCCGAAGTGGGTACACCTACGCATTGACCATTGTAGACCACTACTCAAGATTTATGGTGGTGGTCCCCGTTAAGGACCTAACTGGTCGAACTGCTGCTCGAGCGTTCCAGGCTTATTTCTGCCGACCCCATGGATACCCAGAAAAGGTGTTGACTGACCAAGGCCCGGCCTTTGAAGCGGAGGTGTTCCACGAGTTCTGCCAGTTGTACGGCTGCAAGAAGATCCTGACCACTCCGTACCACGACCAGACCAACGGCATGTGTGAGAAAATGAACCACTTGGTCCTGGGACTCCTCAAGACGCTACCGCTGGAAGAATGGAACTGGTGGCCGGAAAAGTTACCCGACTTGGTCGACATGTACATCAATATCCCGTCTAGCTCGACGAAGTGCACCCCAGCTTATCTGATGAGGGCTCGGCCGGGCCGCCTGCCGGTGGATCTGGAGATGGGGTTGGAGGCCCCAGAAGCGCTCCCTTAGACAGCTGAGTGGGAAAGTCGGAGGAGAGCACAATACCGGCAAATCCAGGAGTACGTGGAGAAAAACCTCAGTCGAAGTCGAGAACAGCAGGAGCACCGGTTCAACCAGAAGGCGTCTGCGGGTCCTTTCCAGCCAGGAGATGTGGTGTTGAAGCGGAAGAGGAAGACCCACAAGCTGGATGATCAGTGGGAACAAATTCCATACGTCATACAACCCACAGAATGAGAAGATGGAAAGGCCTACCAGATCAGTCATGACCAAGGGGGCACTCTGGCCACAGTTTCCCGGGACCATCTAAAAAGGTGCCCACCAGCATTGAGGGCCATGGCTGAAGTACCGGTTCCTCCACCAGCAGAGAAGGCAGCAGAGGTAATCCACACTGTAATGGGTGACTTCCCAGCAGACTGGCCTACACAGAACGGCGCGGTGAATCTTCCAGTGATACTGTTCCCACAACCCATGGATGAAGAAGTGGTGGAAGCGGTCAACCGTGAGCCAGAACCAGTGCCAGTGCCCAGGGATGAACCTGTACCCAGCTCCCCTATACCTTCGCCTGCTCCACACTATAGCAGGACGGAGGAACCGATTGTTCCCTCTACCCCATTGTCTAGCCCCACTGACACCGGTCCCCGGAGGTCCACCCGTCCCAACCTAGGTAGACCCCCACTTAGGTACAGGGAGACCGTCCTGTGAGTAAGAGGGGTCAGGAAGTGTAAAGAGTTGTTTGTGTTTGAAAGTTTGGAAAATGATAAGAAAATGATTACCGTGTACTTCACCTGATTGTATGCTTGATTTGCAACCGGCCGGAGCCGGCACCGTTGTCCCCGTGGGGACCGTTTAAAAAGTTGTTTTGCATCGAGAACTTTCCATGGACAAGCCCGTGAACTTGCAGGGCAACCACAAACGTTAAGTGGCTTGTAAATAGTTGTTTACCGTTACCGTTTTCCGCAATGCCGCCTCCGGAGAGGCAGGTTGGAGGGAGGGCCCGCAGCAGAGCCGGCTGGGGCCCAGCCACCAAAGGAACCGGTGGCTATCCTCTGGAGGGGAAGGACAGATCCCGCTCGGGTACCGTGTGCTGGACTGTGGGTCAAGGGGTGCTGCCTGGGTTTTAGGGGCAGCATCAGGGCCAGGTTACTTGGGTGGGAGAGAGCGGAAACCGTAACCGTAAACCGTTGAAACGTTAAAGTAAAAGTGCCTCCCGTTATGGGAAGATTCATTAAAAATGTATATATGTTACCGCTTACAATGTTATCCCTTTTTATGCATTTACAGAAAAATAAAACCGGTGTTGGATCGGCAGCCCGCGGATGGTCTGCATTTTGCTAAGGGGGAATGTGACGCCCTGGGCAAGCCAGGGGTCACAGGTCATTGCACCATCACACCCTACATCCCAGTTAGGAACACCAAAGCTACACAAAAATCCTTGTTGCCTTCCTCCAGAGGCTGATGTTCACACCAGGGGGTGGGCCAGGCGGTTGGCTCCGCCCACCGAGGAGTTCACAGCTCTGGAGACGGGAAAAACCAGCAGTTTAGCTCAGGGAGAGCTTGAGTAAACAGTGGAAGTTAAGCTAGGGATGGAAAGGAGTAAAAAGCTAAGATGAGCTAAGGAAGTGAAAGTGGTGAAGTGAAGGAAGTAAAGTGGTAAAGGAGGAAAGTAAGAAAGGTGACAGAAAGAAAGCTTGAAGTGAGTCCAGCTGTGTGCAGGACAGAGTCAGCAAGGTCAGCAACGGTGGTGATTGTCTGGAGGGGTGACCGTTTGGAAGTTCCTGGAAGGACCGCGGACGGGTAGTGGCCCGGCGGTCTGGAGCAGCGTACCAAAGGACAGTCAGCACCAGGGCAGGGGCCTCTCGGACCCCGGCAAGGCTAGGAGTCGCCATAATTTGCCAAATCCGTCAGTGAAGGGGACGTAGATCCCCCAACAACCAAGTCCCGATTGAAGGCAACAGCCCAACCATTACAGCAGAGACACCGCCACCGCCAGGGCACCAGTTTTTGAGGGCCAGCGCCTGCGGGCAAAGAGTAGAGCTCCTCCGGTCCAGCTTGAAGCCGGGGAGCGGGTTACCGGTGGGAACCCATCGCTACCAACACACGAACATTAGGTGCAAGGAAAAGGGACATCACCGCTACCTACTGGGAGAGCAAGTGCAGCCGTCCGTGGGGACCGACCAACCAGCCGTTTGTTTACCGAGAACTGTGTCACCGTCTCAGGCTGAGTGAGTACCACGGTGCCGCAATGCACAGCGCTGCCCCCGCGTCCCTGCGCCCACCAGGCCCTGCATCATCTACATCATCACCGGGCCCCCGGGATCACCAACCCCTACCCACGGAGGGGCAACACAACACCTAGCTGCTCCACATCACCACTCCCGGGATCCCCATATTGAGCAGCGATGGTGCTACAAATCACCACAACCGTGGGTGGCGTCACGGACAATAATCCATCCCCACACCCAACAACCCCCCTTTCACTCACGGGCGAGGAGCGTCGCTCGAGAACCCCGGGATCCGGCCCACAGCTCGAGCCACCACTGAGCAGCGGCAGCCGCCGGACCCGAGCATAGGGGTGAGCGTAGTGTGCTGACACCCTCCTCCCCGCCCGCGACACATGAAATTAAAGAAAACTGTTTCCTCTATTATTACAAAACAAAATAGAGAAGAATGCCTATAATAGATCAATAAAATATCCATGTGTCTCCTGGAAAACAAGCAATGTCAGTTTCATGGGGATGCCACAATCCCTACAAACATTTACCTGATAAGTCATTTCATAGAAAAAACTGCAACATTTGCTTTGATCATTTACCCCTTCAGGACCAGGCAAGTTTTAATTTTTTTAACTTTTTGTTTTTTTTTTTTCAAAAATCATAACACTTTTACTTTTCTATTGACACAGCTTTATTTTTGCTCAGTGATTTGTAGTTTTTAATTTATCAGACAATGCACTGAATAATAGGAAAAAATCCAAGTGAGATGAAATAGTGAAAAAATTGAAATCCCACCATTGTTTGGGGGGTTTTATGGAGTTCATTACATGATTAAAATAACTTATGAGATGAAGATTCTCCAGGTCACTACGATTATGGTGATACCAAACTAGCGAGGAGTTTGTTTTCTATTTAAGTAAAAATTAGTAAAAAAAAAATGGGTGTTTGTTTTGTTATTTTCTGACATTTTTATTTTTCCGTTAATGGAACTGTTTCAGAGCTTGTATTTTTTGGGGGAGATTGACAGCACTATCCAGATGGTTTACAACAGTGATTACTGTTGTTACAGTCAGAGGTTGGCTGTATAACACAGCTGGCATCATACTGTAAAGACAAAGGCTGGCTGTATAACACAGCTGGCACCTCCCTGTAGAAAAATTGGCTGGCTGTATAACACAGCTGGCAACTCCCTGTAGAGACAAAGGCCGGCTGTATAACACAGCTGGCATCTCCCTGTAGAGACAAAGGCCGGCTGTATAACACAGCTGGCATCTCCCTGTAGAGACAGAGGCTGGCTATATAACACAGCTGGCATCTCCCTGTAAGACAGAAGGTCGCTTTACATGCAACGACGTTGCTAACGCAATGTCGTTGGGGTCACGGAATTTGTGACGCACATCCGGCCTCGTTAGCGACGTCGTTGCGTGTGACACTTACGAGCGACCGCTAACGAGCACAAATACTCACCTTATCATTGATCGTTGACACGCTGTCCAGTTCCCAAATATCGTTGCTGCTGCAGGTACGATGTTGTTCGTCGCTCCTGCGGCAGCACACATTGCTATGTTTGACACCGCAGGAACAAGGAAAATCACCTTACCTGCGTCCGCCGGTAATGGGGAAGGAAGGAGGTGGGCGGGATGGTCGTCCCGCTCATCTCCGCCCCTCTGCTTCGATTGGGCGGCCGCTTAGTGACGTCGCTGTGACGCCGCATGAACCGCCCCCTTAGAAAGGAGGCGGTTCACCGGTCACAGCGACGTTGCTAGGCAGGCGATGTTGTGCGCCACGGGAAGCGATTTGCCCGTGACGCACAGCCGATGGGGGCGGGTACACACGCTAGCGATTTCGCTAGTGAGACTGCAGCATGTAAAGCACCCTAGAGACCGGATGTATAACACAGCTGGCAGCTCCCTGTAGAGATAGAGACCGGGTGTATAACACAGCTGGCACCTCCCTGTGAATGGGGCTTAGCTCCTGAACCTTTTCCACACTTACAGATCCCAGCACAGATGAGCAGTTAAGTAATTTTGCTTTAAGGAGTAAAAGCCCAGAATGCAGCAGAAGAGGTTAAAGGGTTTGGCACATAAACAACATTTATCAGCAATCTTTAAAATATATGAAAAATGGATGAGGTAGGTCTCCCCCAGAGTTGCCACATCTCCAACAACAGTTGGGGATATTGGGATTAAGTTTATGCAATAGGGAGGCAGAGTGATTGTTAATAGATCTAGTTACCAAAAGTAGTTCATGTAGAATTATCAGATTGACACTGTTCTTTGGTATTTTCTTACCCCCCCCGCTCCTTCCCCTTTTATATCAATGTTCTGTCTTGTCTTGGTTGATGTATAAATGTAAAGATGAGGTGAACTCTCCAGAGTTGAGTTCATCCGCTGTTGCCTATAAATTCTTTACCAAAACTGTATTGTATTGATTTTAATTGTTTTCTGCTTTATTTTGTAATTCTGTCAATTTAACTTTGTAAATTTAATAAAAATTCAATTGTTAAAAAATGTAAAAAATATGAAAAATGTTTGACCGCTGTTGGTCCCACTATGTGGACCCCTACTAATCCTGAAAATGATGGACCAATATTCCCTTTACAGCACCACTATAGAGCTTTGTTTTCTTTATTGGGCCTCTGCAGTGGTGCTTTCAATGTAAGTCTCCTGCCCCCGGTCTGATACTCATGTTCTGCCGCCTTCAGTCGGTCTCCGGCGAAAGGTGACCAGCTGTTCCAGTGTTTCATAGAGCGCGCCAGAGGTCACTTTCCAATACATCTCTATGAGAGCCATGATCTGGCCTTGTTCTGGCTCTCATAGAGATGCACTGAGCGCTTTTGACGTAACTTCTTACTTTCGGACAGTCATAATTTATGGGCACAAGATGGCGCCACAAGACTGGAGCGACAGCGGTAAAAGTTGATGCTGCTGGAAGGTGATAATAAGAACGGAGGTAGGGGAGTATATTTAAAGCGCCACTCCATCGCTGAATAAAAAACAAAAAACGCTGAAGTGGTGCTGTAAATGAAGTGATGATTACACATGTACATTACCACCTCCTTCACTGTCCAAGGAACTGCTGGGGAGAGCCAAGTACAAGATCCACAGGGTTATAAACCTTTGTGCTGAACATTTACATTAATCATAATTTTAGCAGGACACCATTAGATGAGAACATGTGATTTACATCATTAGTTTGGCCATTTCACATATACAGTACATTAAAAATAAAGAAGAGTTTTCTCAGTCTTTACACCTAGATAACAAAGCAGCATTAGACATAACATATGTACAGCATTCATAATTGTACAGTTCCCTTGGAAATTAGGAATACATTATCTACCTGAGCCTCGCTGGTCTTCCTGCAAGTCTTCTTTCTTCTGGACTTGTTCAGGCTTCTTGATGGATTTTGCCAAGACCAGTCTTCTCTTCTTGGCTTTACTGCAGTCTTCTTCCTTCTTCATGTCCATGGCTTTCTGCCCGGATGAAATCCTTTGCCGTTTTCTTCCCTGCCTCTCTTTGGAAGACGTCTGTTTGTCCCCCGATGAGCTGAAGACGGCTGCTCTCTTCTTGGCTCCCATCTTCCGATGTGCCTCTATCTCTTCCTCCTTCTTCAGGACAGATTGTTTGGGCTTCTTGACTGAAGACTTCCTCTCATCATCAGATGGGTCATAGGCAGATCTTCGTCTCTTCCCTCCTTCTGTCCTAAACTTCTCTTCTTTTGCATCCATATTATCGCTGTGCTCAGCAGACAACTCCTTCACCATCGCTGGTCACATCCAACTGTCACTCACTGACGTTCAGATGTAAACATTCCAACTGCCCTGGCTGCACGGCAATACACCGGTCATGTGACCGGCAGCTGACCAATCATATTTATACTATGGATATACTTTAGATGACATTTAATTATATAAATCTGTCAGGTGTTCTGCAGAATACAAGGCACCACTATTACTTATAGCAGCAGATCTGCACCAAGTGACCATTTGTGTCTGCTACTACAGAACATCCTATGGGTGTAATCCATCAGATCTCAAAAAGATGAAAGATTTCCATTCCTGTATGTCCTATAGACATAAAGTATCTATTACTATTTATATATGGGATATGGTAAACATGGGTTATTTGCAATGACCATTCTTCTTTGTAAATCGTTCTTGTTATTATAATTTCCAATTGGTTTAATCTTTCTTTGCATTTTCATTGAGCACAATTTATGATTTATGTCACTGATTATGGCAACAAGAAATCGGCAATGATGAACTGAAAAATATATTAAATACTGGTATAACTATCAGGTCATATAATCCAGTTTGTACGGAAAACAGTGACAAAACCATTACAGAAAGCAGCACCTTTCAGTGTTTTCATCATTTTCAATCATTTTATTGAATTTCTTCTACTTTAAGTAAATATTAAAGATTGTTCTTTCTAATATAATTAACAGATGTTATTGGTAATACATACGTTATATATGCTATTGTGTTTTCCTGGTTTCCAGTTGAGCATTTTCCAAGTCAGCCATCCTCCATTCATCTACTCCTGGGTGCAGTGTTGGATTAACCCTTTAGGTCTCCATCAGCGACTCAGGTTACTACATCTGATCCCTTCTGCTCAAGACATAATATTTATCCATGAAACCACTTATAGTTCCTATTGCTTATATCACTGAGTAATATTCGTGTTGATTTACATTGAAAACACAATAAAAAAGGATTAAAAAAGTAACTTATGTATCCTGTGTTGTTTCCATACAGTTCTAAGGACCAAAATTTAAAGGGATTTTTTAAATATACAGTTAGGTCCATATATATTTGGACACTGACACAATTTTTTTTTACCTGTTTCCTGAAACATATTCAAGTTACAGTTATATAATGGACATGGTCATAAAGTCCTGACGTTTAGCTTTTATTTGAGTCAAGAAAGGAAAAAGATACTGCATATATCGGGAAGCACACCCTAAAATCGTATAAATAAATAGGATTTTATTGAATTGCAAAAGGGATTTAAAACACAATTAAAAACATACAACCCACACCTGGGTATCTCCATAAATCACAATAGTATACAGGGAATGTGCACTGCAGTCAACCAATTGTGCAAAACAATGTAAATCGCAACATCCCAATAATAATGTGGTACTGTTGAAGTAAGGGTCACCAATTCATCTATTGTATCAGGCCATAGTATGTTTCCCTAAAGTGAGGAGTCAACACACATCTCCATTATAGGAGAGAGCTGATGAAAAAGATAGCCCTAGGCACATACTATACAGACCGATGGTAGACCCAGCTGAATGCTTAATTGCTTCCTCCCCACATAATGTGCAAAAATTTGATAGGTCCCTGTAGTTTAGACAGTAGGTGCCATGTTTTTGGGAGCCTGTATCCCCTTTTGGGGACTATCCATATTTATGGAACTATCTGAAGTATCTTTTCTCAAGTGTCGTGTAGTTTCTGATAATCTGAGTCAATGAATTGATCTGGTATATTTAAAATACTATGGTATATGGCTTTCTGCCAATATTAGACCTATTAACTATATTCCTATGGTGTGTACTCTGTCAGTATGGACCGGGACCGACTATATGCGAATGATATAGTATAATGGTCAGATATATGTATTGTGTAATGACCTTTGCCATATGATCAAATTGCCCTGTTTTATGCTGCCTTTTCAGGGCCCTTATGTCATCGTAGATGCTATGGTTTCACTGAATCTATTGTGGCTGCTGTGCACCTAATTGGGGGCGATTATGACTGCTGTACAATTGCATTTATATTATTTCTAAAGTAATGGCAGATTGAATCTCTTATTGCGGTGACGTTCGATATCTCCGATCATGTGACCTTATGAGTCATGAGATGGGCGTTACCGTGCAGTGTGAGAGCTTCCTTGCTGGGCGGTCACTTATCTCCGATCATGTGACCTTATGAGTCATGAGATGGGCGTTACCGGGCAGTGTGAGAGCTTCCTTGCTGGGCGGGCACTTACCTCCGATCATGTGACCGCGTGAGCTCATGGGGAGGAGGGCCCTGCTCGATGCGAGGAGAGGAGGCTTTCTTCCTCCGTGTCATACTGCCCGGACATGCGCAGTGGTGATATGGGCCGGCGCCTGCGCAGCTGCTGCTGCAGTGACGCTGTGTGGGGGAAGTCAGGGATTCCCCACAGCTGTCTAAATCAGGGGAGGGCTATTTAAGGTGGTGTATTGTATGCAGCTCCATGACGCCTGGAGGACGGGAGCATGTTATCAAGACAGTGTTTACTGCTATGCTGCTGATCTGCTGTCTGGCGCCATGGACCTGCATACCTGAAACTATATTATCTGACAAGTGAGTTATTTATCTATTGCTGTTGTCATCTTTCACCTTGTACATGTGCTGTTAAATCTATGTTTGGTGGTCTATGTATGTTTGTCATAAAGCTGATAAGATCGTACCTATTTTCCCAGCCTCCTGATGAACCACGTGTCCTAGCGTGGGGAAACGCGTCGAGGTGGAGACGTCTTGATTATTATATAGTTGGCGGTTCACTATACCTGCTTAAGGACTAACTTTCCAAACGTCATATGGATACTCCTGGATGAAAATCCTTGATTGGGACTACAGATAAGCACGCTGTGCCAACATAGTTCCATTAGGAGATACCAAGTTAAGTTTGGTTATTGCAATGTGTCCTGCTGTGAACCAACACCATGGTTATGTATTTTAAATTGTATCAATTTGTCTTTTTTGGTTATTTGTAAACCCTGGTCTTGATATTCAAGATCAGGGGTTGCCATTTAATTGGCGTAAGACAATTGAGTTGTATATCTATGTGCACATATTGGTGGTAATTTTCTAATTGAATAAAAATTTAATATTTTCACAATTGGGGATTTTTCTATGACTAAATCAGAGTATTATCCCCTGGACCCTTAGAGGTAATATTTAAACTTGATACGTAATTCCCTGGCATGGCGGGTTTTCTTACAGGGCCGATTAATACCTCAGGTTGGGTGGAGGAGGCAAATCAGGTGTTTTCCACTAATGAACCTTATATAGGGAGTAGTGGAATTAACCTAAAAGAATCTTTTAAGGAATTGTTGGCCAATTATAAAAATAATATTCGGTCCTGGTGGGAAATAAAGGGACTCGAAAATTATATCAAGCATCAAATAGTGCCAAGAGGCTTGAGAATTAATATTGTTCCATCTCCAAGAGCATCGTCTGAACAATTCCTTGGTCTCTGGCGGAAGGAGTCTATTGCTTCCTCCTTGAGGTTGATGAATTTGTTACTAGAGGAGGAGAAAAAAATCTTTGCAGAGTCTACAGGGGTTTTGAATACGGGAATAGATAATATTTTGCGTCTCAAAAGTGACCCTGACTTTGCTAGACGCGAAAATCTGTTACAGACGTCTGTTGAGCGCTTTCAGAGTAATCTAAAAGAAAGAAAGCACTCACAGTTTGTACGAGATCTTGCAGAATTTAAGGAAGACAAGGCTTATCTACCCCAATATACTAATAGACAACAATCTGCGGTATCTTCATCAGATATAGACACCTCCGACTCAGAAAGACCTAGAACAACTGGTAGTATTCCTACAGAGGCTACTGGGCGTGGACCACATACATGGATCCCCCCAAAAAAACAGCGAAAGAGGAGAGGGGGACACTTTGGGCATCAGGGATCACCGCTTTTTTCATCTTCTGGTCCCTCTGGGTCTTTTTTGGAGCAGAGACAAACAGGGGGAGTGTATCCACATACGAGAGCACATCAGGCCAGGGGAGGATTTTGAATTTATCTGACTATTCACTTACTGACCGTGACTATGCGGTTCTGTCTAAGGGACTTAATTTCATACCCTCAAATCATTTTGATTGTTTTGGTTGGATCAGAGATCTTGAATTGTTTGGGAGAAGATTGAGATGGAAATTGTTCTTTGAACACAATAGCCAGGAACAACGTAAGGCTCTTGGTATTGCAGAGGAGGATTATGAATGTTTCCAAACCTTGACGGATTTGTTGAAGGATGGCTCAAAAAAGAGAGGGGAGGGACCTTTTACTACTTTAAAAAGACCGAGTAAAAGATCCCCCCCAATACAGAGTTGTACTAGTGTAGATATCTTTTTGAAATTGATGCAAGACGATCTTGTAAAGATTCCGCAAGGATTTCAAGGCCATTATGATTATAATCATAATCTGACTAAAGAAGAATTGAAGGCCTTGGATTCTCTATCTAAAAATACCAATTTGGTTATCAAAAAATCCGACAAGGGGGGGAACCTTGTTATTCTGAACCATTCTAGGTATCTAAGTATGTGCCAGACCCTTCTCGGTGATCGGAACACTTATGAACAGATTCCCTCTGATCCAACCAAAATATTTACTGATATTCTTGTGTCTATTTTGGAGTGTGCTAAGCAAAATAATTTGATATCATCCAATGAACTGGAATTTTTGACTCCTCAATTTCCTGTTATACCTGTTTTTTACGCCCTACCAAAGGTGCATAAGGGCCTAGACCCTCTAAAAGGCAGACCAATTGTAGCAGGCATTGATTCATTGTCTCAGAATGTCGGTATATATATTGATAGGGTACTTAGGCCCTTTGTTACATCTTTACCCTCGTATGTACGAGATACCCCGCACCTACTTCAGATCTTGGAGGACATCAGTGTGGGGCCAGATACAATTCTGGCCTCCATTGATGTCGAGGCGTTGTACAGTTCTATTCCTCATGATTTAGGGATCCAGGCAGTTAATTTCTTCTTGAAGACAAGATCCATTGAGTGTATGAGGCACAATGCTCTTATTATAGAGCTGTTGTCTTTCACCCTCCGCCATAATTATTTTTTGTTTAACACCAAGTACTTCCACCAGCTCAGGGGTACTGCAATGGGGAGCCCTTGTGCCCCCAGTTATGCAAATCTATTCCTGGGCTGGTGGGAGGAAACGGTGGTTTTTGAGGGGGAGGATGGGGAATTTCATCAATGTATCGGACTATGGGTCCGGTACATTGATGATATCCTTATCCTCTGGACTGGATCGACTTATGATTTTGAGCTTTTTGTTGGGTCTCTTAATAAGAATGCTTTGGGGTTAAGGTTTACCTATACCTGTGATCAGAACTGTATCACCTTCCTTGATCTGACTATATCGAAGGATGAAAATGGTAAGATACAGACTGCTACCTATAGGAAACCGATGGCAACTAATTCCCTGCTAAAATGGGAGAGTCATCATCCCCTTCCCCTTAGGAGAGGGATTCCCAAAGGGCAGTTTCTGCGTATCCGCAGGAACTGCTCTAGGGAATCTGATTTTAGGGTGCAGGCGTCGGACATGTTTGGGAGGTTTCTGGATAGAGGATACCCTAGACAGGTGTTGCAGCAATCCTATGCCTTTGCTAAAAACACTAATAGACATTCTTTGATGAGACCACGAAATAGAAAAGAGGATGAGAACATCTTACGCATTATCGGTACTTACGATCTTCAGGCCGAACGTGTCTTTGGAGTAATCAAAAAACATTGGGGGGTGCTAAGGGCGGACCCTGGTCTGGCCAAGTTTATCCCCAAGACCCCATGTATTACCTATAGGAGAGGTCGGTCTATAGGGGATAAACTTGTACACAGTATGTATCAGGGGCCACGCCCAGAAGGCACCTGGCTAGATAGACAGGTGGTAGGTATGTATCGATGCGGTAACTGCAGTTTCTGCGAATCGATGGAACGCTGCAAGATGGTGAAAAGCTCAGCTAATGGGAAGGTTTTCTATTTACGGGATTTCTTTAACTGCAAGACAACGGGTGTTGTGTATAGGGCCACCTGCACGTGTCCTTTTGACTACGTGGGGAAAACCGTGCGTGAGCTTCGGAGACGTGTGGGAGAGCACCTGTCGGATATACGAAATAAACGCGATACACCGATTGCTCGACACATGAATGGTGTGCACCAAGGTGACACAAAACTTGTGTGTTTCTCAGCATTGGAGCTCGTCAAACACAGTCCGAGGGGTGGTGATTTCGACAGAGTGCTGTTACAAAGGGAATCGGCTTGGATTTTCAGACTAGGATCACTTACTCCGGGGGGGCTCAATGAGCAGCTCTCCTTTAATTGCTTCCTCCCCACATAATGTGCAAAAATTTGATAGGTCCCTGTAGTTTAGACAGTAGGTGCCATGTTTTTGGGAGCCTGTATCCCCTTTTGGGGACTATCCATATTTATGGAACTATCTGAAGTATCTTTTCTCAAGTGTCGTGTAGTTTCTGATAATCTGAGTCAATGAATTGATCTGGTATATTTAAAATACTATGGTATATGGCTTTCTGCCAATATTAGACCTATTAACTATATTCCTATGGTGTGTACTCTGTCAGTATGGACCGGGACCGACTATATGCGAATGATATAGTATAATGGTCAGATATATGTATTGTGTAATGACCTTTGCCATATGATCAAATTGCCCTGTTTTATGCTGCCTTTTCAGGGCCCTTATGTCATCGTAGATGCTATGGTTTCACTGAATCTATTGTGGCTGCTGTGCACCTTATTGGGGGCGATTATGACTGCTGTACAATTGCATTTATATTATTTCTAAAGTAATGGCAGATTGAATCTCTTATTGCGGTGACGTCCGATATCTCAGATCATGTGACCTTATGAGTCATGAGATGGGCGTTACCGGGCAGTGTGAGAGCTTCCTTGCTGGGCGGGCACTTACCTCCGATCATGTGACCGCGTGAGCTCATGGGGAGGAGGGCCCTGCTCGATGCGAGGAGAGGAGGCTTTCTTCCTCCGTGTCATACTGCCCGGACATGCGCAGTGGTGATATGGGCCGGCGCCTGCGCAGCTGCTGCTGCAGTGACGCTGTGTGGGGGAAGTCAGGGATTCCCCACAGCTGTCTAAATCAGGGGAGGGCTATTTAAGGTGGTGTATTGTATGCAGCTCCATGACGCCTGGAGGACGGGAGCATGTTATCAAGACAGTGTTTACTGCTATGCTGCTGATCTGCTGTCTGGCGCCATGGACCTGCATACCTGAAACTATATTATCTGACAAGTGAGTTATTTATCTATTGCTGTTGTCATCTTTCACCTTGTACATGTGCTGTTAAATCTATGTTTGGTGGTCTATGTATGTTTGTCATAAAGCTGATAAGATCGTACCTATTTTCCCAGCCTCCTGATGAACCACGTGTCCTAGCGTGGAGAAACGCGTCGAGGTGGAGACGTCTTGATTATTATATAGTTGGCGGTCATATGGATACTCCTGGATGAAAATCCTTGATTGGGACTACAGATAAGCACGCTGTGCCAACATAGTTCCATTAGGAGATACCAAGTTAAGTTTGGTTATTGCAATGTGTCCTGCTGTGAACCAACACCATGGTTATGTATTTTAAATTGTATCAATTTGTCTTTTTTGGTTATTTGTAAACCCTGGTCTTGATATTCAAGATCAGGGGTTGCCATTTAATTGGCGTAAGACAATTGAGTTGTATATCTATGTGCACATATTGGTGGTAATTTTCTAATTGAATAAAAATTTAATATTTTCACAATTGGGGATTTTTCTATGACTAAATCAGAGTATTATCCCCTGGACCCTTAGAGGTAATATTTAAACTTGATATCACACAGCACTATCCAATAGAATAGATGAGATGCTGTGATTACGGTCTTGCCACACACTATGATTAAGAGGCTAGAGTTCAGGGTCCAGCATATAACACATTATGCGTTTGTGATCCAGTGGTGCACACTTCCCCTTCATCTTCCAAGCATGGTGACTTATGCCAATATCCTCCATTATCCTCTTCTCCCATCGTGCCTCCAAATTCAGATAAATACATAAATATAGTCCATTTTATTAAACAGAGGAGTTTTTTTCAATTTCTCCAGAAGAACCATATTGTCGACATAACGTTTCCGGTTCCTTAATCCAGACAGTCATATCCCAGCATTTTCAGATGGTACAGATCATCACAGTTGGAACATGCGTTGTTCAACCCAGAAATCCTGTAAAGAGAAGTTCCTCATTTAATCCAAATGGTGTGATGGAATTTAATTTAAAAATCCATCTAGATTCCGTCTGCAGTAATCACTTGTGGCAAGATCCCCCTCTTCCATTACCCTTAAACTTTTGTAACCCCAATACACGTATCCCTCTAGGATTGGACTTATGATGGTGGAGAAAGTGGGTGGCTATAGGGGTAAGAGACTTACCCTTCTTTTGGTCCAAAGCTGCCAGGTTAATAGTGGAAACATGTTTTTGGACTCTTTTCCTCAACTCCTGTGATGTTTGACCCACGTATGTCATATTGCAGGGACAAATTAATGCATAGATGACATTCTTCGATTTGCAGTTAACATATGTTGTTAGTACATGTTCCTTATTGTCCTGGGGATACAAAATTTGTCTCGGGTTATCTGCATAAATTGGCAGACATTGCAATCTCCACAAGGGTAGGAACCTACGGGATTGTATCCCCTATTGAGTTTTATTTGGGGTTTCACAAAGTGGCTAATCATTAAAGTGTCTCTCAGGTTCGGTGCCCTCCGTGCAGTTAAGAGGGGATATTCACTGACCACATTACACGTCTGAAGATCTGTGGTCAGGATGGGCCAATGATTTTGTAAAATGTTTCTTATTTTATCCCACTGATTGTTATATGTGGTGATAAGTCTCACCTGCCGATCCTGTTTTTTGGCTTCATCAAGATCAATGATGCTTAAGACTCCTGATTGGCCCTCTGAAATGCCCTCGAGATCACATTTTTAGGGTATCCGCGTTCCCGAAACCTGTAGGTTAGATTTTTAGCCTTTAACCGAAACTCCCCATCATCAGTACAGTTTCGTCTTGTTCTGAGGAACTGACCTATTGGTACGCCAATCTTCGTGTGTATCGGATGAAAGCTGTTAAATTGAAGCAGGCTGTTTGTTGCCGTCGTCTTCCGGTATGTGCTGGTTGTGAGTTTGTCATTATTTCTTATAATCTCCAAGTCCAGAAACTTGACCTTAAGGGGTGATATAGTGCAGGTTAAATAGATGTTGAGATCATTATCATTCAACATTGTTATGAATTCCTGACACTCTTCCTCCATCCCATTCCAGATAAAGAAGACATCATCTATATATCTTGACCAATGGGTTACTCGGGTTTTAAATTGGTCCAGTCTATGCACCCATAATGCTTCCCACCAACCTAAAAATAGGTTGGCAAAAGCGAAAGCTTTTATTTGAGGATATCACATTAGAATTGGATGAATGGTTTAGGAATTTCAGCTCCTTTACATGTGCCACTCGGGTTTTGAAAGGGCCCAAAAGTAATTGGACAATTGACTCTCAGGCTGTTTCATGAGCCGGTGTGGGCAATTCATTTGTTATTTCATTGTCAATTAAGAATATAAAAGGCCTGGAATTGATTTGAGGTGTGGTGCTTGCATTTTGAAGTTTTGGCTGAAAAGTAAAACATGCGATTAAAGGAGCTCTTCATGAAGGGAAACAAGCCATCCTTCAGGCCAAAAACACACTTCCGCATAAAAAACGTACGCGTGACACGGTCCATTTTTCGGGTACGTGTTCCGTTTTTTTTTTGGCGTTTCTCCGGTACGTATGACATCCGTGTGATGGCATATGCTATCCATGTGTGCGTGTGGAATGTCCGTGTGTGCGTGTGGAATGTCGGTGTATGTGTACGTGAAATGTCTGTGTGAAATGTCCGTGTGTGTGGTAAAATGTCGTTTTATACATACCCGCTGACAGCAGACAGATTTGCACGATGAAAATGAACTCGGGTGAACTTCACCCGACTTCATCCTCATACCGCGGCTCTGTCTGGGTGTCGCGTACTGATTAGCGGTCACCCGTGAAGGACTCACCGGTGACCGCTTGTCATGATGTATTTTACCTTCTCACTGTATTTGCTGTAATACTATGTCTTGGGATGTAAGTGACCATACCTTCCCCCCAGCCTGTATCATATTGCAATCAGGCTTCAGCAGTAGCTATTGTCATTGATTTGGTGGGGGTTGCATATATATATTGTTCTTCTCAGCATGGGACTTCTCCAACCTACAACTTGGTAAACAGAACAGAGCCAGCAGTCTAAAGTCCATTCATGCATCAAATGGCCAGGGGGAGGTGTGCCCACCTAAGGGGCTGATCCCAGGAGAGAAGAACATGTTAGAGCAGTTAGTTGGAGCTCGGCTGGAGAAGGACTGGGATCTATAGCTGAGGCTGGATCCTGGGGTCTGTGTGTGTGGACTGTTACAGACTGGAGATCCGCGGCCACGTGGGATTGTGTTTTGTTGTTCACCTGTTGGACTCAAGGAACTCATATAAGGACCATTGCCCTAATTTCCCTGGCATCGGAATACCAGGCGGTGCCCCTGGATCTTTTTCCTTTGTGTGGACTCTAAAGAACCATTTTCTTATTGGATGTTTTATGCTCCCTGTCTCATTAAATCTTCTTGGATTGTTCATTGGTCTGGTGTCCCTTACTGCTCTGTCGCATACCCCGTCACACCGCTAATCCCCTGAGTGACTGAAGTGAGCAGTGCACTTAGCGCTGCCATCACTCAGGTTACCTGCGGCTAGCTGGATCCTCCACCCGAGACCACAACTCACCTATGACTTCATCGCTGTCACTCGGGCGACTTGCTGTCACAGTTGGAGGATCCAGTGGTGGCCGCGAGTAACCTGAGTGACAGCTCAGCTGATCGCGCTACTCACCTCAGTTGCTGCGTGGAGGTGACAGGAGCGGCGGTGTTCTTCTGCAGCTCCTGTCACCTTCATGTAGCAGAGCTGGAAACGACGCGGGACCTCCGTGGATTACGCCGGACATGGATGGGTATTTGGGGCATAATAAATTGGTGAACGAGGGAATTTGTTATTGTTTTTTATTTCAAATAAAAGGATTTTTACACTGTGTCTGTTTATTTACTTTAACTTGCAGGTTAATCATTGGGGGTGTCTCATAGACGCCTGCAATGATTAATCTTGGACTTATTGGCAGCTATGGGCTGCCAATAACTCCTTATTACCCCGATTGCCAACGCACCAGGGCAAATCGGGAAGAGCCGGGTAGAGTCCCAGAACTGTCGCATCTATTGAATGCGGTAATTCTGGGTGGCTGCTGGCTGATATTGTTAGGCTGGGGGTCTCCCCATAACGTGGGGCTCCCCTTCCTGAGAATACCAGCCTTTAGCTGTATGGCTTTATCTTGGCTGGTATCAAAATTGGGGGCAACCGCACGCCGTTTTTTTATTTAATTATTTATTTATTTCACTGCATAGTATATACCCGCCCATCGGCGGCTGTGATTGGGTGCTGTGAGACAGCTGTCACTCAACGTGGGGGCGTGTGTAACTGCACCCAATCATAGGCACCTGTGGGCGGGGGATAGATTGATTAATGAGCGGCCGGCATTTTCAATTGAATTGAAGCCGTGTATTTTCGGCATAGCTGTTCCTCACCACGCTGGTGATCGGGGATTGGTAAGTATGAGCTGGAGGAAGAAAATGACTGAGCGCCAATGTAAGTATGACTGAGAACAGCAGAAAACAAGGTAAGTAGACTGACTTTAATAAAAAAAAAAAATAAATAGATCGCTCGTTTAAAAACGCACACGGACGAAACGTGCTGAACACGGACATGCTCTGTGTGCCGTCCATCCAGGCACGGTCCCATTGATTTAGCGGGTCTGTGCCTGCGTGCTGACCGCCAAAAACGGACATGTTGTCCGTGCGGGAAAACGCACACACGTACTTATCACACGGACACACGTTCCGTGTGATTTTATGCGTGTGTGCCATCACCCAAAGAATAACATGGGTCTCCGTGTCTCCGTGTCTCCGGTTCGTGCAAAAAATACCAAACACGTACCGGAGGCACGGATGTGTGTTGCGGGCCTCATAGAAAACAGAAAAAAACGATCCAAGAAATTGCTACATATTAGGATTGGCTAAATTTACAATTTGGTACATCCTGAGAAAGATGGTAAGCACTGGTGATCTCAATATTGCAAAAAGACCTGGACGCCCACAGAAGACAACAGTGGTGGATGATCGCAGAATAATTACCAAGGTGAAGACAAACCCCTTCACAACATCCAACCAAGTGAACAACACTCTCCAGGAAGTAGGAGTATCAATATCCAAATCTACCATAAAGAGAAGACTGCGAGAAAGAAAATGCAGAGGGGTCACTGCACGGAGCAAGACACTTGTAAGCCTCAAGAATAAGAAGGAGAGATTGGACTTTGTTGAAAAACAAACAAATCAAAACATTATCAGAGACATACTGTGTGCTCAATTCCAGCCAAATGCAGCCAAACTGATTGGTCAGCGTTTCATAATACAGATGGACAATGTCCCAAAACATAAAGCCAAAGCAACCCAGGAGTATGGGGGAGATATGGGAGAAATCTTGTATGCGATTCTGGGGAGAGGAGATAAGAGAGGGGAAGAGAAGGATGTCTTGTGAGAATATGAGGTTGCGTGATGGATAGTCGAGCTGGGCTATCAGACGGTCACCTCTGTAGCTGTAGTGTCATTTTTCCTATGGTCCAATGTGTAAATTAAACAAAAAAGTGCACGTTTGTTATGATGTCCAAGATGGGGACCAGGATGTGGACACAATAAAAAATTAGGGAACATGATAGGAGACATTTCTACAATACATATAATCATTCTTATCTATCTAATACGATGACAACAGCTCTCCATACCTGCAGTCCACCATATGGACCACCCTCTCTAATCCCTGAAAAATGAAATCATCCTCAGTGACGAAGAGAGGGGGCTAAGCGCCCCCCATGGTCTCAGAGCATTGACTCTTCTAAGAGTCCTAAGAGTCCTGCTCCCACTGATGGGGTGCAGCTGTGGGACCCTATTTTCAGAGATGATGTCCTCCACCCAACTCTCAAAAAGCTGAAAGGGTCTTCAGTAGAGATGGATAGTCGAGCTGGGCTATCAGACAGTCACCTCTGTAGCTGTAGTGTCATTTTTCCTATGGTCCAATGTGTAAATTAAACAAAAAAGTGCACGTTTGTTATGATGTCCAAGATGGGGACCAGGATGTGGACATAATAAAAAATTAGGGAACATGATAGGAGACATTTCTACAATACATATAATCATTGTTATCTATCTAATACGATGACAACAGCTCTCCATACCTGCAGTCCACCATAAGGACCACCCTCTCTAATCCCTGAAAAATAAAATCATCCTCAGTGACGTAGAGAGGGGGCTAAGCACCCCCCATGGTCTCAGAGCATTGACTCTTCTAAGAGTCCTAAGAGTCCTGCTCCCACTGATGGGGTGCAGCTGTGGGACCCTATTTTCAGAGATGATGTCCTCCACCCAACTCTCAAAAAGCTGAAAGGGTCTTCAGTAGAGATGGATAGTCGAGCTGGGCTATCAGACGGTCACCTCTGTAGCTGTAGTGTCATTTTTCCTATGGTCCAATGTGTAAATTAAACAAAAAACTGCACGTTTGTTATGATGTCCAAGATGGGGACCAGGATGTGGACATAATAAAAAATTAGGGAACATGATAGGAGACATTTCTACAATACATATAATCATTCCTATCTATCTAATACAATGACAACAGCTCTCCATACCTGCAGTCCACCACAAGGACCACCCTCTCTAATCCCTGAAAAATGAAATCATCCTCAGTGACGAAGAGAGGGGGCTAAGCGCCCCCCATGGTCTCAGAGCATTGACTCTTCTAAGAGTCCTAAGAGTCCTGCTCCCACTGATGGGGTGCAGCTGTGGGACCCTATTTTCAGAGATGATGTCCTCCACCCAACTCTCAAAAAGCTGAAAGGGTCTTCAGTAGAGATGGATAGTCGAGCTGGGCTATCAGACGGTCACCTCTGTAGCTGTAGTGTCATTTTTCCTATGGTCCAATGTGTAAATTAAACAAAAAAGTGCACGTTTGTTATGATGTCCAAGATGGGGACCAGGATGTGGACATAATAAAAAATTAGGGAACATGATAGGAGACATTTCTACAATACATATAATCATTCTTATCTATCTAATACGATGACAACAGCTCTCCATACCTGCAGTCCACCATAAGGACCACCCTCTCTAATCCCTGAAAAATGAAATCATCCTCAGTGACGAAGAGAAGGGGCTAAGTGTCCCCCATGGTCTCAGAGCATTGACTCTTCTAAGGGTCCTAAGAGTCCTGCTCCCACTGATGGGGTGCAGCTGTGGGACCCTATTTTCAGAGATGATGTCCTCCACCAAACTCTCAAAAAGCTGAAAGGGTCTTCAGTAGAGATGGATAGTCGAGCTGGGCTATCAGACGGTCACCTCTGTAGCTGTAGTGTCATTTTTCCTATGGTCCAATGTGTAAATTAAACAAAAAAGTGCACGTTTGTTATGATGTCCAAGATGGGGACCAGGATGTGGACATAATAAAAAATTAGGGAACATGATAGGAGACATTTCTACAATACATATAATCATTCTTATCTATCTAATACGATGACAACAGCTCTCCATACCTGCAGTCCACCATAAGGACCACCCTCTCTAATCCCTGAAAAATGAAATCATCCTCAGTGACGAAGAGAGGGGGCTAAGCGCCCCCCATGGTCTCAGAGCATTGACTGTTCTAAGAGTCCTAAGAGTCCTGCTCCCACTGATGGGGTGCAGCTGTGGGACCCTATTTTCAGAGATGATGTCCTCCACCCAACTCTCAAAAAGCTGAAAGAGTCTTCAGTAGAGATGGATAGTCGAGCTGGGCTATCAGACGGTCACCTCTGTAGCTGTAGTGTCATTTTTCCTATGGTCCAATGTGTAAATTAAACAAAAAAGTGCACGTTTGTTATGATGTCCAAGATGGGGACCAGGATGTGGACATAATAAAAAATTAGGGAACATGATAGGAGACATTTCTACAATACATATAATCATTCTTATCTATCTAATACGATGACAACAGCTCTCCATACCTGCAGTCCACCACAAGGACCACCCTCTCTAATCCCTGAAAAATGAAATCATCCTCAGTGACGAAGAGAGGGGGCTAAGCGCCCCCCATGGTCTCAGAGCATTGACTCTTCTAAGAGTCCTAAGAGTCCTGCTCACACTGATGGGGTGCAGCTGTGGGACCCTATTTTCAGAGATGATGTCCTCCACCCAACTCTCAAAAAGCTGAAAGGGTCTTCAGTAGAGATGGATAGTCGAGCTGGGCTATCAGACGGTCACCTCTGTAGCTGTAGTGTCATTTTTCCTATGGTCCAATGTGTAAATTTAACAAAAAAGTGCACGTTTGTTATGATGTCTAAGATGGAAACCAGGATGTGGACATAATAAAAAATTAGGGAACATGATAGGAGACATTTCTACAATACATATAATCATTCTTATCTATCTAATACGATGACAACAGCTCTCCATACCTGCAGTCCACCATAAGAACCACCCTCTCTAATCCCTGAAAAATGAAATCATCCTCAGTGACGAAGAGAGGGGGCTAAGCGCCCCCCATGGTCTCAGAGCATTGACTCTTCTAAGAGTCCTAAGAGTCCTGCTCCCACTGATGGGGTGCAGCTGTGGAACCCTATTTTCAGAGATGATGTCCTCCACCCAACTCTCAAAAAGCTGAAAGGGTCTTCAGTAGAGATGGATAGTCGAGCTGGGCTATCAGACGGTCACCTCTGTAGCTGTAGTGTCATTTTTCCTATGGTCCAATGTGTAAATTAAACAAAAAAGTGCACGTTTGTTATGATGTCCAAGATGGGGACCAGGATGTGGACATAATAAAAAATTAGGGAACATGATAGGAGACATTTCTACAATACATATAATCATTCTTATCTATCTAATACGATGACAACAGCTCTCCATACCTGCAGTCCACCATAAGAACCACCCTCTCTAATCCCTGAAAAATGAAATCATCCTCAGTCACGAAGAGAGGGGGCTAAGCGCCCCCCATGGTCTCAGAGCATTGACTCTTCTAAGAGTCCTAAGAGTCCTGCTCCCACTGATGGGGTGCAGCTGTGGGACCCTATTTTCAGAGATGATGTCCTCCACCCAACTCTCAAAAAGCTGAAAGGGTCTTCAGTAGAGATGGATAGTCGAGCTGGGCTATCAGACGGTCACCTCTGTAGCTGTAGTGTCATTTTTCCTATGGTCCAATGTGTAAATTAAACAAAAAAGTGCACGTTTGTTATGATGTCCAAGATGGGGACCAGGATGTGGACATAATAAAAAATTAGGGAACATGATAGGAGACATTTCTACAATACATATAATCATTCTTATCTATCTAATACGATGACAACAGCTCTCCATACCTGCAGTCCACCACAAGGACCACCCTCTCTAATCCCTGAAAAATGAAATCATCCTCAGTGACGAAGAGAGGGGGCTAAGCGCCCCCCATGGTCTCAGAGCATTGACTCTTCTAAGAGTCCTAAGAGTCCTGCTCACACTGATGGGGTGCAGCTGTGGGACCCTATTTTCAGAGATGATGTCCTCCACCCAACTCTCAAAAAGCTGAAAGGGTCTTCAGTAGAGATGGATAGTCGAGCTGGGCTATCAGACGGTCACCTCTGTAGCTGTAGTGTCATTTTTCCTATGGTCCAATGTGTAAATTTAACAAAAAAGTGCACGTTTGTTATGATGTCCAAGATGGGGACCAGGATGTGAACATAATAAAAAATTAGGGAACATGATAGGAGACATTTCTACAATACATATAATCATTCTTATCTATCTAATACGATGACAACAGCTCTCCATACCTGCAGTCCACCATAAGAACCACCCTCTCTAATCCCTGAAAAATGAAATCATCCTCAGTGACGAAGAGAGGGGGCTAAGCGCCCCCCATGGTCTCAGAGCATTGACTCTTCTAAGAGTCCTAAGAGTCCTGCTCTCACTGATGGGGTGCAGCTGTGGGACCCTATTTTCAGAGATGATGTCCTCCACCCAACTCTCAAAAAGCTGAAAGGGTCTTCAGTAGAGATGGATAGTCGAGCTGGGTTATCAGACGGTCACCTCTGTTGCTGTAGTGTCATTTTTCCTATGGTCCAATGTGTAAATTAAACAAAAAAGTGCACGTTTCTTATGATGTCCAAGATGGGGACTAGGATGTAGACATAATAAAAAATTAGGGAACATGATAGTAGACATTTCTACAATACATATAATCATTCTTATCTATCTAATACGACGACAACAGCTCTCCATATCTGCAGTCCACCATAAGGACCACCCTCTCTAATCCCTGAAAAATGAAATCATCCTCAGTGACGAAGAGAGGGGGCTAAGCGCCCCCCATGGTCTCAGAGCATTGACTCTTCTAAGAGTCCTAAGAGTCCTGCTCCCACTGATGGGGTGCAGCTGTGGGACCCTATTTTCAGAGATGATGTCCTCCACCCAACTCTCAAAAAGCTGAAAGGGTCTTCAGTAGAGATGGATAGTCGAGCTGGGCTATCAGACGGTCACCTCTGTAGCTGTAGTGTCATTTTTCCTATGGTCCAATGTGTAAATTAAACAAAAAAGTGCACGTTTGTTATGATGTCCAAGATGGGGACCAGGATGTGGACATAATAAAAAATTAGGGAACATGATAGGAGAAATTTCTACAATACATATAATCATTCTTATCTATCTAATACGATGACAACAGCTCTCCATACCTGCAGTCCACCACAAGGACCACCCTCTCTAATCCCTGAAAAATGAAATCATCCTCAGTGACGAAGAGAGGGGGCTAAGCGCCCCCATGGTCTCAGAGCATTGACTCTTCTAAGAGTCCTAAGAGTCCTGCTCACACTGATGGGGTGCAGCTGTGGGACCCTATTTTCAGAGATGATGTCCTCCACCCAACTCTCAAAAAGCTGAAAGGGTCTTCAGTAGAGATGGATAGTCGAGCTGGGTTATCAGACGGTCACCTCTGTAGCTGTAGTGTCATTTTTCCTATGGTCCAATGTGTAAATTAAACAAAAAAGTGCACGTTTCTTATGATGTCCAAGATGGGGACCAGGATGTAGACATAATAAAAAATTAGGGAACATCATAGGAGACATTTCTACAATACATATAATCATTCTTATCTATCTAATACGATGACAACAGCTCTCCATACCTGCAGTCCACCATAAGGACCACCCTCTCTAACCCCTGAAAAATTAAATCATCCTCAGTGACGAAGAGAGGGGGCTAAGCGCCCCCCATGGTCTCAGAGCATTGACTCTTCTAAGAGTCCTAAGAGTCCTGCTCCCACTGATGGGGTGCAGCTGTGGGACCCTATTTTCAGAGATGATGTCCTCCACCCAACTCTCAAAAAGCTGAAAGGGTCTTCAGTAGAGATGGATAGTCGAGCTGGGCTATCAGACGGTCACCTCTGTAGCTGTAGTGTCATTTTTCCTATGGTCCAATGTGTAAATTTATCAAAAAGTGCACGTTTGTTATGATGTCCAAGATGGGGACCAGGATGTGGACATAATAAAAAATTAGGGAACATGATAGGAGACATTTCTACAATACATATAATCATTCTTATCTATCTAATACGACGACAACAGCTCTCCATATCTGCAGTCCACCATAAGGACCACCCTCTCTAATCCCTGAAAAATGAAATCATCCTCAGTGACGAAGAGAGGGGGCTAAGCGCCCCCCATGGTCTCAGAGCATTGACTCTTCTAAGAGTCCTAAGAGTCCTGTTCCCACTGATGGGGTGCAGCTGTGGGACCCTATTTTCAGAGATGATGTCCTCCACCCAACTCTCAAAAAGCTGAAAGAGTCTTCAGTAGAGATGGATAGTCGAGCTGTGCTATCAGACAGTCACCTCTGTAGCTGTAGTGTCATTTTTCCTATGGTCCAATGTGTAAATTTAACAAAAAAGTGCACGTTTGTTATGATGTCCAAGATGGGGACCAGGATGTGGACATAATAAAAAATTAGGGAACATGATAGGAGACATTTCTACAATACATATAATCATTCTTATCTATCTAATACGATGACAACAGCTCTCCATATCTGCAGTCCACCATAAGGACCACCCTCTCTAATCCCTGAAAAATGAAATCATCCTCAGTGACGAAGAGAGGGGGCTAAGCGCTCCCCATGGTCTCAGAGCATTGACTCTTCTAAGAGTCCTAAGAGTCCTGCTCCCACTGATGGGGTGCAGTTGTGGGACCCTATTTTCAGAGTTGATGTCCTCCACCCAACTCTCAAAAAGCTGAAGGGGTCTTCAGTAGATATGGATAGTCGAGCTGGGCTATCAGACGGTCACCTCTGTAGCTGTAGTGTCATTTTTCCTATGGTCCAATGTGTAAATTAAACAAAAAAATGCACGTTTGTTATGATGTCCAAGATGGGGACCAGGATGTGGACATAATAAAAAATTAGGGAACATGATAGGAGACATTTCTACAATACATATAATCATTCTTATCTATCTAATACGATGACAACAGCTCTCCATACCTGCAGTCCACCATAAGGACCACCCTCTCTAATCCCTGAAAAATGAAATCATCCTCAGTGACGAAGAGAGGGGGCTAAGCGCCCCCCATGGTCTCAGAGCATTGACTGTTCTAAGAGTCCTAAGAGTCCTGCTCCCACTGATGGGGTGCAGCTGTGGGACCCTATTTTCAGAGATGATGTCCTCCACCCAACTCTCAAAAAGCTGAAAGGGTCTTCAGTAGAGATGGATAGTCGAGCTGGGCTATCAGACGGTCACCTCTGTAGCTGTAGTGTCATTTTTCCTATGGTCCAGTGTGTAAATTAAACAAAAAAGTGCACGTTTGTTATGATGTCCAAGATGGGGACCAGGATGTGGACATAATAAAAAATTAGGGAACATGATAGGAGACATTTCTACAATACATATAATCATTCTTATCTATCTAATACGATGACAACAGCTCTCCATACCTGCAGTCCACCACAAGGACCACCCTCTCTAATCCCTGAAAAATGAAATCATCCTCAGTGACGAAGAGAGGGGGCTAAGCGCCCCCCATGGTCTCAGAGCATTGACTCTTCTAAGAGTCCTAAGAGTCCTGCTCACACTGATGGGGTGCAGCTGTGGGACCCTATTTTCAGAGATGATGTCCTCCACCCAACTCTCAAAAAGCTGAAAGGGTCTTCAGTAGAGATGGATAGTCGAGCTGGGCTATCAGACAGTCACCTCTGTAGCTGTAGTGTCATTTTTCCTATGGTCCAATGTGTAAATTTAACAAAAAAGTGCACGTTTGTTATGATGTCTAAGATGGAAACCAGGATGTGGACATAATAAAAAATTAGGGAACATGATAGGAGACATTTCTACAATACATATAATCATTCTTATCTATCTAATACGATGACAACAGCTCTCCATACCTGCAGTCCACCATAAGAACCACCCTCTCTAATCCCTGAAAAATGAAATCATCCTCAGTGACGAAGAGAGGGGGCTAAGCGCCCCCCATGGTCTCAGAGCATTGACTCTTCTAAGAGTCCTAAGAGTCCTGCTCCCACTGATGGGGTGCAGCTGTGGAACCCTATTTTCAGAGATGATGTCCTCCACCCAACTCTCAAAAAGCTGAAAGGGTCTTCAGTAGAGATGGATAGTCGAGCTGGGCTATCAGACGGTCACCTCTGTAGCTGTAGTGTCATTTTTCTTATGGTCCAATGTGTAAATTAAACAAAAAAGTGCACGTTTCTTATGATGTCCAAGATGGGGACTAGGATGTAGACATAATAAAAAATTAGGGAACATGATAGTAGACATTTCTACAATACATATAATCATTCTTATCTATCTAATACGACGACAACAGCTCTCCATATCTGCAGTCCACCATAAGGACCACCCTCTCTAATCCCTGAAAAATGAAATCATCCTCAGTGACGAAGAGAGGGGGCTAAGCGCCCCCCATGGTCTCAGAGCATTGACTCTTCTAAGAGTCCTAAGAGTCCTGCTCCCACTGATGGGGTGCAGCTGTGGGACCCTATTTTCAGAGATGATGTCCTCCACCCAACTCTCAAAAAGCTGAAAGGGTCTTCAGTAGAGATGGATAGTCGAGCTGGGCTATCAGACGGTCACCTCTGTAGCTGTAGTGTCATTTTTCCTATGGTCCAATGTGTAAATTAAACAAAAAAGTGCACGTTTGTTATGATGTCCAAGATGGGGACCAGGATGTGGACATAATAAAAAATTAGGGAACATGATAGGAGAAATTTCTACAATACATATAATCATTCTTATCTATCTAATACGATGACAACAGCTCTCCATACCTGCAGTCCACCACAAGGACCACCCTCTCTAATCCCTGAAAAATGAAATCATCCTCAGTGACGAAGAGAGGGGGCTAAGCGCCCCCATGGTCTCAGAGCATTGACTCTTCTAAGAGTCCTAAGAGTCCTGCTCACACTGATGGGGTGCAGCTGTGGGACCCTATTTTCAGAGATGATGTCCTCCACCCAACTCTCAAAAAGCTGAAAGGGTCTTCAGTAGAGATGGATAGTCGAGCTGGGTTATCAGACGGTCACCTCTGTAGCTGTAGTGTCATTTTTCCTATGGTCCAATGTGTAAATTAAACAAAAAAGTGCACGTTTCTTATGATGTCCAAGATGGGGACCAGGATGTAGACATAATAAAAAATTAGGGAACATCATAGGAGACATTTCTACAATACATATAATCATTCTTATCTATCTAATACGATGACAACAGCTCTCCATACCTGCAGTCCACCATAAGGACCACCCTCTCTAACCCCTGAAAAATTAAATCATCCTCAGTGACGAAGAGAGGGGGCTAAGCGCCCCCCATGGTCTCAGAGCATTGACTCTTCTAAGAGTCCTAAGAGTCCTGCTCCCACTGATGGGGTGCAGCTGTGGGACCCTATTTTCAGAGATGATGTCCTCCACCCAACTCTCAAAAAGCTGAAAGGGTCTTCAGTAGAGATGGATAGTCGAGCTGGGCTATCAGACGGTCACCTCTGTAGCTGTAGTGTCATTTTTCCTATGGTCCAATGTGTAAATTTATCAAAAAGTGCACGTTTGTTATGATGTCCAAGATGGGGACCAGGATGTGGACATAATAAAAAATTAGGGAACATGATAGGAGACATTTCTACAATACATATAATCATTCTTATCTATCTAATACGACGACAACAGCTCTCCATATCTGCAGTCCACCATAAGGACCACCCTCTCTAATCCCTGAAAAATGAAATCATCCTCAGTGACGAAGAGAGGGGGGCTAAGCGCCCCCCATGGTCTCAGAGCATTGACTCTTCTAAGAGTCCTAAGAGTCCTGTTCCCACTGATGGGGTGCAGCTGTGGGACCCTATTTTCAGAGATGATGTCCTCCACCCAACTCTCAAAAAGCTGAAAGAGTCTTCAGTAGAGATGGATAGTCGAGCTGTGCTATCAGACAGTCACCTCTGTAGCTGTAGTGTCATTTTTCCTATGGTCCAATGTGTAAATTTAACAAAAAAGTGCACATTTGTTATGATGTCCAAGATGGGGACCAGGATGTGGACATAATAAAAAATTAGGGAACATGATAGGAGACATTTCTACAATACATATAATCATTCTTATCTATCTAATACGATGACAACAGCTCTCCATATCTGCAGTCCACCATAAGGACCACCCTCTCTAATCCCTGAAAAATGAAATCATCCTCAGTGACGAAGAGAGGGGGCTAAGCGCTCCCCATGGTCTCAGAGCATTGACTCTTCTAAGAGTCCTAAGAGTCCTGCTCCCACTGATGGGGTGCAGTTGTGGGACCCTATTTTCAGAGTTGATGTCCTCCACCCAACTCTCAAAAAGCTGAAGGGGTCTTCAGTAGATATGGATAGTCGAGCTGGGCTATCAGACGGTCACCTCTGTAGCTGTAGTGTCATTTTTCCTATGGTCCAATGTGTAAATTAAACAAAAAAATGCACGTTTGTTATGATGTCCAAGATGGGGACCAGGATGTGGACATAATAAAAAATTAGGGAACATGATAGGAGACATTTCTACAATACATATAATCATTCTTATCTATCTAATACGATGACAACAGCTCTCCATACCTGCAGTCCACCATAAGGACCACCCTCTCTAATCCCTGAAAAATGAAATCATCCTCAGTGACGAAGAGAGGGGGCTAAGCGCCCCCCATGGTCTCAGAGCATTGACTGTTCTAAGAGTCCTAAGAGTCCTGCTCCCACTGATGGGGTGCAGCTGTGGGACCCTATTTTCAGAGATGATGTCCTCCACCCAACTCTCAAAAAGCTGAAAGGGTCTTCAGTAGAGATGGATAGTCGAGCTGGGCTATCAGACGGTCACCTCTGTAGCTGTAGTGTCATTTTTCCTATGGTCCAGTGTGTAAATTAAACAAAAAAGTGCACGTTTGTTATGATGTCCAAGATGGGGACCAGGATGTGGACATAATAAAAAATTAGGGAACATGATAGGAGACATTTCTACAATACATATAATCATTCTTATCTATCTAATACGATGACAACAGCTCTCCATACCTGCAGTCCACCACAAGGACCACCCTCTCTAATCCCTGAAAAATGAAATCATCCTCAGTGACGAAGAGAGGGGGCTAAGCGCCCCCCATGGTCTCAGAGCATTGACTCTTCTAAGAGTCCTAAGAGTCCTGCTCACACTGATGGGGTGCAGCTGTGGGACCCTATTTTCAGAGATGATGTCCTCCACCCAACTCTCAAAAAGCTGAAAGGGTCTTCAGTAGAGATGGATAGTCGAGCTGGGCTATCAGACAGTCACCTCTGTAGCTGTAGTGTCATTTTTCCTATGGTCCAATGTGTAAATTTAACAAAAAAGTGCACGTTTGTTATGATGTCTAAGATGGAAACCAGGATGTGGACATAATAAAAAATTAGGGAACATGATAGGAGACATTTCTACAATACATATAATCATTCTTATCTATCTAATACGATGACAACAGCTCTCCATACCTGCAGTCCACCATAAGAACCACCCTCTCTAATCCCTGAAAAATGAAATCATCCTCAGTGACGAAGAGAGGGGGCTAAGCGCCCCCCATGGTCTCAGAGCATTGACTCTTCTAAGAGTCCTAAGAGTCCTGCTCCCACTGATGGGGTGCAGCTGTGGAACCCTATTTTTAGAGATGATGTCCTCCACCCAACTCTCAAAAAGCTGAAAGGGTCTTCAGTAGAGATGGATAGTCGAGCTGGGCTATCAGACGGTCACCTCTGTAGCTGTAGTGTCATTTTTCTTATGGTCCAATGTGTAAATTAAACAAAAAAGTGCACGTTTGTTATGATGTCCAAGATGGGGACCAGGATGTGGACATAATAAAAAATTAGGGAACATGATAGGAGACATTTCTACAATACATATAATCATTCTTATCTATCTAATACGATGACAACAGCTCTCCATACCTGCAGTCCACCATAAGAACCACCCTCTCTAATCCCTGAAAAATGAAATCATCCTCAGTGACGAAGAGAGGGGGCTAAGCGCCCCCCGTGGTCTCAGAGCATTGACTCTTCTAAGAGTCCTAAGAGTCCTGCTCCCACTGATGGGGTGCAGCTGTGGGACCCTATTTTCAGAGATGATGTCCTCCACCCAACTCTCAAAAAGCTGAAAGGGTCTTCAGTAGAGATGGATAGTCGAGCTGGGCTATCAGACGGTCACCTCTGTAGCTGTAGTGTCATTTTTCCTATGGTCCAATGTGTAAATTAAACAAAAAAGTGCACGTTTGTTATGATGTCCAAGATGGGGACCAGGATGTGGACATAATAAAAAATTAGGGAACATGATAGGAGACATTTCTACAATACATATAATCATTCTTATCTATCTAATACGATGACAACAGCTCTCCATACCTGCAGTCCACCACAAGGACCACCCTCTCTAATCCCTGAAAAATGAAATCATCCTCAGTGACGAAGAGAGGGGGCTAAGCGCCCCCCATGGTCTCAGAGCATTGACTCTTCTAAGAGTCCTAAGAGTCCTGCTCACACTGATGGGGTGCAGCTGTGGGACCCTATTTTCAGAGATGATGTCCTCCACCCAACTCTCAAAAAGCTGAAAGGGTCTTCAGTAGAGATGGATAGTCGAGCTGGGCTATCAGACGGTCACCTCTGTAGCTGTAGTGTCATTTTTCCTATGGTCCAATGTGTAAATTTAACAAAAAAGTGCACGTTTGTTATGATGTCCAAGATGGGGACCAGGATGTGGACATAATAAAAAATTAGGGAACATGATAGGAGACATTTCTACAATACATATATACAATACATATAATCATTCTTATCTATCTAATACGATGACAACAGCTCTCCATACCTGCAGTCCACCATAAGAACCACCCTCTCTAATCCCTGAAAAATGAAATCATCCTCAGTGACGAAGAGAGGGGGCTAAGCGCCCCCCATGGTCTCAGAGCATTGACTCTTCTAAGAGTCCTAAGAGTCCTGCTCCCACTGATGGGGTGCAGCTGTGGGACCCTATTTTCAGAGATGATGTCCTCCACCCAACTCTCAAAAAGCTGAAAGGGTCTTCAGTAGAGATGGATAGTCGAGCTGGGTTATCAGACGGTCACCTCTGTTGCTGTAGTGTCATTTTTCCTATGGTCCAATGTGTAAATTAAACAAAAAAGTGCACGTTTCTTATGATGTCCAAGATGGGGACTAGGATGTAGACATAATAAAAAATTAGGGAACATGATAGTAGACATTTCTACAATACATATAATCATTCTTATCTATCTAATACGACGACAACAGCTCTCCATATCTGCAGTCCACCATAAGGACCACCCTCTCTAATCCCTGAAAAATGAAATCATCCTCAGTGACGAAGAGAGGGGGCTAAGCGCCCCCCATGGTCTCAGAGCATTGACTCTTCTAAGAGTCCTAAGAGTCCTGCTCCCACTGATGGGGTGCAGCTGTGGGACCCTATTTTCAGAGATGATGTCCTCCACCCAACTCTCAAAAAGCTGAAAGGGTCTTCAGTAGAGATGGATAGTCGAGCTGGGCTATCAGACGGTCACCTCTGTAGCTGTAGTGTCATTTTTCCTATGGTCCAATGTGTAAATTAAACAAAAAAGTGCACGTTTGTTATGATGTCCAAGATGGGGACCAGGATGTGGACATAATAAAAAATTAGGGAACATGATAGTAGAAATTTCTACAATACATATAATCATTCTTATCTATCTAATACGATGACAACAGCTCTCCATACCTGCAGTCCACCACAAGGACCACCCTCTCTAATCCCTGAAAAATGAAATCATCCTCAGTGACGAAGAGAGGGGGCTAAGCGCCCCCATGGTCTCAGAGCATTGACTCTTCTAAGAGTCCTAAGAGTTCTGCTCACACTGATGGGGTGCAGCTGTGGGACCCTATTTTCAGAGATGATGTCCTCCACCCAACTCTCAAAAAGCTGAAAGGGTCTTCAGTAGAGATGGATAGTCGAGCTGGGCTATCAGACGGTCACCTCTGTAGCTGTAGTGTCATTTTTCCTATGGTCCAATGTGTAAATTTAACAAAAAAGTGCACGTTTGTTATGATGTCCAAGATGGGGACCAGGATGTGGACATAATAAAAAATTAGGGAACATGATAGGAGACATTTCTACAATACATATAATCATTCTTATCTATCTAATACGATGACAACAGCTCTCCATACCTGCAGTCCACCATAAGAACCACCCTCTCTAATCCCTTAAAAATGAAATCATCCTCAGTGACGAAGAGAGGGGGCTAAGCGCCCCCCATGGTCTCAGAGCATTGACTCTTCTAAGAGTCTTAAGAGTCCTGCTCCCACTGATGGGGTGCAGCTGTGGGACCCTATTTTCAGAGATGATGTCCTCCACCCAACTCTCAAAAAGCTGAAAGGGTCTTCAGTAGAGATGGATAGTCGAGCTGGGTTATCAGACGGTCACCTCTGTAGCTGTAGTGTCATTTTTCCTATGGTCCAATGTGTAAATTTATCAAAAAGTGCACGTTTGTTATGATGTCCAAGATGGGGACCAGGATGTGGACATAATAAAAAATTAGGGAACATGATAGGAGACATTTCTACAATACATATAATCATTCTTATCTATCTAATACGACGACAACAGCTCTCCATATCTGCAGTCCACCATAAGGACCACCCTCTCTAATCCCTGAAAAATGAAATCATCCTCAGTGACGAAGAGAGGGGGCTAAGCGCCCCCCATGGTCTCAGAGCATTGACTCTTCTAAGAGTCCTAAGAGTCCTGTTCCCACTGATGGGGTGCAGCTGTGGGACCCTATTTTCAGAGATGATGTCCTCCACCCAACTCTCAAAAAGCTGAAAGGGTCTTCAGTAGAGATGGATAGTCGAGCTGTGCTATCAGACAGTCACCTCTGTAGCTGTAGTGTCATTTTTCCTATGGTCCAATGTGTAAATTTAACAAAAAAGTGCACGTTTGTTATGATGTCCAAGATGGGGACCAGGATGTGGACATAATAAAAAATTAGGGAACATGATAGGAGACATTTCTATAATACATATAATCATTCTTATCTATCTAATACGATGACAACAGCTCTCCATACCTGCTGTCCACCACAAGGACCACCCTCTATAATCCCTGAAAAATGAAATCATCCTCAGTGACGAAGAGAGGGGGCTAAGCGCCCCCCATGGTCTCAGAGCATTGACTCTTCTAAGAGTCCTAAGAGTCCTGCTCCCACTGATGGGGTGCAGCTGTGGGACCCTATTTTCAGAGATGATGTCCTCCACCCAACTCTCAAAAAGCTGAAAGGGTCTTCAGTAGAGATGGATAGTCGAGCTGGGCTATCAGACGGTCACCTCTGTAGCTGTAGTGTCATTTTTCCTATGGTCCAATGTGTAAATTTAACAAAAAAGTGCACGTTTGTTATGATGTCCAAGATGGGGACCAGGATGTGGACATAATAAAAAATTATGGAACATGATAGGAGACATTTCTACAATACATATAATCATTCTTATCTATCTAATACGATGACAACAGCTCTCCATACCTGCAGTCCACCATAAGGACCACCCTCTCTAACCCCTGAAAAATGACAACATCCTCAGTGACGAAGAGAGGGGGCTAAGCGCCCCTCATGGTCTCAGAGCATTGACTCTTCTAAGAGTCCTAAGAGTCCTGCTCCCACTGATGGGGTGCAGCTGTGGGACCCTATTTTCAGAGATGATGTCCTCCACCCAACTCTCAAAAAGCTGAAAGGGTCTTCAGTAGAGATGGATAGTCGAGCTGGGCTATCAGATGGTCACCTCTGTAGCTGTAGTGTCATTTTTCCTATGGTCCAATGTGTAAATTAAACAAAAAAGTGCTAGGTAACCCCTCCTGGTTGCTAGGCAACCTTCTAGGTTGCTAGGGAACCCCTAGGGTATCTAGGTAACCCCAGCGGTTGCTCGCAACCCAATGGTTGCTAGGTAATACCAGCGGTTGCTAGGTAATCCTTGTGGTTGTTAGGTAATTTGCTCGGTTGCTAGGTACCCCTGTGGTTGCTAGATAACTCGCTTGGTTGCTAGGAAACCCACCCGGTTGCTCGGTAACCCACCCGGTTGCTAGGTAACCCAATGGTAACTAGGTAACCCAATGGTAACTAGGTAACCTCTGCAGTTTCTAAGTAACCCCTGCGGTTGCTGAGTTACCTGCTCGGTTGCTAGGTAAGCCAGCCAGTTGCTAGATAATCCCCGTGGTTGCTATGTAACCCCTTTGGTTGCTAGATAATTCGCTTAGTTGCTAGGTAACATGCTCGATTGCTAGATAACACGCTTGGTTGCTAGGAAATCCCCGTGGTTGCTAGATAACCCGTTCGGTTGCTAGGTAACCCACTCGGTTGCTAGATAAGCCAGCCAGTTGCTAGGTAATACGCACAGTTGCTAGATAACCCTTCTGGTTGCTAGGTAACCTGCACGGTTGTTAGGTAACCCCTACAGTAGCTAGGTAACCCCTGCGGTTTCTAGGTAACCAACCGATTGCTAGGTAAACCAATGGTTGCTAGGTAACCCAGAGGTTGCAAGGTAACCTGCTCGGTTGCTAGGTAACCCCTATGATTGCTGGGTAACCTTTGGTTGCTGGGTAACCAATTAGTAGCTAAGTAATCTCTGCAGTTCCTAGGTGACCCACCCGGTTGCTAGGTAACACAATGGTTGCTATGGAACCTCTGCAGTTGCTAGGCAACCCACCCGGTTGCTAGGAAACCCTTGTGGTTGTTAGGTAATTTGCTCGGTTGCTAGGTACCTCTGTGGTTGCTAGGAAACTCGCTTGGTTGCTAGGTAACCCACCCAGTTGCTAGGTAACCCACCTGGTTGCTAGGTAACCACTATGGTTTCTAGGTAACCCACCGGGTTGCTAGGTAACCCACCCAGTTGCTATTTAATCCAATGGTTGCTAGGTAACCTTTGGTTGCTAGTTAACAAAATGGTAGCTAGGTAACCTCTGCAGTTGCCAGGTAACCCAATGGTAGCTAGGCAACCTCTGTAGTTCCTAGGTAACCCACCCGTTTGCTAGGTAACCCACCCTGTTGCTAGGTACCCCAATGGTTGCTATGTAACCTCTGCAGTTGCTAGGCAACCCACCAAGTTGCTAGGTTACCCGATCGGTTGTTAGTTATCCCCCAATGGTAGCTAGATAACCTCTGCAGTTGTTAGGAAACCCTCGTGGTTGGTAGGAAACCTGTTCAGTTGCTAGGTAACCAACTTGGTTGCTAGAAAATCCTGCCAGTTGCTAGGTAATCCACAGGGTTTCTATTAAACCCTTGAGGTTGCTAGGAAGCCCGCATGGTATCTAGGTAATCCTGCAGTTGCTAGGTAACCCCTGCAGCTGCTAGGTAACCCGCTCGGTTTCTAGGTAACCCACCGATTGCTAGGT
Organism: Anomaloglossus baeobatrachus; assembly: GCF_048569485.1. Lineage (NCBI taxonomy): Eukaryota > Metazoa > Chordata > Amphibia > Anura > Aromobatidae > Anomaloglossus > Anomaloglossus baeobatrachus. Next base: position 248,434,322 of record NC_134357.1, read on the forward strand.
AAATCAATTGTAGCTAGGAAACCCACCCGGTTGCTAGATAACCTGCTTGGTTGCTAGGTAACCCCCATGGTTGCTAGGTAACCTTTGGTTGCTAGGTAACCCCCATGGTTGCTAGGTAACTTTTGGTTGCTAGGTAATCCAGTAGTAGCTAGGTAACCTCTACAGTTGCTAGGTAACCCACCCGGTTGCTAGGTAACCCACCCAGTTGCTAGCCAACCCGCTTAGTTGCTTTATTACCCCAAGTTGGTTGCTAGGTAACCCCAGTGATTGCTAGGTAACCCTTGTGGTTGATAGGTTACTTGCTCGGTTGCTAGGTACCTCTGTGGTTGCTAGGAAACTCGCTCTTTTGCTAGGTAACCCACCCGGTTGCTAGGTAACCTTTGGTTGCTAGTTAACAAAATGGTAGGTAGGTAACCTCTGCAGTTGCTAGGTAACCCACCCGTTTGCTAGGTAACCCAACCTGTTGCTAGGTACCCCAATGGTTGCTATGTAACCTCTGCAGTTGCTAGGCAACCCACCAAGTTGCTAGGTAACCCCCACGGTTGCTAGGTTACCTGATCGGTTGTTAGTTATCCCCCAATGGTAGCTAGATAACCTCTGCAGTTGTTAGGAAACCATCGTGGTTGGTAGGAAACCTGTTCAGTTGTTAGGTAACCCACTTGGTTGCTAGAAAATCCTGCCAGTTGCTAGGTAATCCACAGGGTTTCTATTAAACCCTTGAGGTTGCTAGGTAGCCCGCACGGTATCTAGGTAATCCTGCAGTTGATAGGTAACCTGCTCGGTTTCTAGGTAACCCACCAATTGCTAGGTAAACCAATGGTTGCTAGGCAACCCACCCGGTTGCTAGATAACCTGCTCGGTTCCTAGGTAACCCCCATGGTTGCTAGGTAACCTTTGGTTGCTAGGTAACCCCCATGGTTGTTAGGTAACTTTTGGTTGCTAGGTAATCCAGTAGTCGCTAGGTAACCTCTACAGTTGCTAGGTAACCCACCCGGTTGTTAGGTTACCCACCCGGTTGCTAGGTAACCCGCTCAGTTGCTAGGCAACCCGCTTAGTTGCTTTATTACCCCAAGTTGGTTGCTAGGTAATCCCAGTGATTGCTAGGTAACCCTTGGGGTTGTTAGGTTACTTGCTCGGTTGCTAGGTAACCCCTGTGGTTAGTAGGTATTTCGCTCAGTTGCTAGGTAACCCACCCGGTTGCTAGGAAACCCCCGTGGTTGCTAGATAACCCGTTTGGTTACTAAGTAACTCCCTTGGCTGCGAAATAAGCCAGCCAGTTGCTAGGTAAAACTGAATAAGATAGCTGAAGTGAGCACTAATATATATATATATATATATTATGAGTGCAAGCCAAAAAATACATAGTATATAAGGATAAGGCTGCACATCAAACTTAGATAATGGTATAATGCCTCAAGCATATGGAAAAATATTGGAATATACAATGAAAAATGCTACTTGCTAATTTGAACATGTGAATAATGAAATGCATACCTGCCATGAATATTAGGAAAAAGGAGATATTTAGCAATCGCATTGATCAATGTAACTGAGCCCCAAGACCTCGTCAAGGTATATCTCTATATTGGGCTCCCTAGCTCTGTGACCCTAACTGTGTGTCATCTCATTGCAATTAAAAACTGCTGTGGGTGGAGAGGGGTAACTAAGGACTTTCTTATATAGGAGATGGAAAAAACATGGCCGAAAGGGGCGGAGCTGTGTTCACATTCAGAAAAAAACTACATATATCTGAATAGGATAACTGAAGTGAGCACTAATATATATATATATATATATATAAAGCTGAGTGGAGGATACCGGGCACTGCTAATCCCCGTATGGCTGACGAAGCTGTGCTTCCGTGCTGGTGGAGACCTGGGTGCGTGTCCCAAAGCGAAGGCGATACAAGATCCACAGTGTAGAGATGAATAGGTCGCACTCCAAAGGTCAAATAAAGAAATTCTTTTTATTCCACGATCACATCAGGGGTACAGGTAGTGAGGGAGGATGAGGGTGTGCCACGTCGGACGACGGCAGCCGTTTCGCAAGTGAACTTGCTTCTACGGGTCCAGTGCATGCAAAGGTGCTGCATCCGCCCTTAAATAACAGGTGATACGGATGTAGCGTCCTTGCGTGAGTATAGTGCAAATTAAAAACATATACCAGCTGTACATGTATCAGATTCACATAGAAACTTATTGTATATCAATTCCAGAATGGATTATAAATAATCATTACATACATGGGTATAATTAGAGTGAAAAATTAATTTAAATATAATGCTCATTATAGTCTGTCAAAAGACATCACAAAAAACATTATAAAAAACAGGCTTACAAGGGAAGACCAGCATTATAAGAACACTGACAAGTCATTTTTGTCATTCAGGCCAAGGGGACCGAGAGCATTTAAGTCTATAATCAATCTCGATTCTTTTCTGAGTAAAGAACGATGCATATCGCCTCCTGTGGGACAGGGATTCATTTTTATTACGCCTGCAAATTTTAAAAGGCGTGGATTACCACTATGATATTCCTGCATGTGGGCAATTAAACGTGGAGAACCTATCCCGGAGGTTATAGACTTAAAATGTTCCCTAAATCGAACATATAAAGGCCGAATTGTTTTACCTATATAATATCTTTGACAAGGGCAAAAAATAACATATACCAGATAATTAGACTTGCAGGTAATAAGATCTTTTATTTTAAACAGCTCTGTACCAATTTTTAAAGTGTCTCCTATACAATGATATTCACAAAAGGGGCAGCCGCCGCACCTATAGTTTCCTTTAGTTTTATTTCGGTCTAACCACGTACCTAGTTTAGGGGTAGTAATGCGATTATTAACAAGGATATCTCCTATGTTTTTGCATCTCCTATATGAAATCAAGGGGCCCTCATTTGCCATCTCACAAAGATCCTTATCTTTATTAATTAAATGCCAGTGTTTTTTGATGCTCGATTTTATTGCATCATACATGGAATTAAATTTAAAATTAAAAACGCATCTATTTGAACTTACAGTTTTTGTTTCTTTCGAGATGGCATACGTGTTTTTGTTCTTATTCTCACTTTTATTTTTATATTCTTTATTTTTATTCTTATTTTTATTTTTAGGATCGTAATTTAGGGATTTTTCGAGGGCAGAATTGATAACCGATATAGGATATCCTCGTTCTAATAAACGTTTTTTCAAGTCCGATGCTTGATGCAGAAAGGTCTCAAGATTGTTGTGTACTCTTTTTAGACGCAAAAATTGTCCATATGGAAGGGCTTTCTTTGTATGGGAGGGGTGCGCGCTATTAAAGTGAAGCAAAGTGTTCACTGCAGTAGGTTTTCTATATACCTGTCTGTCAATAATACCGTCGGATATATTAAGTGTAACATCTAAAAAATCCAATTTTTGATTACCGAAAGTATGCGTAAAGTACATGTTATAGGAATTATTATTATTTAAATATGACACGAAATTGTCAAATTCCTGTGCAGAACCATCCCATACAAAGAAGCCATCGTCCATATATCTGGCATATTTTTTTATATGTTTCAGATATGGATTTTTAGAACTATAGATGAAGTCTTCTTCAAATGCTGCCAAAAAAAGATTTGCAAAGGTACATGCTGCGGGGGTACCCATCGCGGTACCCCCGCATTGTAAGTACCACTGATCATCAAATTTAAATGCATTGTGATGCAAAACAAAACTTAAAGCCTCTGTGATAAAGTCCACTAAGATTGGATTCTGGTCAAAATTCAACAGGACTCTCTTGATAGTCTGCACACCCTGATCCTGTGGGATACGGGTGTACAGACTCTCAATATCCAAAGCGGCGAGGGAAAAACCTTTCTGCCATTGAAAATTATCAAGCATTTTAATTAGATCTCCCGTATCTTTTAAGAACGAGGGAATGCGAGTCAGTAATGGTTTAAGTAACCACTCTAGGTAATGAGATAAAGGTTCTGTCACTGAACCTATTCCTGCCACAATGGGGCGGCCAGGGGGGGAGACACTGTTCTTATGAATCTTTGGCAAATAATACCAATGAGGTTTTTTCGGAAAAAGAGGAAGTAATTTTTCAGCAGTTTTTTTAGAAATAGTGCCTAAACTTACATATTTATGCAGAAGGCTTCTAAGTTTTTTAACAAAAGACCCAGTTGGATCGTTAGATAATTTTTGATAAACTCTTGTATCCTGAAGTTGCCTATTGGCTTCTTGTAGGTAAGCTTCTTTTGTTAATAGAACAGTGGCGCCCCCCTTGTCCGCCCTGCGAATGATAATGTCTTTTTGTGACTGCAGGATTTTAAGTGCCGCGGCTTCCCCCTGAGTGAGATTCTGGAGGGGAGAAGGGTATTTTAGAGCTTGTATATCTTTTATTACCAACTCTTGAAATAAGTCTATGCTGTTCCCGGGGGTAAGTGGAGGGCAGAAGGTGGATTTTATCCCTTTTTTAAAAAATGAAGAACTAGATGTAAGATTCGTTTGGGTATTTACAACACCTGAAGAACTGGGTTCAATGTGACTAGGGTCCGCTATACTTAAAAGTAGAGACGCATCTTTTTCAATAGCGGTATATTCATTATTCATACCAAAAAAACCAAGCGGACCTATTTCACATTGTAAATCAGTTGCTTCAGAAGTAATTTGGCTTTTCTTTTGGCTATAAAATTTTTTCAGATGTAATTTCCTACAGCCCTTAAATAAATCAATCTGAAAATCAGTTATATCAAATGATTCTGGTATACAGTAGTTCAAGCCCTTTTCCAACACAGATGACATATCAGATGTTAATATAAGCGGGGTAAGATTATATATTTTACGCAAACAAGGAATGATATTATTCGCTGAACAAGAAAGGATATTTTCTGTATATGTTACAGGAGATGTCTCTGAAACAATAATCTCAGATTCAAGGCATGGAGATGTTAGTCCCTCCAGGAGACGCTCTTGCGTTTTCCTGGGGTCGGTTTTGTTCCTGCATCTCCGTCTGCCTCCTCTCCTTGTGGGTCTTCTAAAGGGGGATTATCAGATGTCGAAGCTCGTGAAGCAGCAGGTGTTTTTAATTTCTTTGCGGGTGCTAAATCTTCAGTTCCGCTAGAGTCAGAGTCTGTGGTCCAGGCATTTTTCCTGGCGGTTTTTGATGTATGTTTTTTCTGATATCTCTGAAAAAATCTTCTATTCCCAGGTGTGGAAAACCTCTTCCAGGAAAAAATCTGGTTGTTTTCGTAGTCTAACTTATCTCTGATAAATTTTTCTTTTTTATTTTCTTTGATCAAAGTTTGATATGGTAAAAGTTTTTTGTCTAATCTCAATAAGAAAGTGTTCCATGCTTCTTTTGAAATGCGACTTTCCATTTCTTGTCTCAATTTAAGTAACTCATTAGTGATTTTTAGATGTTCCTCTTGATTCTTTTTGAGCACAATGTCCAGAAAGCGCAAGGAGCATTCTTGCTGTATATTGTCCCATTCTTTTTTGAATAAAAAATCGTCCTGGTAAAAGGATATATTTTTTGAGATGCGTAGACCTCTAGGGACTCGTCCACTATCTTGATAAGATTTTAGTGACTGTACTGTCCAAAACAGGCTGGTCTCCTTTTCAGCCAAATTGAAGATTTTTAGCTCTAAACTCTTAGTGCCCATGATTTCTATGTTCACTTTATCGTTACAGCTGGTAAAAAACGTGGCAGCGTCCTCCCTCCCTGCAAGTATACCATTTTCTATTGTATCCATAGATGTGTCTGCCATTTTTCAGCACAATGCCAAGGGAATAAAAAAGCGTGCACTCACGGTAATAGAAGAAGTCCAGATTCCATAAAGCTGAGTGGAGGATACCGGGCACTGCTAATCCCCGTATGGCTGACGAAGCTGTGCTTCCGTGCTGGTGGAGACCTGGGTGCGTGTCCCAAAGCGAAGGCGATACAAGATCCACAGTGTAGAGATGAATAGGTCGCACTCCAAAGGTCAAATAAAGAAATTCTTTTTATTCCACGATCACATCAGGGGTACAGGTAGTGAGGGAGGATGAGGGTGTGCCACGTCGGACGACGGCAGCCGTTTCGCAAGTGAACTTGCTTCTACGGGTCCAGTGCATGCAAAGGTGCTGCATCTGCCCTTAAATAACAGGTGATACGGATGTAGCGTCCTTGCGTGAGTATAGTGCAAATTAAAACGCAAGGACGCTACATCCGTATCACCTGTTATTTAAGGGCGGATGCAGCACCTTTGCATGCACTGGACCCGTAGAAGCAAGTTCACTTGCGAAACGGCTGCCGTCGTCCGACGTGGCACACCCTCATCCTCCCTCACTACCTGTACCCCTGATGTGATCGTGGAATAAAAAGAATTTCTTTATTTGACCTTTGGAGTGCGACCTATTCATCTCTACACTGTGGATCTTGTATCGCCTTCGCTTTGGGACATGCACCCAGGTCTCCACCAGCACGGAAGCACAGCTTCGTCAGCCATACGGGGATTAGCAGTGCCCGGTATCCTCCACTCAGCTTTATGGAATCTGGACTTCTTCTATTACCGTGAGTGCACGCTTTTTTATTCCCTTGGCATTGTGCTGAAAAATGGCAGACACATCTATGGATACAATAGAAAATGGTATACTTGCAGGGAGGGAGGACGCTGCCACGTTTTTTACCAGCTGTAACGATAAAGTGAACATAGAAATCATGGGCACTAAGAGTTTAGAGCTAAAAATCTTCAATTTGGCTGAAAAGGAGACCAGCCTGTTTTGGACAGTACAGTCACTAAAATCTTATCAAGATAGTGGACGAGTCCCTAGAGGTCTACGCATCTCAAAAAATATATCCTTTTACCAGGACGATTTTTTATTCAAAAAAGAATGGGACAATATACAGCAAGAATGCTCCTTGCGCTTTCTGGACATTGTGCTCAAAAAGAATCAAGAGGAACATCTAAAAATCACTAATGAGTTACTTAAATTGAGACAAGAAATGGAAAGTCGCATTTCAAAAGAAGCATGGAACACTTTCTTATTGAGATTAGACAAAAAACTTTTACCATATCAAACTTTGATCAAAGAAAATAAAAAAGAAAAATTTATCAGAGATAAGTTAGACTACGAAAACAACCAGATTTTTTCCTGGAAGAGGTCTTCCACACCTGGGAATAGAAGATTTTTTCAGAGATATCAGAAAAAACATACATCAAAAACCGCCAGGAAAAATGCCTGGACCACAGACTCTGACTCTAGCGGAACTGAAGATTTAGCACCCGCAAAGAAATTAAAAACACCTGCTGCTTCACGAGCTTCGACATCTGATAATCCCCCTTTAGAAGACCCACAAGGAGAGGAGGCAGACGGAGATGCAGGAACAAAACCGACCCCAGGAAAACGCAAGAGCGTCTCCTGGAGGGACTAACATCTCCATGCCTTGAATCTGAGATTATTGTTTCAGAGACATCTCCTGTAACATATACAGAAAATATCCTTTCTTGTTCAGCGAATAATATCATTCCTTGTTTGCGTAAAATATATAATCTTACCCCGCTTATATTAACATCTGATATGTCATCTGTGTTGGAAAAGGGCTTGAACTACTGTATACCAGAATCATTTGATATAACTGATTTTCAGATTGATTTATTTAAGGGCTGTAGGAAATTACATCTGAAAAAATTTTATAGCCAAAAGAAAAGCCAAATTACTTCTGAAGCAACTGATTTACAATGTGAAATAGGTCCGCTTGGTTTTTTTGGTATGAATAATGAATATACCGCTATTGAAAAAGATGCGTCTCTACTTTTAAGTATAGCGGACCCTAGTCACATTGAACCCAGTTCTTCAGGTATTGTAAATACCCAAACGAATCTTACATCTAGTTCTTCATTTTTTAAAAAAGGGATAAAATCCACCTTCTGCCCTCCACTTACCCCCGGGAACAGCATAGACTTATTTCAAGAGTTGGTAATAAAAGATATACAAGCTCTAAAATACCCTTCTCCCCTCCAGAATCTCACTCAGGGGGAAGCCGCGGCACTTAAAATCCTGCAGTCACAAAAAGACATTATCATTCGCAGGGCGGACAAGGGGGGCGCCACTGTTCTATTAACAAAAGAAGCTTACCTACAAGAAGCCAATAGGCAACTTCAGGATACAAGAGTTTATCAAAAATTATCTAACGATCCAACTGGGTCTTTTGTTAAAAAACTTAGAAGCCTTCTGCATAAATATGTAAGTTTAGGCACTATTTCTAAAAAAACTGCTGAAAAATTACTTCCTCTTTTTCCGAAAAAACCTCATTGGTATTATTTGCCAAAGATTCATAAGAACAGTGTCTCCCCCCCTGGCCGCCCCATTGTGGCAGGAATAGGTTCAGTGACAGAACCTTTATCTCATTACCTAGAGTGGTTACTTAAACCATTACTGACTCGCATTCCCTCGTTCTTAAAAGATACGGGAGATCTAATTAAAATGCTTGATAATTTTCAATGGCAGAAAGGTTTTTCCCTCGCCGCTTTGGATATTGAGAGTCTGTACACCCGTATCCCACAGGATCAGGGTGTGCAGACTATCAAGAGAGTCCTGTTGAATTTTGACCAGAATCCAATCTTAGTGGACTTTATCACAGAGGCTTTAAGTTTTGTTTTGCATCACAATGCATTTAAATTTGATGATCAGTGGTACTTACAATGCGGGGGTACCGCGATGGGTACCCCCGCAGCATGTACCTTTGCAAATCTTTTTTTGGCAGCATTTGAAGAAGACTTCATCTATAGTTCTAAAAATCCATATCTGAAACATATAAAAAAATATGCCAGATATATGGACGATGGCTTCTTTGTATGGGATGGTTCTGCACAGGAATTTGACAATTTCGTGTCATATTTAAATAATAATAATTCCTATAACATGTACTTTACGCATACTTTCGGTAATCAAAAATTGGATTTTTTTAGATGTTACACTTAATATATCCGACGGTATTATTGACAGACAGGTATATAGAAAACCTACTGCAGTGAACACTTTGCTTCACTTTAATAGCGCGCACCCCTCCCATACAAAGAAAGCCCTTCCATATGGACAATTTTTGCGTCTAAAAAGAGTACACAACAATCTTGAGACCTTTCTGCATCAAGCATCGGACTTGAAAAAACGTTTATTAGAACGAGGATATCCTATATCGGTTATCAATTCTGCCCTCGAAAAATCCCTAAATTACGATCCTAAAAATAAAAATAAGAATAAAAATAAAGAATATAAAAATAAAAGTGAGAATAAGAACAAAAACACGTATGCCATCTCGAAAGAAACAAAAACTGTAAGTTCAAATAGATGCGTTTTTAATTTTAAATTTAATTCCATGTATGATGCAATAAAATCGAGCATCAAAAAACACTGGCATTTAATTAATAAAGATAAGGATCTTTGTGAGATGGCAAATGAGGGCCCCTTGATTTCATATAGGAGATGCAAAAACATAGGAGATATCCTTATTAATAATCGCATTACTACCCCTAAACTAGGTACGTGGTTAGACCGAAATAAAACTAAAGGAAACTATAGGTGCGGCGGCTGCCCCTTTTGTGAATATCATTGTATAGGAGACACTTTAAAAATTGGTACAGAGCTGTTTAAAATAAAAGATCTTATTACCTGCAAGTCTAATTATCTGGTATATGTTATTTTTTGCCCTTGTCAAAGATATTATATAGGTAAAACAATTCGGCCTTTATATGTTCGATTTAGGGAACATTTTAAGTCTATAACCTCCGGGATAGGTTCTCCACGTTTAATTGCCCACATGCAGGAATATCATGGTGGTAATCCACGCCTTTTAAAATTTGCAGGCGTAATAAAAATTAATCCCTGTCCCACAGGAGGCGATATGCATCGTTCTTTACTCAGAAAAGAATCGAGATTGATTATAGACTTAAATGCTCTCGGTCCCCTTGGCCTGAATGACAAAAATGACTTGTCAGTGTTCTTATAATGCTGGTCTTCCCTTGTAAGCCTGTTTTTTATAATGTTTTTTGTGATGTCTTTTGACAGACTATAATGAGCATTATATTTAAATTAATTTTTCACTCTAATTATACCCATGTATGTAATGATTATTTATAATCCATTCTGGAATTGATATACAATAAGTTTCTATGTGAATCTGATACATGTACAGCTGGTATATGTTTTTAATTTGCACTATACTCACGCAAGGACGCTACATCCGTATCACCTGTTATTTAAGGGCGGATGCAGCACCTTTGCATGCACTGGACCCGTAGAAGCAAGTTCACTTGCGAAACGGCTGCCGTCGTCCGACGTGGCACACCCTCATCCTCCCTCACTACCTGTACCCCTGATGTGATCGTGGAATAAAAAGAATTTCTTTATTTGACCTTTGGAGTGCGACCTATTCATCTCTACACTGTGGATCATATATATATATATATTATGAGTGCAAGCCAAAAAATACATACTATATAAGGATAAGGCTGCACATCAAACTTAGATAATGGTATAATGCCTCAAGCATATGGAAAAATATTGGAATATACAATGAAAAATGCTACTTGCTAATTTGAACATGTGAATAATGAAATGCATACCTGCCATGAATATTAGGAAAAAGGAGATATTTAGCAATCGCATTGATCAATGTAACTGAGCCCCAAGACCTTGTCAAGGTATATCTCTATATTGGGGTCCCTAGCTCTGTGACCCTAACTGTGTGTCATCTCATTGCAATTAAAAACTGCTGTGGGTGGAGAGGGGTAACTAAGGACTTTCTTATATAGGAGATGGAAAAAACATGGCCGAAAGGGGCGGAGCTGTGTTCACATTCAGAAAAAAACTACATATAACTGAATAGGATAACTTAAGTGAGCACTAATATATATATATATATTATGAGTGCAAGCCAAAAAATACATACTATATAAGGTAGGTAATACACACGGTTGCTAGGTAACCCTTCTGGTTGCTAGGTAACCTGCACGGTTGTTAAGTAACCCCTACAGTAGCGAGGTAACCCCTGCGGTTTCTAGGTAACCAACCGATTGCTAGGTAAACCAATGGTTGCTAGGTAACCTAACCGATTGGTAGGTAACCCCCGAGGTTGCAAGGTAACCTGATCGGTTGCTAGGTAACCCCCATGATTGCTAGGTAACCTTTGGTTGCTGGGTAACCCATTAGTAGCTAGGTAATCTCTGCAGTTGCTTGGTAACCCCTGCAGTTGCTGAGTTACCTGCTCGATTGCTAGGTAAGCCAGCTGGTTGCTAGATAATCTCTGTGGTTGCTAGGTAACCCCTTTGGTTGCTAGGTAATTCGCTCGGTTGCTAGGTAACATACTCAAATGCTAGGTAACACGGTTGGTTGCCAGGAAACCCCCGTGGTTGCTAGATAACCCGTTCAGTTGCTAGGTAACCCACTTGGTTTCTAGATAAGCCAGCCAGTTGCTAGGTAATACACACGATTGCTAGGTAACCCTTCTGGTTGCTAGGTAACCAACCAATTGCTAGGTAAACCAATGGTTGCTAGGTAACCCACATGTTGCTAGGTAACCCCCGAGGTTGCAAGGTAACCTTTGGTTGCTGGGTAACCCATTAGTAGCTAGGTAATCTCTGCAGTTGCTAGGTAACCCACCCAGTTGCTAGGTAACACAATGGTTGCTATGTAACCTCTGCAGTTGCTAAGCAACCCACCAGGTTGCTAGAAAACCCTTGCAGTTGTTAGGTAATTTGCTCAGTTGCTAGGTACCCCTGTGGTTGCTAGGTAACTCGCTTGGTTGCTTAGTAACCCACCCGGTTGCTAGGTAAACCACCTGGTTGCTAGGTAACCTCTGCAGTTGCTAGGTAACCCCTCCCGGTTGCTAGGCAACCCGCTAGGTTGCTAGGGAACCCCTATGGTTGCTAGGTAACCCACCCGGTGGCTTGCAACCCAATGGTTGCTAGGTAACCCACCCGGCTGCTAGGTAACCCAATGGTTGCTAGGTAACCTCTGCAGTTGCTAGGTAACCCCTGTGGTTGCTGAGTTACCTGCTCGGTTGCTAGGTAAGCCAGCCGGTTGCTAGATAATCCCCTTGGTTGCTAGGTAACCCCTTTGGTTGCTAGGTAATTCGCTCGGTTGCTAGTTAACATGCTCGATTTCTAGGTAACACGCTTGGTTGCTAGGAACCCCCCGTGGTTGCTAGATAACCCGTTCGGTTGCTAGGTAACCCACTTGGTTGCTAAATAAGCCAGCCAGTTGCTAGGTAATCCATACGGTTGCTAGGTAACCCTTCTGGTTGCTAGGTAACCCCTACAGTAGCGAGGTAACCCCTGAGGTTTCTAGGTAATCAACCGATTTCTAGGTAAACCAATGGTTGCTAGGTAACCCACCTAATTGCTAGGTAACCCCCGAGGTTGCAAGATAACCTGCTCGGTTGCTTGGAAACCCCTATGATTGCTAGATAACCTTTGGTTGCTGGGTAAACCATTAGTAGCTAGGTAATCTCTGCAGTTGCTAGGCAACCCACCCAGTTGCTAGGAAACCCTTGTGGTTATTAGGTAATTTGCTCGGTTGCTAGGTACCCCTGTGGTTGATAGGAAACTTGCTTGGTTGCTAGGTAACCCACCCGGTTGCTAGGTAACCCACCTGGTTGCTAGGTAACCTCTGCAGTTGCTAGGTAACCCCTCTCAGTTGCTAGGTAACCCCTATGGTTGCTAGGTAACCCACCAGGTTGCTAGGCAACCCATTGGTTGCTAGGTAACCCACCCGGTTGCTAGGTAACCTATGGTTACTAGTTAAGAAAAAGGTAACTAGGTAACCTCTGCAGTTGCTAGGTAACCCACCCGTTTGCTAGGTAACCCACCCGGTTGCTAGGTAACCCAATGGTAGCTAGGTAACCTCAGCAGTTGCTAGGTAACCCACCCGTTTGCTAGGTAACCCACCCGGTTGCTAGGTACCCCAATGGTTGCAATGTAACCTCTGCAGATGCTAGGCAACCCACCCAGTTGCTAGGTAACCCCCGCAGTGTCTAGTTTACCCGATCAGTTGTTATTTATCCCCCATGGTTGCTAGGTATGGTTGCTAGGTAACCCAATGGTAGCTAGGTAACCTCTGCAGTTACTAGGAAACCCTGATGGTTGGTAGGAAACCTGCTTGGCTGCTCGGTATTCCACTTGGTTGCTAGAGAATCCTGCCAGTTGCTAGGTAATGCACAGGGTTGCTAGGAAACCCTTGTGGTTGCTAGGTAACCCGCACAGTTACTTGATAACCCTGCAGTTGCTAGGTAACCCCTTTGGTTGCTAGGTAACCCACTCGGTTGCTATTTAACCCGCTTAGTTGCTTTATTACCCCTAGTTGGTTCCTAGGTAACCCCAGCGGTTGCAAGGTAACCCTTTTGGTTGTAAGGTAATTTGCTCGGTAATTTGCTCTGTTACCTAGCAATCCGCATGGTTGCTAGGTAACCCCCTTGGTTGCTAGGTAACCCAATGGTTGCTAGGTACCCCAATGGTTACTAGGCAACCTCTACAGTTGCTAGGAAACCCACCCGGTTGCTAGACAACTTGCTCGGTTGCTAGGTAACCCCCATAATTGCTAGGTAACCTTTAGTTGCTGAGTTACCCAATGGTAGCTAGGTATTCTCTGCAGTTGCTATTCAACCCACCCAGTTGCTAAGTAACCCCCATGGTTGCTAGGTAATCCTTAGTTGCTAGGTAACCCAATGGAAACTAGGTAACCTCTGCAGTTGCTAGGTAACCCTTGCAATTCCTGAGTTACCTGCTCGGTTGCTAGGTAAGCCAGCCGGTTGCTAGATAATCCCCGTCGTTGCTAGGTAACCCCTTTGGTTGCTAGGTAACATGCTCGATTGCTAGGTAATATGCTTGGTTGCTAGGAACCCCCCGTGGTTGCTATATAACCTCTACATGCTCGATTGCTAGATAACCCGCTCAGTTTCTAGGTTACCCACTTGGTTGCTAGATAAGCCAGCCAGTTGCTAGGTAATCCACCCAATAGTAGCTAGGTAACCTCTGCAGTGGCTAGGTAACCCACCCGGTTGCTAGGTAACCTACCCAGTTGCTAGGTAACCTACCCAGTTGCTAGGCAACCCACTTAGTTGCTTTATTACCCCAAGTTGGTTGTTAGGGAACCCCAGCGGTTGCTAAGTAACCCTTGTGGTTGATAGGTAATTTGCTCGTTTGCTAGGTAACCCCTGTGGTTAGTAGGTAACTCGCTCGGTTGGTAGGTAACCCACCCGGTTGCTAGGTTACCCACCCGGTTGCTAGGTAACCCAATGGTTGCAAGGTAACCTCTGCAGTTGCTAGGTAACCACCCGGTTGCTAGGAAACCTGCTCGGTTGCTGGGTAACCTCCATGGTTGCTAGGTAACCCAATGATTGCAAGGTAACCTCTGCAGTTGCTCGGTAACCACCCGGTTGCTAGGAAACCCGCTCGCTTGCTGGGTAACCTCCATGGTTGCTAGGTAACCCAATGATTGCTAGGTAACCCAATGATTGCTAGGTAACCTCTGCAGTTGCTAGATAACCCCCAAGATTGCTAGGTAACCTTTGGTTGCTAGGTACCCGAATGGTTGCTAGGTAACCTCTGCAGTTGCTAGGCAACCCACCCAGTTGCTAGGAAACCCCCGTGGTTGCTAGGTTACCCGATCGGTTGCTAGGTAACTCCCATGGTTGCTAGGTATGGTTGCTAGGTAACCTAACGGTAGCTAGGTAACCTCTGCAGTTGCTAGGAAACCCTCGTTTTTGGTAGGAAACCTGCTTGGTTGCTAGGTAACCCACCGATTGCTAGGTAAACCAATGGTTCCTAGGCAACCCACCCGGTTGATAGATAACCTGATCTGTAGCTAGGTAACCCCCATGGTTGCTAGATAACCTTAGGTTGCTAGGTAAACATATAGTAGCTAGGTAACCTCTGAAGTTGCTAGGTAACCCACCCGGTTGCTAGGTAACCACCCGGTTGCTAGGTAACCTGCTCAGTTGCTAGGCAACCCGCTTAGTTGCTTTATTACCCCAAGTTGGTTGCTAGGTAACCCAAGCGGTTGCTAGGTAACCCTCATGGTTGTTAGGTAATTTGCTTGGTTGCTAGGTAACCCCTGTGGTTAGTAATTCGCTTGGTTGCTAGGTAACCCACTCGGTAGCAAGGCAACCCACCCGGTTGCTAGGTAACCCAATGGTTTTTAGGTAACCTCTGCAGTTGCTAGGTAACCACCCGATTGCTAGGCAACTCGCTCAGTTGCTAGGTAACCCAATGGTTGCTAGGTAACCCAGTGGTTGCTAGGTAACCAAATGGTTGCTAGGCAACCTCTACAGATGCTAGCTAACCCATCTGGTTGCTAGGCAATCCGCTTGGTTGCTATGTAACCCCCATGGTTGCTAGGTAACCTTTGGTTGCTAGGTAACCCAATGGTAGCTAGGTAACCTCTGCAGTTGCTAGGTAACCCACCCGGTTGGTAGGAACCCCTGCGGTTGCTAGGTAACCTAGTATGTTGCTAGGTAACCCCTATGGTTGCTAGGTAACCTTTGGTTGCTAGGTATCCTGCTCAGTTGCTACGCAACCCACTTAGTTGCTTTATTACCCCAAGTTGGTTCCTGAGTAACCCCAGCGTTTGGTAGGTAACCCTTGTTTGTGGTTGTTAGGTAATTTGCTCGGGTGCTAGGTAACCCCTGTGGTTGCTACGTAACTCGCTCGATGACAACCCACTTGGTTGCTAGGTAACACACCTGGTAACTAGGTAACCCAATGGTTGCTAGGTAACCTCTGCAGTTGCTAGGTGACCCACCCGGTTGCTAGGCAAACTGCTCGGTTGCTAGGTAACCCCTATGGTTGCTAGGTAACCCACCCGGTTGCTAGGTAACCCAATGGTTGCTAGGTAATCTCTACAGTTGCTTGGTAACCCACCTGGTTGCTAGGCAACACGCTCGGTTGCTAGGTAACCCCCATGGTAGCAAGATAACCTCTGCAGTTGCTAGGTAACCCCCCGGTTGCTAGGTAACCTGTTCAGTTTCTAGGTCACCGCTTAGTCGCTTATTACCCCAAGTCATTTGCTAGGTAATCCTTGGTTGCTAGGTAACCCAATGGTAATTAGGTAACCTCTGCAGTTGCTAGGTAACCCCTGCGGTTGCTGAGTTACCTGTTCGGTTGCTAGGTAAGCCACCCGGTTGCTAGATAATCCCCGTAGTTGCTAGGTAACCCCTTTGGTTGCTAGGTAATTCGCTCGATTGCTAGGTAACACGCCTGGTTGCTAGAATACCCCCGTGGTTACTAGATAACCCGTTCGGTTGCTAGGTAGCCCACTTGGTTGCTAGATATGCCAGCCAGTTGCTAGGTAATACGCACAGTTGCTAGGTAACCCTTCTGGTTGCTAGGTAACCTGCTCGGTTGTTAGGTAACCCCTACAGTAGCTAGATCACCCCTGCGGTTTCTAGGTAACCAACCGATTGCTAGGTAAACCAATGGTTGCTATGTAACCCACCTGGTTGCTAGGTAACCCCCGAGGTTGCAAGGTAACCTGCTCGGTTGCTAAGTAACCCCTATGATTGCTAGGTAACCTTTGGTTTCTGGGTAACCCATTAGTAGCTAGGTAATCTCCGCAGTTGCTAGGCAACCCACCCTTTTGCTAGGAAACCCTTATGGTTGTTAGGTAATTTGCTCGGTTGCTGAGTACCCCTGTGGTTGCTGGGAAACTCGCTTGGTTGCTAAGAAACCCACCCAGTTGCTAGGTAACCCACCTGGTTGCTAGGTAACCTCTGCAGTTGCTAGGTAACCCCTCTCGGTTGTTAGGTAACCCCTATGGTTGCTAGGTAACCTACCGGGTTGCTAGGCAACCCATTGGTTGCTAGGTAACCCACCCGGTTGCTAGGTAACTTAATGGTAGCTAGGTAACCTCTGCAGCTGCTAGGTAACCCAATGGTAGCTAGGTAACCTCTGCAGTTGCTAGGTAACCCACCCGTTTGCTAGGTAACCCACCCTGTTGCTAGGTACCCAAATGGTTGCTATGTAACCTCTGCAGTTGCTAAGAAACCCACACAGTTGCTAGGTAACCTCCACAGTTGCTAGGTTACCCGATCGGTTGTTAGTTATCCCCCATGGTTGCTAGGTATGGTTCCTAGATAACCCATTTGGTAGCAAGGCAACCAACCCGGTTGCAAGGTAACCCAATGGTTGTTAGGTAACCAAGTGGTTACTAGGTAACCCAATGGTTGCTAGGCAAGCTCTACAGATGCTAGGTAACCCACCTGGTTGCTAGGCAACCCGCTTGGTTGCTATGTAACCCCCATGGTTGCTAGGTAACCTTTGATTGCTAGGTAAACCAATGGTAGCTAGGTAACCTCTGCAGTTGCTAGGTAACCCAACCGGTTGCTAGGTAACCCCTGCCATTGCTAGGTAACCTGCTCTGTTGCTGGGTAACCCCCATGGTTGCTACGTAATCTTTGGTTGCTAGGTAACCCACCCGGTTGCTAGGTAACCCGCTCAGTTGCTACGCAACCCGCTTAGTTGCTTTATTACCGGAAGTCGATTACTGAGTAACCCCAGCGTTTAGTAGGAAACCCTTGTGGTTGTTAGGTAATTTACTCGGGTGCTAGGTAACCCCTGTGATTGCTATGTAACTCGCTCGATGGCAACCCACTTGGTTGCTAGGTAAAACACCTTGTAGCTAGGTAACCCAATGGTTGCTAGGTAACCTCTGCAGTTGCTAGGTAACCAACCCCATTGCTAGGTAACCTCAGTTGCTAGGAAACCCGCTTAGTTGCTTTATTACCCCAAGTTGGTTGCTATGTAACCCCAGCGGTTGCTAGGTAACCCTTTTGGTTGTTAGGTAATTTGCTCGGTTGCTAGGTAACCCCTGTGGTTCGTAGGTAACTCGCTCAGTTGCTAGGTAACCCACACGGTTGCTAGGTAACCCATCCGGGTGCTAGGTAACCCAATGGTTGCTAGGTAAACTCTGCAAATGCTAGGTAATTACCTGGTTGCTAGGCAATCCGCTTGGTTGCTAGGTAACCCCCATGGTTGCTAGGTAACACAATGGTTGCAACGTAACCCAATGGTTACTAGTCAACCTCTACAGTTGCTAGGTGACCCACCCAGGTGGTAGACAACCCGCTTGGTTGCTAGGTAATTCCCATAATTGCTAGGTAACCTTTGGTTGCTGGGTAACCCAATGGTAGCTAGGTAACCTCTGCAGTTGATAGGCAACCCACCCAGTTGCTAGGTAACCCCCGCGGTTGCAAATTAACCCCCATGGTTGCTAAGTAATCCTTGGTTGCTAGGTAACGCAATGGTAATTAGGTAACCTCTGTAGTTGCTAGGTAACCTCTGCAGTTGCTGAGTTACCTGCTCTGTTGCTAGGTAAGCCAGCCGGATGCTAGATAATCCCCGTTGTTTCTAGGTAACCCCTTTGCTTGCTAGGTAATTCACTCGGTTGCTAGGTAACATGCTCGATTGCTAGGTAACACGCTTGGTTGCTAAGAAACCCCTGTGGTTGCTAGATAACCCGCTCGGTTTCTAGGTAACCCACTTGGTTGCTAGATAAGCCAGCCAGTTGCTAGGTAAGCTACACGGTTGCTAGGTAACCCTTGTGGTTGCTAGGTAACCTACACGGTTGTTAGGTAACCCCTACAGTTGCTAGGTAACCCCTGCAGTTTCTAGGTAATTCACCGATTACTAGGTAAACTAATGGTTGCTAGGTAACCCCCATGATTGCTAGATAACCTTTCGTTGCTGGGTAACCCAATAGTAGCTAGGTAACCTCAGCAGTTGCTATGTAACCCACCCGGTTGCTAGGTAACCCCTGCGGTTCCTGGTTAACCCGCTCAGTTGCTTCGTAACCTGCTTAGTTGCTTTATTTCCCCAAGTCGGTTGCTAGGTTACACCAGCGGTTGCTAGGTAACCCTTCTGGTTGTTAGTTAATTTGTTCGGTTGCTAGGTACCCCTGTGGTTGCTAGGTAACTCGCTTGGTTGCTAGGTAACCCACCCGGAGGCTAGGTAACCCACCTAGGGTTGCTAGGAAACCTCTGCAGTTGCTAGGTAACCCTCCCTCGATTGCTAGGCAACCCACTCAGTTGCTAGGTAACCCCAAAGGTTTCTAGGTAACCCACTCGGTTGCTAGGTAACCCAATGGTTGCTAAATATCCCAATGGTTTCTAGGTAACCTTTGGTTGCTAGGTAATTTAATGGTTGCTAGGTAACCTCTGCAGTTTCTAGGTAACCCACCCGTTTGCTAGGTAACCCACCCGGTTGCAAGGTACCCTAATGGTTGCTAGGTAACCTCTGCAGTTGCTAGGCAACCCACCAAGTTGCTAGGTAACCCATGTGGTTGCTAGGTTACCTGATCGGTTGCTAGGTAACCCCATGGTTGCTAGGTATGGTTGCTAGGTAACCCATTGGTGCCTAGGTAACCTCTGCAGTTGCTAGGAAACCCTCGTGTTGGTAGGAAACCTGCTCAGTTGCTAGGTAACCCACTTGGTTGCTAGAGAATACTGCCATTTGCTAGGTAATCCACAGTGTTGCTAGGAAACCCTTCTGGTTGCTAGGTAACCTGCACGGTTGTTAGGTAACCCCTGCTGTTGCTGGGAAACCCGCTCGGTTTCTAGGTAACCCACCGATTGCTAGGTAAACCGATGGTTGCTAGGTAACCCACCCGGTTGCTACATAACCTGATCGGTAGCTAGGTAACCCCCATGGTTGCTAGTTAACCTTTGGTTGCTAGGTAACCCAATAGTAGCAAGGTAACCTCTGCAGTTGCTAGGTAACCCACCCGGTTGCTAGGTAACCCACCCGGTTGCTAGGCAACCCGCTCAGTTGCTTTATTACCCCAAGTTGGTTGTTAGGGAACCCCATCGGTTGCTAGGTAACCCCTGTGGTTAGTAGGTAACTCGCTTGGTTACTAGGTAACCCACCCAGTTGCTCGGTAACCCATCTGGTTGCTAGGTAACCCAATGGTTAGGTAATCTCTGCTGTTGCTGGGTAACCACCCGATTGCTAGGCAACCCGCTCGGTTGCTAGGTAGCCCCGATGGTTGCTAGGTAACCCAGTGGTTGCTATGTAACCCAATGGTTGCTAGGCAACCTCTACAGATGCTAGGTAACCCACCCAGTTGCTAGGCAACCCGCTCGGATGCTAGGTAATCCCCATGGTTGCTAGGTAACTTTTGATTGCTAGGTAACCCAATGGTAGCTAGGTAACCTCTGCAGTTGCTAGGTAACCCACCCGGTTGTTAGGTAACCCCCGCAGTTTCTAGGTAACCTGCTCGGTTTCTAGGTAACCCTCATGGATGCTAGGTAACCTTTGGTTGCTAAGTAACCCTTGCGGTTTCTAGGTAACCCTTGCGGTTGCTAGGTAACCCGCTCAGTTGCTAGGCAACCTGCTTAGTTGCTTTATTACCCCAAGTCGGTTCCTGAGTAACCCCAGCGTTTGATAGGTAATCCTTGTGGTTGTTAGGTAATTTTCTCGGTTGCTAGGTAACCCCTTTGGTTGCTACGTAACTCGCTCGATGGCAACCCACTTGGTTGCTAGGTAACACACCTGGCAGCTAGGTAACCCAATGGTTGCTAGGTAACCTCTGCAGTTGCTAGGTAACCCACCCAGTTGCTAAGTAACCCCTGCGGTTGGAAGGTAAAGCGCTCAGTTGCTAGGTAACCTTCTTAGTTGCTTTATTACCCCAAGTCGGTTGCTAGGTAATCCCAGCGGTTGCTTGGTTACCCTTGTGGCTGGTAGGTAATTTTCTCGGTTGCTAGGTAACCCCTGTGGTTGCTAGGTAACTCGCTCTGTTGCTAGGTATCCCACCCGGTTTCTAGGTAACCCACCCGGTTGCTAGGTAACCTTTGGTTGCTAGTTAACAAAATGGTAGCTAGGTAACCTCTGCAGTTGCTAGGTAACCCAACCTGTTGCTAGGTACCCCAATGGTTGCTATGTAACCTCTGCAGTTGCTAGGCAACCCACCAAGTTGCTAGGTAACCCCCGTGGTTGCTAGGTTACCCAATCGATTGTTAGTTATCCCCCAATGGTAGCTAGATAACCTCTGCAGTTGTTAGGAAACCCTCGTGGTTGGTAGGAAACCTGTTCAGTTGCTAGGTAACCCACTTGGTTGCTAGAAAATCCTGCCAGTTGCTAGGTAATCCACAGGGTTTCTATTAAACCCTTGAGGTTGCTAGGTAGCCCGCACGGTATCTAGGTAATCCTGCAGTTGCTAGGTAACCTGCTCGGTTTCTAGGTAACCCACCGATTGCTAGGTAAACCAATGGTTGCTAGGCAACCCACTCGGTTGCTAGATAACCTGCTCTGTTGCTAGGTAACCCCCATGGTTGCTAGGTAACTTTTGGTTGCTAGGTAATCCAGTAGTAGCTAGGTAACCCACCCGGTTGCTAGGTAACCCACCCGGTTGCTAGGTTACCCGCCCGGTTGCTAGGTAACCCGCTTAGTTGCTAGGTAACCCCTGCAGTTGCTAGGTAACCTCCACAGTTACTAGGTAACCCCTTCGGTTGCTAGAAAACCTTTGTGATATCTACCCCGGTTGCTAGGTAACCTGCCTGGTTGCTAGGTAACTTGCTCGGTTGCTAAGTAACCAGCCCGGTTACTAGGTAACCTGCTTGGTTGCTAAGAAACCCGCCAGGTTGCTAGGTAACCCTTGGTTGCTAGGAAGCCTCAAGGTTGTTAGATAACCCACCCAGGTGCTAGGTAACCTACCCGATTGGTAAGTAACCCCCACGGTTGCTGGGTAATCAGCCCAGTTGCTAGGTAATCCAATGGTTGCTAGGTAACCGTCAGTTTCTAGGTAACCCCCATGGTTGCTAGGTAACATGCACGTTTCTAGTAACCCCTGCGGTTGCTAGGAAACCCACCTACGTGCTAGGTAACCCAAGTGGTTCCTATCTAACCCGTACAGTTGCTAGGTAACCCGTGAAAGTGCTAGGTAACCCATCAGGTTGCTAGGTAACCCCCAGTTTCTAGGTAACTTTTGCAGTTGCTAGTTAACTGCTCGGATGCTAGGTAACCCCCACGGTTCCTAGGAAACCCCGCAGTGTCTATGTAAAACCCGCAGTTGCTGAGTAATAGAAAAAAGCAAGTTGTGATATATTATACATATCAAGACACTAGAATGTAGTCAATTATGATACAACAGGACTTAGATAATTATGGGCAAGAAGTCGCAAGACATATTGGAAAGAAAAAAAGAGAAAAAAAGCGATCATAAGAGCCCAAAGACCAATAAATGTCAGAAATTTTGGTACAATATACTTTTATTTAAATATTTTATATATATATATATATATATATATATATATATGTTTCATACAAATACAACAAGTGTGAGTGTGGGCGAAAAAGACATACGCGACTTTATACATACAACGGGATCGTATCATTTGTTATAAATACAATTTTATTACATAAGGCTACCCATTCCGGCAACTATATTGTATATTCAATAGAAGGACTCTAGTACACGTACATTCAAGGTTCCTCAATTAATACATTATATTCCACACGTGCAAATCCAACACAAAAATCCTTATAGTCAACATATATACTCTGAAGATTTCATTTATACTCAATATATACTTGGTTGGAAATTCTAAAATATGCACATGTACAGAGTCCCCCATTCAATTCTTAAGTACAATTCATAAGAAGGCCACCAATGGCATACTTGGCATTTTCCACAAGAAAGTTGTCATAATGCAGGGAGCCACAAGATGTCACTGTAATCATGTGAATGTAACTTCACCTGGTTAATAGCCATTCCCTGCCTAGCACTAAACGTGCTTACATCAATGAATGCAGCCAGTCAAAGGGCCAGTAGTAACCCCTGAATAGCACACAGAATAGCAGCCATAAATATAATCCATTTAATTTACAATGGGCAGATTCTCACTAGTGGTGATAACGCTCCAGCACTAAACGTGCTTACATCAATGAATGCAGCCAGCCACAGGGCCAGTACTAACCACTAAATAGCATACAGAATAGCAGCCATAAATATAATCCATTAAACTTACAATTAGAGTTGAGCGCGGTTCCTGGTTCTCCAGTTCGCAGTTCGAGTTATTTTGGGGGCTGTTCTAGATCGAACTAGAACTTGAGCTTTTTGCTAAAGCTCGATAGTTCTAGATACGTTCGAGAACGGTTCTAGCAGCAAAAAGACAAGCTAATTCCTAGCTGGCTTTCCGCTGTAATAGTGTAAGTCACTCTGTGACTCACACTATTATGACATTTCAGTGTATAGTGTGCGGGAACAGCGCATTCAGATCACTGCTGTTTGGATAATGGCGATCGCCATTTTTTTTTTTTTTTCCTTGTCTTCCTTCCCTAAGCGCACACGTGTAGTGGGGCGGGCCAGCATGTCAGCCAATCCCAGACACACACAGCTAAGTGGACTTTTAGCCAGAGAAGCAACGGCATGTGTGATAGGATGTCCATGTCACATGTCCCTGCATTATAAAAACTGACATTTTCCTCCAGCACGCCATAATCTGCCTTCTGCGTCTTGGTGTCAGTCACCGCTAGCGTAGCTCCTGTCTCCGATACTGCTGTATACGCTCTATACACAGCGCTATACAGAATAGGGATAGAAGTTTCTTTCAGCCCTTGTAAGGGCTAATTCCGGCAGGGTCAGAGCCATAGGTGAGTCAGGGCCGTGAAAACAGATTTTAACAGCTACACAAGATGACAGCGTCTGTGTAGCTAAGGTCAGGGATTTCCTCGCTGCATTTCCCCATTAGGAGGGATAGAAATGGAGGCTTCCTTTCCCCTACCTAGACCCACAACCCTGCCACTGTACCCTCCTGCCCTTTGCACACTCAAACTCATTGTTACTAAGCCATTATACTAGCAAACACTGAGGAAACCTAGTGGCATCCTAAAAGTGGCTGTTGGACTTCTGTATTGTCCCACTAGTGCAAAGATATTTGCAGCACGTCTGCCTGCATTGCACACTCCAACTCATTATAACTAAGCCATTATACTAGCAAACTATGCTGCCAGTTTAAGGGCCATAGTTGCATTGTCAGGGATAATTATTTTTGTTTATTCTGCTGTTAATAAAGCTAGACCACCTCTGCAATCTACACCACCTCTCAATTTTTACTACCACATTTTAAGTGCACAATCTTGTCGCAATCAAAATGAGTGGCAAAATGACAGATGCTGGTGGAAAGGGGAAGAGGCGTGTTGGAAAAGGAAAAAAAGGGTTTGTCCGTGGGGAAGGTGGCAAAGCTCCATTAACATCTGCTGAAGATAGACCATCTTCCAGCAAAAGTAAGATGTCTACTACTTACCGTGGACAATCCGATGTGCTCCTTTTTTACGGACATGAACAACTGGAACAAAGGTAGATGATGGCCAAAAAAGGAAAATGGTTGAATGGATCTCAAGTGGTCCAACAAGTGCCCTCTCTGCCACCTCAACTACCGCATCCAAAAAACACAAGTCCTTTGAGTTGTCATCCCAATCACACTTGCTTTCTCCCAGCTCTGAAGTCTCCATCCACCCTGCACAGTATGGTAGAACTGAGATGGCTGAGTCTGCAGAGCTGTTCAGTCACACTATAGCCTGGGAATCAGAGGTCTGCTCCCAAGCTACAGTGAGTACAGACCAGGAAATGGTCTGCAGTGATGCCCAGAACCTTTGTGACTCTGATTCAGGCCGTGAGGACCAAGTTTCTGAGCATAATGTTGACCCTTTTTCACAAACTGTAACACCTGTTGTTATAGACAATGAGGAACATACTGATGACGATGAGATGCAGATACCAGATTGGGATGATAACTTAAATATTCGGTCAGGGCAAGAAGAGGCTCGGTCTGAGGGTGAGGGGAGTGCAAACACAACAATTGATGAGGAAGTTCTAGATCCCACCTACTGTCAACCCACAGTCAGGCACTCGAGGAGGTCAACAGAGGTGGTGGAGGAGGATGCAACCGACGACGAAGTTACTTTGCGCCTTCCTGGACAGAGTCGGAGCACTGGTAGCACATCTACAACTGCATCCTCAGCCACCACTCTGCCTCTGAGCACTAGTCGGGGGGGCTCAGCAGGTCGCATGTCCTCTAAGCCTTGCCTAGCCTGGTCCTTTTTTGACATAGGGAAAGTAGAGAAAAAAAGTATTCAGCTCACCCATGTAAGGTCCTCCAGTCTGCGGTTGATGCACGTAGTCCTGCGGACAGGCAGGTCCAGCTTCAGAGTAAACGATAATAGAAAATGAGTGGGACTCAGCACCAATATAGATGAATAAAAATCTTCATGCTTTATTTGAAAAGTTTAAAAATAAAGAAAAGGGTCACAAATCATCCAAAATTGCCATGCGACTTGCCGTGCGGCTTGACGCGTTTCGGACACAAAAGGGGAATTTAAAAACAGTCCTTAATCATAAGCCATGTAGGATGGGAGGCAAAAGATATATATAGCACCTTAAGAAGCAATGAAATACAAGAGCAAGATGGAAAACAGAAAGGGAGTCCACCCAAAAACATGCAAATTAGTAAGAGGGTTGGTATATCATTGGATTCTCTTAACCCCATATGCGTATGTATATCTACTGGGGAATTCATGAAAAACAATTCTTAGATTACAAAAAGACCTCAAAATAAGGTCAATGCAAGCATACATGTGTATATGTGCACCATTCCACCCACCCATATATTTCGTATAGCAATTATTTCACTAAGGAAACAAAAAAGATTATTTCATTGGTCTATGAAAAGATGTTCATGCAGATATTATAATAAGTGGATATATCTTATATAGATGGTATGTGTACACATGCATATAAATGCATGTGCTCTGTGGGTGCAGGGCAAAGAAAAAGATAGATAGAAATAGAAATACATGTATGTGGACTAGATATTATATCGTCTCCAGTATAGGATTTTATATATTATAGACATATGAAAAAAAAAAAAAAAAAAAAAAAATAATATTTTTATTTTAGTTTTTATTTTTATTACTATATTTTGTATGTGTAGCTATATGAGCTCTATGTACACATGTGTGCAGTGTATACACATGTGTACGATGGAAGAAACATATAAAGCATAGGATATCCAGGAATTCAGAATTATAAAAAAATGAAAAAAAAAAAAAAACTTTTTATTTTAGTTTTTATTTTTATTTCTATATTTTGTATGTGTAGCTATATGAGCTCTGTGTACACATGTGTGCAGTGTGTACACATGTGTACGATGGAAGAAACTTATAAAACATAGGACATCCAGGAATTCAGTTATGAGAATTATTAATGAGATTTATATCCTACTCTGAGATATGAGTAATTCTCCAATAAATTCACATTATCCTTTTGTTAATATTCATATCTTCTGATTGTTTCCTCAGTATATATCTATCACACAAAATGTTCATATGGCCATTGATATTGGAGGTGAGGTAGAATAAAAAAAAAAAAAAAAAAAAAAAAACAAACCTATGATTATATTTCATATATATATATATAATAATCATATGACATAGCGTAGATCGGAACGATAATTAAGTCCCTTTGGATGCCGGGTATCGAGCCGTAATATCCATTTGGCCTCGGTGTAGAGAAGTTCACGAAACCAATCACCTCCTCTTAGAGGTTTTTTGACTTGCTCGATGCCTACAATGTTCATAGTGGAAAAATCACCGTTGTGAAGGTCAAGAAAATGTCTGGTGAGACCTGAAATAGATCTTTTATATTTCGGCAAAGCTCTTAAGGATTTGAGTAAAAACCCTTATATCACCATAAGAGCAGCCGATAAGGGTGGCTCAGTGGTCATTCTCGACAGTTCGCTGTATGAGAGAGAAATTATGCACATGTTGGAGGATCCTACCACTTATAAACGGCTTACATCTGATCCTACAGAAGCCTTTTCCAGGAAATTAAATACCATTCTTGACCAAGGATTGTCTTTGGGTATTTTTGATAAATCAACCCGTGATTTCCTGATTAATGATGTTCCTGTGTGTCCAATCTTTCAAGGACTTCCCAAAACCCACAAGGGTCTCTTTCCACCACCACTACGACCTATTGTAGCCAGCACTAATTCTCTCACAAGTCGGACCTCAGATTGGCTAGATAACATCTTACAGCCTCTTGTAAAAGATTCAGCTGGCTACATCAGGGATTCTAAACATTTGTTACAAATTCTTCCTGCCCTTACCTGGACTGACAACCTTTTCTGGGTCACTAGTGATGTTGCATCATTATATTCATGCATTCCACATAAATCAGCTCTTAATTCCTTATCTCACCATTTAAATCGATTGACCAATATGAGTGACATACACAAAGATTATGTCATTTTGATCTGTGAGTTTCTTTTGAAACATAATTTTTTCAGCTTTAACCAACAGTTCTTTTTACAAGTTAATGGATGCCCTATGGGTGCTAGTTTTTCTTGCGTTCTAGCTAATTTATACATGGTTTCCTGGGAAGCCATATACATACATACACCTGACAATCCCTTTTTGGATCAAATTTTTTGGTACGCGAGATACATAGACGATCTCATAATGATCTGGAAACGCAAGAAAAACGCACCCATCACAAACCTATCAGATAATTTTCTTTCTTATTTGAATTCAAACCACATGAATTTGAGCTTTACTGTAATGTTTTCTGGAAATTCTACCCCTTTTTTGGATGTATATCTTACCGGTGACCCCGAAACAGGTTCCATTAATACTTCTTTATATAGAAAACCGCTTAGTGGGAACACTATCTTGCATGCAAATAGCAATCATGCTAAACATACCATAAATAATCTACCCCTTGGCGAATTCCTCAGAGCACGCCGGCTTTGCTCTACAGATACTGCCTACTCCCTGGAATTGGAAACTATGAAGAAGCGTCTACAATACAGAGGTTATAAGAATAAGATCCTCTCTCGTGCTGAAAAAAACCGCTGGAGAAAGAACCCGCAATGATCTACTCTCTGACAAAGTCAAATCTGATGAAAAAAACTGCCGCATTGTCTTCTCTACTCCTTACAGCGTTGATTTTTCTGAAATAAAAGAAGTTTTTTTACGCTATATTCCCCTTCTCCAACAGGATCCGGAGTTAGCTCAAATATTATCCAATGGGGTCAATGTCGTGGCCAGGAAGGCCAAAACCATAGGCAATATGATATCTCCTAGTCTTTTCATTTCTCAAAATAAAACAGAGACCTGGCTTAGGGTATGTGCACACGTTGCTTTTTGTTCCGCGCGGGAAAAAAACGCACCCTCTGGCAGAGGGGAGAATTGTAAACAATGCTTTTTGAGAAACAACGCATCGAAAACGCATGCGTTTTTCATGCGTTTTTCATGCGTTTTTCATGCGTTTTTTTAGGTGCGTTTTTTAAGACTTGTCAGTGATAATAAAGTTGGTTGAACACAGACCTTTGGAAAAAAAAACCTGAGATGTCATTTCCTTCTCCACATTCTGTTTGGATAAATGGGAGGGCTTGGAATGGAAGGAGCACCATTTGAATTTTGGAAAAGTTGAAATAAACTTCGCGCACCAAGCCCCTTAGGTACCTATACGTCAGAAAACCCCCACAAGTGACCCCATTTTGGAATCTGCACCCATCAAGGATTTTATTCAGGAGTATATTAAGCATTTTGAATCCACAGCTACTTCACCCAAAATGTTGCTGTAGCAACAATATTCTCACTTTTAGGCCCGCTTCACATGTCAGTGAAAAACACTGACGTTTTTCACTGGCGTGTAAAACACGCACATGTCCCTCCGTGTGCCGTGAATCACGGCACACGTGGGTTGTCTAAGTGCAATCCGGGCTCCGGGCTCCGTTCTCCGTGGCCCGTGATTGCACTTAGAGATTAACTCACCTGCACCCGCTCCCGCTCTCCATGGTGCTGATCGCTCCCGCGGTGCAGCATCCGGCCGGCGCTGACCCCCGCAGCAGCTGCTTCCGGGTCGGCTGTGTCGTGCATCATGAATATGCGCGACAATAATGAGCCGGCACAGAAGGAACAGGGAGGACGGGCTGCAGAGGACATCGCTGGAGCCGGGTGAGTTAAAATGTTTTTTATTTTAAAAGCACGTTTTTTAAAAATGGACATGTCTCCGTGCGGCAATCACGCACACGCGGGTACGCCGCATGGAGACACGTGCAGTGAAAAATCACTGACGTGTGAGCAGACCCATTCATTATAATGGGTCTGCGTATGTCAGTGATCCTGGTACGTTTAAAAAAAAGCACAAACGTCCCAGAATCACTGACGTGTGAAAGGGGCCTAAGGCTATGTGGCCATGATCCAGCGACACGGCGTCTAGTACACAGTGCCAGCCTTCCTGCAGCTGCCCATGCCCACGATTTGGGTTCAGGCTGCTGTGGAGCTCTATGCTACCTGCAGAGAACACTCGTCTCCGCAGCATAAACTGACATGCTGAGGCTCGGGAAGCCACGCTACCGGTCAGTTTATGCTGCGGAGAAAAGAAGCACAGTGGGCATGGGATCTCCAAAAATCCTTCCACTGTGCTTCTACTGCACAACGCAGCGTTATGGACGCAGGGAAAACACTCAGCGCCCATAACGCTGCAAACCCTGATTGTGGACACACAGCCTAAAAAGCGTCAATGGATGAAGGGATGTCAAATATATAGAACGTCCTACCCCCGCCTGCATATTCTAAGCTGGCACCTTTAGTACCTTTCATGTGGCACTAAAGGGTGCCTAGCTTAGTATTTATCCAATAAAAAAAAAAAAAAATGAAAAAAATGGCGTGGGGTCCCCCCTATTTTTGATAGCCAGTCAGGGTAAAGCAGACAGCTGTAGCCTGCAAACCACAGCTGGCAGCTTCATCTTGGCTGGTGATCAATTTGGAGGGCTCCCCATGTTTTTTTTTTTATTTATAAATAAAGAATAAAAAAAAAAATAACGTGGGGTCCCCCCAAATTAGATCACCAGCCAAGGTGAAGCTGACAGCTGGGGTCTGGTATTCTCAGGGTGGGAAGAGCCATGGTTATTGGACTCTTCCCAGCCTAAAAATAGCAGGCCGCAGCCGCCCCAGAAGTGGCGCATCCATTAGATGCGCCAATCCTGGCGCTTCGCCCCAACTCATCCCGCGCCCTGGTGCGTTGGCTAACGGGGTAATAAATGGGGTTGATACCAGATGTGTAATGTCACCTGGCATCAAGCCCAGCAATTAGTGATGCCACGGCGTCTATCAGACACCCGACATAACTAATTGACAGTAAACAAAAGCAAAAAAAGACAACAAAAAATGTTTTATTAGAAAAAACACTCCCCAAATCATTCCCTTGTTCTCCAATTTAATAAAAAAAAATGGGTCCGCAGAAATCCATATGGATGTCCCACGTCGGCTCTGGACCTTCTAGAATATGGGGGCACGTTCAGGAAACGTATCCCCCATTTTCTAGGAGGGCAGACCCTCCATTTGAGGAGAGTGGGTGCAAAAATCTGCACCCACTCTCCCCGGGTCACAGCTGCAAAGTGCGAGCAGCCAGCACAGCTCACACTGAACACTGTGCTGGCTGTCAGCTGCTCTGCACATGTGACCGGCCGGCGTCTGCTGTGAAGGAGGAGGGGGCCGCAGGGGATCAGCGCTGCGACCGGACAGGTATGTATGACACCGGGGGGAATAGGGGGTGAACGGGCAGGGCCTGGGGAACAGTTTTCTGTCGCATGTGTTATTGCACATGCGACAGAAATCATAGGAGCAGGGCGGCCGGTGCGCTACTGTGCGCGCGGCCATGTTGGATTTTCGGGAGGGGGGGGGGTCGGGGCGGGCACTTTGGCGACACCGGGGGCTTTGCCAGGAAGTGAGGTCAACAGGAAACCTCTTGACCTCACTTCCAGGTAAATGCCTGCGTTCTGGCGTGCCGACAAAGGCCGCGGACCGCAACAAAAAAGCAGGTCCATGCGTTGTAGCTGCGTTCTGACCCCACATCATTGATTTCAATGGGGGAGAGAACGCAGCCACAACGCACAAAAGAAGTGACATGCTGCTTTTCTTTCCGCACCGATTTTTGGCATCCAAAACGCTGCGGAAAGAAACGCAGCATGTGCACTGATTTTTCAGCTTTCCCATACACTTTGCTGGGAAAGCTGAACGCATGCAATTTGCCACTGAAACGCTGCGGTTCAAAACGCAGCGTTTCCGCGGTAAAAAACGCATCGTGTGCACACAGCCTTAGTACAAAAGGCTCCCACAAGTGCGCTTTGCCACGATGCGGACTTTGTAAATTTATGAGAAAAACGCTGTCTTTTCCAGTGGGTGACATTCCCTATAACATTTCCACTTTCATAAATTGTTCTACTACATATGTTATATATAAGGCCTCTTGTACCATATGCTCGAAGGACTACATAGGCTGCACTTCCAGGCCTCTCAGAAAAAGGACATCCGAGCATACCCACATCCCACTCCCAACTCTTTCTTCGAATCCGCCGAAATATAAAAGATCTATTTCAGGTCTCACCAGACATTTTCTTGACCTTCACAACGGTGATTTTTCCACTATGAACATTGTAGGCATCGAGCAAGTCAAAAAACCTCTAAGAGGAGGTGATTGGTTTCGTGAACTTCTCTACACCGAGGCCAAATGGATATTACGGCTCGATACCCGGCATCCAAAGGGACTTAATTATCGTTCCGATCTACGCTATGTCATATGATTATTATATATATATATATATATGAAATATAATCATAGGTTTGTTTTTTGTTTTTTTTTTGTTTTTTTTTTATTCTACCTCACCTCCAATATCAATGGCCATATGAACATTTTGTGTGATAGATATATACTGAGGAAACAATCAGAAGATATGAATATTAACAAAAGGATAATGTGAATTTATTGGAGAATTACTCATATCTCAGAGTAGGATATAAATCTCATTAATAATTCTCATAACTGAATTCCTGGATGTCCTATGTTTTATAAGTTTCTTCCATCGTACACATGTGTACACACTGCACACATGTGTACACAGAGCTCATATAGCTACACATACAAAATATAGAAATAAAAATAAAAACTAAAATAAAAAGTTTTTTTTTTTTTTTCATTTTTTTATAATTCTGAATTCCTGGATATCCTATGCTTTATATGTTTCTTCCATCGTACACATGTGTATACACTGCACACATGTGTACATAGAGCTCATATAGCTACACATACAAAATATAGTAATAAAAATAAAAACTAAAATAAAATTTTTTTTTTTTTTTTTTTTTTTTCATATGTCTATAATATATAAAATCCTATACTGGAGACGATATAATATCTAGTCCACATACATGTATTTCTATTTCTATCTATCTTTTTCTTTGCCCTGCACCCACAGAGCACATGCATTTATATGCATGTGTACACATACCATCTATATAAGATATATCCACTTATTATAATATCTGCATGAACATCTTTTCATAGACCAATGAAATAATCTTTTTTGTTTCCTTAGTGAAATAATTGCTATACGAAATATATGGGTGGGTGGAATGGTGCACATATACACATGTATGCTTGCATTGACCTTATTTTGAGGTCTTTTTGTAATCTAAGAATTGTTTTTCATGAATTCCCCAGTAGATATACATACGCATATGGGGTTAAGAGAATCCAATGATATACCAACCCTCTTACTAATTTGCATGTTTTTGGGTGGACTCCCTTTCTGTTTTCCATCTTGCTCTTGTATTTCATTGCTTCTTAAGGTGCTATATATATCTTTTGCCTCCCATCCTACATGGCTTATGATTAAGGACTGTTTTTAAATTCCCCTTTTGTGTCCGAAACGCGTCAAGCCGCACGGCAAGTCGCATGGCAATTTTGGATGATTTGTGACCCTTTTCTTTATTTTTAAACTTTTCAAATAAAGCATGAAGATTTTTATTCATCTATATTGGTGCTGAGTCCCACTCATTTTCTATTATCGTTTACTCTGAAGCTGGACCTGCCTGTCCGCAGGACTACGTGCATCAACCGCAGACTGGAGGACCTTACATGGGTGAGCTGAATACTTTTTTTCTCTACTTTCCCTGTTTTTGGCGTTTTTTATTCGCGCCCACCCTTGAATTTGTTCTAACATATACTGGATTTATAATGCTACAAAACGCTTTAATATATATCTCCAGCTATGCACATACAACTATAAGAATCTAACATATATAAGAGTTTTTCTACTATTTTGGTCACAAATCATACCTGACGCCTGCCAAACATCAGCACTTTTTTGTCATCAAGCATATATATACATATATATATATTTTTTACAAAGAGCAAATTATGGATATCTCATCATTTGACAATGAGGAGAGGCGAAAAAAACTTGAATCCATTTTTTCTGATAATATTGTGGACACACCTGATTTTCCCCTTGGCTCAGAAAAAACTTATACTTTTTGGGACCTTGAAAAAGCATTCACACAGAGACTCAGGACCTGGTGGGACTCAGCCACTCTCAAAAAGTACATTGAAAAATCCATAATCCCACGTGGCCTAAGAATAAAGAAGTTCCCCACCTTTATATTCCACCAAGATTTTCAGACAGAGTGGAACAACATTCTTACCACCTGTTCACTCAACCTCATGAATCTCATCATCAAGGAGGAGGAAGAAAGACTAAAATCTTTTGACATACAAATTAATGAAATTCAAGATTTCTTGAACAAAAATTATGATGCAGTGGATTATAAAAAACTCCATGATAAATTCCTCATTAATATCCATAGAATTGAAGATAATCTCATTCAATACAAACAAAGAAAGTATAAGAGGGATACTAATGATTACAGTACCAACCAAGTTTATTCTTGGAATACGTCAAAAAGATCCATCTTGAAATACCGTAAGGATTATAATCCTAAGGAAAAGTCTGTAATATTCACTTCAACCGACCTGGATACCACAGGTGGAAGTGGCAGTTCATTGGATTCAGATAGAAGTTCAAATATTGCTGAAGGTGCGATTCCCAAGAAGTCAAAAAACGGAATGGCCATCGAGGAGGAAGGAAGCACCAGAGGTGCGGTAAAATTCACTCCTCGACGCACCAACAGAAACCGGCATCAGAGGTATTAAGTACATCCAATCATGCTGAGTTTTCCGTTATAAATCTATCTGCATGTTCTATCAGCTCTGCTCAATTACAGGTTCTTAAAAAGGGTCTGAATTTTGCCCCTACATCCCGGGCCGATTTGTTTCAGACCATTAAGGACATTAACATATTTATCAGAAACCTTACGGTTAAAAAACATTTTCTTTCATCTGAACAGAGCCGTGCTGATACTGCTTCCACCTCCAGTGCCGCCATTGAAGTATCCTCCTTTCCATTACATATGAGTCTCAGGGAACATATCTCCACAAAAATCCTGTCTGAAATGGACAACTCCAATAGTCCTGAACTTCATATTTCTCCGTTTAAAATAACGAATAAAGATTTTTATCCAGTGGCTTCACGTGTTCCCATTATGGACACATACCAGGATCTAATGGAAACCGAAATAAAAAATATTCTTTCCTCCAGTTCTGCATCGTCCAACAATCTTACCACCCATGAGCTCTTAAGGATTTGAGTAAAAACCCTTATATCACCATAAGAGCAGCCGATAAGGGTGGCTCAGTGGTCATTCTCGACAGTTCGCTGTATGAGAGAGAAATTATGCACATGTTGGAGGATCCTACCACTTATAAACGGCTTACATCTGATCCTACAGAAGCCTTTTCCAGGAAATTAAATACCATTCTTGACCAAGGATTGTCTTTGGGTATTTTTGATAAATCAACCCGTGATTTCCTGATTAATGATGTTCCTGTGTGTCCAATCTTTCAAGGACTTCCCAAAACCCACAAGGGTCTCTTTCCACCACCACTACGACCTATTGTAGCCAGCACTAATTCTCTCACAAGTCGGACCTCAGATTGGCTAGATAACATCTTACAGCCTCTTGTAAAAGATTCAGCTGGCTACATCAGGGATTCTAAACATTTGTTACAAATTCTTCCTGCCTTTACCTGGACTGACAACCTTTTCTGGGTCACTAGTGATGTTGCATCATTATATTCATGCATTCCACATAAATCAGCTCTTAATTCCTTATCTCACCATTTAAATCGATTGACCAATATGAGTGACATACACAAAGATTATGTCATTTTGATCTGTGAGTTTCTTTTGAAACATAATTTTTTCAGCTTTAACCAACAGTTCTTTTTACAAGTTAATGGATGCCCTATGGGTGCTAGTTTTTCTTGCGTTCTAGCTAATTTATACATGGTTTCCTGGGAAGCCATATACATACATACACCTGACAATCCCTTTTTGGATCAAATTTTTTGGTACGCGAGATACATAGACGATCTCATAATGATCTGGAAACGCAAGAAAAACGCACCCATCACAAACCTATCAGATAATTTTCTTTCTTATTTGAATTCAAACCACATGAATTTGAGCTTTACTGTAATGTTTTCTGGAAATTCTACCCCTTTTTTGGATGTATATCTTACCGGTGACCCCGAAACAGGTTCCATTAATACTTCTTTATATAGAAAACCGCTTAGTGGGAACACTATCTTGCATGCAAATAGCAATCATGCTAAACATACCATAAATAATCTACCCCTTGGCGAATTCCTCAGAGCACGCCGGCTTTGCTCTACAGATACTGCCTACTCCCTGGAATTGGAAACTATGAAGAAGCGTCTACAATACAGAGGTTATAAGAATAAGATCCTCTCTCGTGCTGAAAAAACCGCTGGAGAAAGAACCCGCAATGATCTACTCTCTGACAAAGTCAAATCTGATGAAAAAAACTGCCGCATTGTCTTCTCTACTCCTTACAGCGTTGATTTTTCTGAAATAAAAGAAGTTTTTTTACGCTATATTCCCCTTCTCCAACAGGATCCGGAGTTAGCTCAAATATTATCCAATGGGGTCAATGTCGTGGCCAGGAAGGCCAAAACCATAGGCAATATGATATCTCCTAGTCTTTTCATTTCTCAAAATAAAACAGAGACCTGGCTTAGTACAAAAGGCTCCCACAAGTGCGCTTTGCCACGATGCGGACTTTGTAAATTTATGAGAAAAACGCTGTCTTTTCCAGTGGGTGACATTCCCTATAACATTTCCACTTTCATAAATTGCTCTACTACATATGTTATATATAAGGCCTCTTGTACCATATGCTCGAAGGACTACATAGGCTGCACTTCCAGGCCTCTCAGAAAAAGGATATCCGAGCATACCCACATCCCACTCCCAACTCTTTCTTCGAATCCGCCGAAATATAAAAGATCTATTTCAGGTCTCACCAGACATTTTCTTGACCTTCACAACGGTGATTTTTCCACTATGAACATTGTAGGCATCGAGCAAGTCAAAAAACCTCTAAGAGGAGGTGATTGGTTTCGTGAACTTCTCTACACCGAGGCCAAATGGATATTACGGCTCGATACCCGGCATCCAAAGGGACTT
Source organism: Anomaloglossus baeobatrachus (assembly GCF_048569485.1). NCBI lineage: Eukaryota > Metazoa > Chordata > Amphibia > Anura > Aromobatidae > Anomaloglossus > Anomaloglossus baeobatrachus. The sequence goes on from NC_134357.1 coordinate 248,470,716, forward strand.
AATTATCGTTCCGATCTACGCTATGTCATATGATTATTATATATATATATATGAAATATAATCATAGGTTTGTTGTTTTTTTTTGTTTTTTTTTTGTTTTTTTTTTTTTTTTTTATTCTACCTCACCTCCAATATCAATGGCCATATGAACATTTTGTGTGATAGATATATACTGAGGAAACAATCAGAAGATATGAATATTAACAAAAGGATAATGTGAATTTATTGGAGAATTACTCATATCTCAGAGTAGGATATAAATCTCATTAATAATTCTCATAACTGAATTCCTGGATATCCTATGTTTTATAAGTTTCTTCCATCGTACACATGTGTACACACTGCACACATGTGTACACAGAGCTCATATAGCTACACATACAAAATATAGAAATAAAAATAAAAACTAAAATAAAAAGTTTTTTTTTTTTTTTTTCATTTTTTTATAATTCTGAATTCCTGGATATCCTATGCTTTATATGTTTCTTCCATCGTACACATGTGTATACACTGCACACATGTGTACATAGAGCTCATATAGCTACACATACAAAATATAGTAATAAAAATAAAAACTAAAATAAAAATATTTTTTTTTTTTTTTTTTTTCATATGTCTATAATATATAAAATCCTATACTGGAGACGATATAATATCTAGTCCACATACATGTATTTCTATTTCTATCTATCTTTTTCTTTGCCCTGCACCCACAGAGCACATGCATTTATATGCATGTGTACACATACCATCTATATAAGATATATCCACTTATTATAATATCTGCATGAACATCTTTTCATAGACCAATGAAATAATCTTTTTTGTTTCCTTAGTGAAATAATTGCTATACGAAATATATGGGTGGGTGGAATGGTGCACATATACACATGTATGCTTGCATTGACCTTATTTTGAGGTCTTTTTGTAATCTAAGAATTGTTTTTCATGAATTCCCCAGTAGATATACATACGCATATGGGGTTAAGAGAATCCAATGATATACCAACCCTCTTACTAATTTGCATGTTTTTGGGTGGACTCCCTTTCTGTTTTCCATCTTGCTCTTGTATTTCATTGCTTCTTAAGGTGCTATATATATCTTTTGCCTCCCATCCTACATGGCTTATGATTAAGGACTGTTTTTAAATTCCCCTTTTGTGTCCGAAACGCGTCAAGCCGCACGGCAAGTCGCATGGCAATTTTGGATGATTTGTGACCCTTTTCTTTATTTTTAAACTTTTCAAATAAAGCATGAAGATTTTTATTCATCTATATTGGTGCTGAGTCCCACTCATTTTCTATTACCTTTTTTGACATAGCAAAAGATCGCCCAAATTATGTGATCTGTAAAATTTGTCGTGATTCTGTTAGTAGAGGGCAAAACCTCAGCGGTTTGACAACTTCTTCCATGAATCGTCACATGAATAAATATCATATGTCCCAGTGGAAAGTTCACCATGCTGCAATGCAGCCTAGCGGAGCAAACCATCCACCGCCTGCCCCTTCAAGTGCATCCGCGCGCTCTTCATCTTCTAGGACTGTGGGGACAGCTGTCACACTTGGTTTTCCATGCACAACTTCCACCACTGTAACCGCAACAGGCAGTTTGCTTGGTAGGTCGTCAGTTGGTTTGGAAGGGGAAACAAGTACGTGTGTACAGCTCTCTCAGACATCGATAGCACCAACGTTGGATGAAGGCAACATCATGTCTACGCCTGCACTTTCCTCACAAAGCTGCATTTTTCCAGGGACACCCTACTCAACACCGTCTACACACAGCAGCCAGATCTGTCCCTCAGATGTGGACAAATAAAAGGCCATTTCCTGCAACCCATGACAAAGCTAAGAGGTTGACTTTATCCCTCTGTAAGCTCTTGGCTACGGAAATGCTGCCTTTCCGCCTGATGGATACACAGGATTTTAGAGACCTTATGTCTGTCGCTGTGCCCCAGTTCCAGATGCCCAGTCGCCACTACTTTTCTAAGAAAGGTGTGCCCACGCTACACCAGCATGTTGCACACAACATCACCGCTTCCTTGAGAAACTCTGTGTGTGAACGGGTGCATTTCACCACCGATACTTGGACCAGTAAGCATGAACAGGGACGTTACAATTGATTGAGTGGACTACATTGGACTACGTTACAATTACCATCCATAATTTTGTTAACATTCTTCTCCAGCTCCACATTTCAAAGACACTGATTCTTCTTTTTTCTTTATTGCATGTAACTACAGAAAAGACCAGACTATGTAAGAAACATGTCTTCATCGCCAGTGAAATGTTCCTCAATTTGAAGTCCTAGTCTAGTGACTTCACTGTTGATTTGCTCATAGCTATTCTCCTATTGACTACCGGAATTGTAGCTGCAAGGATCCACTATTAATTCTGTGTGTCTGCTGCAATGAGCCATACACAGCCAAAGTCGGAGGATCTCACTTTGGGTCAAGAACATGTATTTTATTTCATTATTTGTTTTCACTTAGCCACTACTAAACTATGTGGAGTGGGGTACGTGGCATGGCTTTGGTGAGACATCATGTGTGATGAGGTATGTAGTGTGGGGAAGAGAGCATGTGCATGTCACTAAGGGAGCATCATACTATACTGGGAAATGTACAGGAGGGGATAGGTCCACTTCATGGTGGGGTACGATATTTGAATGTTTAAAAGAAGAGAAGAAACCAGTGGCGTTAGTTGAAGTCCTTGAGTTAGTGTTAGTCAAAAAACGCTTATAAAAACAATTAATGTTCCTTTCTCGCCTTTTCATTGGGGGACACAGACAGTAGGTATTATGATGTCTCCAGGGGAGGCGTGACACTAGATTTGAAAAAGTGTTAGCTCCTCCTCCCACAGCATATACCCTAGCTAGGCAGGAAACTAGCTGTTTTTTTTCTAGTGTCAGCAGGGATGCTGACATGTCTGTCCTGAGCCCCAGGCCAGCTTATTTTTTTATTTATTTTGTTTTTTCTTATCATTCTATTTTTGATTATGGGGCAATACCAGGGTGCCCTGCCACCCTCGTTCCCCCCGTTTACAGGCAGAGGAAACCTGGCGTGCACACGCCGTCAGTCTTCCCTCGCGCCCAAGTGGTCGGGTCTGCGTACCCCTCCAGGCTCCCTGGAAGCACCTCACACCAAGGTAGCTCCAGAGGGCTAAGCAGAGCCGAGGACCTGCTTCAGCCTTGAGCCGAAGATGCGTCCCTGAGATCCCCGCATCCTCGGACCGACGCGTCTTCAGACGGAGTCAGGAGCAGGTAGGAAGACGACGAGTCCTCTGTCCCCTGCATCCAAACCGCCTCCTAAAAAGGCACCGGTGGGGCGATGCAGGCCGTGATCCCGGGGAGCCTAATTAATTTAGCCGCCGGCGTCGGCCTGCATACTAGCAACGCCCCTTCTCACTGCTCTGGAAGCCGCTCCCTCAGTCAGCAGCAGCTCAGCCCTGGGACCAATCAGCCTCCGGGAACCGTCTCTCCCCTCCATGCTGCCAGGAACGCTGGATGCCATCTTCCACGTGGGGAGGAAACACAGGTGAGATCGCCTCCTTGGCTCTGCACTTCTACAGCGCTATATACTGCTCTGCTCAGCGGTATATCGCTGTCTCTCCAGCGGTGTGTGCCTGCTGGCTAGCGGTGTATATCAGCTGTTAGCGGTATATACTGGCTCTGCCTGCAGGTATATGCCGACTGTTTGACAGTCTATGCCATTTTGCTATCGGTATATACTGGCTCTGCATAGCAGTCACTTTATAATACTACTAGTGGCTCCTCACTCTTAGTAACAGCGGTAACCCTATCCCTATAGGACTGTAGGACTCTGTTGCTGACATGCGTAACCGCAAGGGTAATAAAGCTTCCCAGGCGTCCTCTACGGACCTGTACTATGCTTGTACCACCTGTGGACGCTTGTTTTCTAATAGCCGAAGCTATCCACTATGCCGGGGCTGTGATGCCCCTACTACCGTGTCACAACAGACCCCGTTGCCGGACCAGAAGGCCGTGCAGTCTTTGGATTCTGCTCCGGCCACCAGCCATGCAGCACCCCCGTCTGATGACGTTATTCCTGCACGGGCTCTTCTAATGTCTAAAAGGATAGATGACCTTGCCGCTCAGCGACCGCTACGCCTCATCCAACTCGGACGATGGTCAGTCTGACCCAGGCTCCGTGACTTTTAGTAGTCATGATTCCCAAGACTCTGATTCAGATGTCCCTTCTGAGTCTAGGCATATAGAAGACACACTAATTTCGGCTGTCAATCACTCTCTGTCGATTTCTGATCAGCCTCCGGACCCGACTTCTCAGTCGGCAATCAAGCGGGCCAAGAAGTCTCCTAAGTCCTTTGCCCATGATCCGGTTTTTCGTCAAATCATATCTAAACTGTGGGATCACCCTGATAGAAGGTTTAATAAAAAACCCTTCACTTCATTCGCTTATCCCTTTCCATCTGAAATGGTTAAGAACCCCCCCCCCGTTGTGGATCCGCCAGTATCCAGGCTGGCTAAACAGACGGTTATGTCTCTTTCAGACAACGCATCTCTCAAACACTCGTCCGACCACGCAGTTGATGCTGCGGTCAAATCTATTTTCCAGGCTTCGGGCTCCTCCCTTCGCCCCGTTTGCCTTGACATGGGTCGCGAGAGCTATGGGTGTGTGGAGTATGAACCTGCGCAGGATGCTTCGCTCTTGTAATATTCCTCTGGAGGCTTTTGAGATCCTTGATCCCCTAGATGCAGCTAGTTTGTCAGCCCTAACGGCAGCCAATGCTGTCTTTACCCACAGAGTCCTGTGGCTAAAGATATGGAATGCGGACAGTGCCTCCAAGAAATCCCTGTCCACACTCCCCTTCCATGGCCTTCGTCTGTTTGGAGAATCCCTGGACAAACTCATATCTGAGACGACGGGTGGTAAAAGTACCATTTTACCACAAAAGCGGCCTGTATCCAGGAATTTTAAAAAAAATCTTCTTGGCGCAGGCAGTCCTTTCGGCCCGCTCCCCAAAAACCATCAGCACAAGGATCGTCCCAACGCTTAGATCAAGGATCCGGTCCCTCAAGGGGCTCTTCCTGGTGTTCCCACTCCAAGCAATCTAAACCTAAGGGACCTCGCCCTGTTCAGGCCCCCCTCAGCATGACGCCAGGTATCCCTCAGATCCGACTCCTGTTGGAGGGCGGCTTCTGCTTTTTCGGGATATCTGGCTAAACCACACTCACGATGCTTGGGTTCGAGAAATCGTCACCTTAGGTTACAAGATCGATTTCCATTCCCTGCCGGCCAACAGGTTTCTGCGTTCTCGTATTCCAAAGTCCAAAACGCAAAGCCAGGCCTTATTTCAGGCCATAGCCTCGTTACAGAAAGCAAACGTTATCATTCCAGTGCCCCTGGAACAGCGCGGCAAAGGTTTCTATTCAAACCTTTTTGTCGTTCCCAAAAAAGATGGCTCCGTCCGCCCTATCTTGGACCTCAAAAGGCTGAATAGATCCGTACGGATTTGGACCTTCCGAATGGAATCATTGAGAGCAGTACTAGCCGCCATGGAACCTGGAGAATTCCTAGCTTCCATAGACGTTCAAGATGCTTATTTACACATTCCCATATGCGTATCTCATCAACGGTTCCTTCGTTTTGCCGTAGGACACAGTCATTTCCAATTCAGGGCCCTCCCCTTTGGAGTGGCCACTGCGCCTCGGGTCATTACAAAGGTCATGGCTGCCGTCATGTCCATTTTACACCCCAGAGGCGTCCTGGTCGTTCCCTATTTGGACGACCTACTTGTGAAGGGGAGCTCTCTTCAAGTTTGCTCAGAAAGCGTGCAGATTTGCCTAGACACGCTGTCAAGGCTGGGGTGGCTTATCAACTTAATAAATCAGCAATCCCAATATATCGTGTATAAGGTAAGCATTAAAATTAATTCCTTTATTAATAATCTTTAAAAAAAAAACAACCTCAGTTATTCTAATATGAACAGATCAGGCTCACAAAGCCAACACCAGACTTGGTAATTAACCACTACCACCTTAGTCAATCGACCGGTACATAATGCCCTAGTTAGGGTCTTTTCTGGTGATGGCCACAAGTTAGAAAAAACACAAGGAAAAAAAAACTAAACAAACAAACCAAGGAGTGATTGTGCTAGCATCAAAGGACAGTGGTCCAATTAAAAAAAACTCAGCAAAATAAATTATAAATACCTACATAAATTAATTAGTAATTTCTAACAATGCTGACAATGGTCAATCACAGATAGATATTAACATATAAAAGGTATTAAAATAGGAATGGTCTCACCCAGTCCTTTTTCATAAGAGGGCATGCAGTTTCTCTGTCCGAATTATATGTGCAATAGAGTCATCCTGTATTCGCTGTCCCTATTCAGCCTAGGGGTCAGAAAATAATAAATGCCAGCTGCCCCGAACTTCCGTCCTAACAAGGACGGACCACATCTATTAGGTCTTGAGCTGGACCCCTACACTGACCCTGATGGCATCCCGACGCGTTTCGTCACAGCGACTCTTCAGGGGACATAGTGCTAATTATCAGTCAGGTCCTTGTTGCCAGCCCTCACAAAACCATAGTGTTTTAATTAAAGCCATGTGGATCCCACCATAGAGGCTCAATACAACACGTGTACTTCAACTTCCCAAGTAAAGTCGCGTGCGTTCCACAAAGGTAACGCCCACCTCAGCCGGAAGTACACTGATGATTTTTTTTAAGATTATTAATAAAGGAATTAATTTTAATGCTTACCTTATACACGATATATTGGGATTGCTGATTTATTAATTAAGTAATAGCAGGGTTCCTATCCACCAGGCTAAATACTGCTGAGTGGTTAGCTGAAGCCAGAAATGTCTTTTCAGACAAGGAGTTCACACAGAAAAAATATATACAGTCATATGGTGCAGCCTTTAATGAACTAACCCAGATTTATAGAGACCAAATTGTCTTATGGTGGGAGGTCCAAACTTTGGAAAGCTACATTAAGGCAGGAATCGTCCCAAGGGGCCTAAGAATTCAATTGTCAGTTGGGCCACGGTATAAAAGTGCCTCCTTTGTTACCAACTGGGAGAGAGAGGCCACTAATAGCTCTTTGAAACTCATGCAGATTATGTTAAAAGAGGAGAAAGCTACCCTCTCTCAGTTGAATATTAAACTCAAGGAATCTATTGAGGTTACCAAGAAATATTCTGGTGAACCAGACTTCGCTAATAAAGAAAAAAAGCTACATGATAGCCTGGAATGGTTCCAATATCATCTAAAGGAACGAAAACATAAACAGTACAATAGGGACATCTTGGATTTTAAAGATAACCAAGCTTATCAGGTTATCAATAACCAAATCAGGTCCAGATATCCCCCTACAGTACCATCCTCCACGGAAACGGAAACCTCAGACACCAAGGGTTTTAGGAGGTCCAAGAAAAATAAAAATAAGGGCAAAGGAAGGGGGAGGGGTGGTTATAAATCGGGAGAGAGGGTGGATTTTACTTCCCCTACCCACCCTTTTGAACCCCATTTTCTCAGAAACCGGCAATTCCACAGAGGCATATGACATCCAACATAGAGATCATTAACCTGTCCGAAAAGGTAGTCAGTCCGATAGAAATTGGCCTTTTAAAAAGAGGATTATCATTTGTCCCAACCTCCGATTTTGATCTGTTCGAGTCCATTATGGACCTCAATTTGTTTTTAAGAAAACTGAGGTGGAGGAAGCATTTTCTCAGACAGGATGCCAGGATTTGTCAAGATCTGGATATTCCAACTGAGTTACTTCCAGACATAAGACTCTTGAACAGCTTGGAGGAGGAGGACTCGAATTTGAAGGGTCTAGGCCCCTTTACAACCCTCAAAAATAAAAGTTCCAAGACTCCACCCGCAGTAGGTGATTTGTCAGAGATAGACATTTTTGAGGAGTTGGTAACAAATGAACTTAGGTCTTTGTCTGTGACTAGTACCTTTTCTAAATATAATTTGGACAGGATGGAGATCCAGGCCCTGAAAAATCTGGAGGGCGACGACAACATTATCATAAAACCCTCGGATAAGGGTGGCAATGTGGTCGTTATGGATATGTACAAATATGTCGATCTCTGTGTTGGATTGTTGAGTGACCGGAATGGATACGAGGTTCTCCCTGGGAATCCAACCAAGGCCTATATGGAGGAACTGAGAATAATTCTGGATGAGGGTTTGGTGATTGGAGTCATCGCCAAGTCTGAATATGAGTTCTTGTTTCAAAAAAATCCTGTCATGGCAACCTTCTGCTGTCTTCCAAAAGTGCACAAAGGGTTGGTTCCCCTGAGAGGGAGACCGATCGTCTCGGGTATCAACAGCCTTACCCAGAACTGTGGAATTTATCTTGATAGAGTCTTGAGACTGTTTGTTTTGGCCTAACAGTCCTACATTCAGGACACACCACACCTTTTACGTAAGTTGGAGGGCATTACTGTTCAGACTGGTGCCACTCTCGGAAGTATTGATGTTGAGGCTCTCTATACCTCCATCCCACATGACAAAGGGATGGAGGCGGAGAGATATTTTCTCTCCACAAGAGGCACTCAATATCGACAACATAATGAGTTTGTTCTGAAACTCCTGTACTTCTGTTTGACCAAAAATGTGTTCCTCTTTGATGGCCGTTTCTACCACCAGCTCAGGGGCACTGCGATGGGGAGTCCTTGTGCCCCATCGTATGCCAACTTGCTCCTGGGCTGGTGGGAGGAGACTATGATCTTTACACATGAGACGGAGGAGGTTACACAACATTTCGAAATTTGGACCCACTACATAGATTATATCCTCATGGTCTGGAATTGTCCAGGGAATGATTTATGAAGCTATGTGGCGGGCCTGAATGTGAATAATACTGGTCTAAGGTTTACATCTGTGTTTGAGGAAGGGGGCTCTTTACCCTTTTTGGATATTTTGATCCGCAAAGATGTTGAAGGAGGTCTGCAGACTTGCACCTACTACAAACCGACAGCATCGAATTCCCTACTTCGGTGGGATAGCTGTCACCCGAAACATTTAAAAAGGGGGATCCCACTAGAGAAGAAATGGAAAATTACATAACCAGATTGGAGGCCTCATATAAAGCAGAGTCAGCGTCTATAAAAGGAGAGATGCAACAGCTAAATGAACGCATGGCAACCTCTGAATTCTGCACGGCCTCTATCTCAGCACAACTTGCTTCTCAAGCACAGGCCCTGTCTACGCAAGCTCTTCAGATTGAGCATTTGACAGGTCTGCTGGATGATTTAGAAAATAGGGGTAGGCGAAACAATATCAGGGTAAGGGGTATCCCTGAGTCTCTGGCCCCCCAAGATCTGGATGAATCTCTACGGCGCCTATTCAACTCCATATTAGGCCTCCCACGAGACTCTCGTCTGGAACTGGATAGGGCACACAGATCCCTGTGCCCTAAACCAGTAGAAGGCTCCAACCCACGGGATGTCATCTGCAGAGTGCATAAATATAAAAAAAAAGAAGAGATCTTAAACAAGGCTCGACAGAAGGACTCCATTCTGTTCAAAAATACACCAGTCCAACTGTTGCCAGATTTATCCCGTCATACACTACAGAAACGCAAAGTCCTGAGACCTCTCCTGGATGCCCTCCGACAAAGGAATATCTTATACTCATGGGGATTTCCATTCAAATTACAGGTCCGACATGCTGGACTCCTACATGTGCTTCATTCTTTGACAGATCTTCCAAGCTTTTGCGCGGCCCTTGAGATACCCATTGTACATATTCCGGTTACAGACTGGCCTTATGTTCACGGTACCTCTGGGATGGAGGCCAATGTCCCCCTACCACAACGGGTTGGGGCTCGTAGGAGGAATCGAAGCTCGCAGAGAAGAAGAGAAAAGGAGTCTATCTATTGTCTCATCTGGAGACTCAGTTTATTGAGTTTATTGTTCCTTTTCCATATAGGCTTATGTCCGACGCTAGGTGTGAAAAATGGTCTTTAAAGGTCCAAGTAAAATGGCTTAGGGATAAAATCTTGCCCTGATATATCTCATTATCTCACATGCCCAGATAGTTATCCTTGGCTAAACATCCTTTAAAGGGCTACACGTTTGAATGTTTAGAGGTTTATATGTTCACTAAGCTATTCAGAAATTGATGGAGCTAGGTGTGTTGCTGTTTTATTCAGCTTTCAGTACTTTGTACAATTCTTAAACTGGGTGGTTGGTCGGCCCGGGAGGAGCAGACCTCCGTTGAAAGCCTACTTCCCTCTGGGGGTCTACACACTGCAGGCAGGTGTAGATTATTCTAACCCCCCCCCCCCCCCCGATTGTTGATTTACCTGTACTTTTCCTTTTTTGTGCCTTCTTTGTCTCTTGATAGACTATCCTATCTATCCTACACATCTTACCTTCTTTGAGGGCCCCCCTTTTTTTTTCCCCTCCCCCCCTTTCCCCCTTTTTTTTTTCTTTTTCTTTTCCTCTCTTCCTTCTCTCTTCCTTCTCTCTCCCCACTCTCTCCTCCTCCTCTTCTTCTCTATCTTGGTCCACTTCTCTTTGTCTCCCTTCCCCTACCTTTCCCGGATCCCTTCACGCTCTCTGAAGCCCTTGGACCAACATGACCACCCTCAATTTTTGCTCTATTAACAAACGGGGTTTTAATACTCCTCAAAAGCGCTCACAGGTCCTGTATTCTATGCACAAAAAAAAGGTTCAGATTCTTCTACTACAGGAGACGCATTTTAAGAAAGATCATGTACCCATACTACGAGATAGATTTTATCCAGTATGGTTTCACAGCGTTAACCCAGAGGCCAGATCTAAAGGGGTATCGATTGCACTCCATAAACACTTAGTGCACACCATAATCGACTCCTGTATAGACGAGCAGGGTCGTTATATATTCCTTAAACTGAAGGTCGCAAATTCGACGTTTACAATTGCAAACTGGTACCTACCTAACACTAATCAGATCTCTACCTGTAGGGCCCTTCTGACGCAGCTATATGATTTTGCAGAGGGGACATTGGTGGTTGGCGGTGACTTCAATTTTACCCTAGACCCAGCCATGGACTCCTCCTCTGGACGGAGCAATACCCGCACTAAGGAACTTCGTGCCCTAAAGCGGACTTTTCACGCCCTCCGACTGATTGATGTATGGAGAATCCTAAACCCTCAAGGTAAGGACTACACATTATTATTCCCCACCACACAACTCATACAGCAGGATAGACCTTTTTCTGGTAAGCCACGGAGCACTGGCTTGGCATCCCATTAGAGATAGGGAACATTTTTTGGTCCGACCATGCCCCAGTCTACCTATCCCTTCAGGTACCCTCCCTCCCCCAGCGCTCATGGACCTGGAGGTTAAACAACAACTTACTCAAAGACAATCTCTGCCTAACGGAGTTGAGGGATTCAATCGACTCCTTTACGCAAGTCCATAGTTCTGACCCAACTTCTCAGCCTACCCAATGGGAGACCTTGAAGTGTGTCTTACGTGGAATACTGATTAAACACGGCTCTAGGATCAAAAGGGAAAGAGCTGAAGAGATTGATAACTTGTTAACACAGATCCATGAGTTGGAAAATACACATAAACTGACACGTACCCCCACAGTTCTGGCTGACCTCGTCCTTAAACGAACGAACCTAAAAACCCTATTGGACCAGAAATTTCTCTGCCATAGAGAGTCAAAAATTTTTATTATAATTCATCTGATAAATGTGGTCGTCCTTTGGCACGACTTTTGCATCCCCGGGCCAGCACTTCATATATTCCATGCATCAACACCAAAGGAGACAAAAGATATGATCCAACAGAGATCCTGGAGGTCTTTCGGTCCTACTACGAAGACCTATATAATATTAAAGGGCAGTATGCGGAGCTCTCACCCACTGACCTGGCAGATAGAATCGGGAGATATATACAAGAGACAGCCTTGCCCTCCCTAGATAGCAATGTTATAGAGACCCTGGAGGAGGATATATCAGAATCCGAAATCTGTAACGCAATTCAAATTACTCCCTCAGGTAAATCCCCTGGCCCCGACGGGTTCACCCCGGCTTTTTACAAATTGCTTAAGGACCAATTAGCCCCGATAATGGCCAAAACATTTAATTCTATTGATGAAGACATAAGGCTAACCCCTCAGTCTCTGGAAGCACACATTAGTGTGATCCCCAAACCGGGGAAAGACCCATTATTAGCTGCAAGCTATCGCCCTATCTCATTATTGAATGTGGATCTAAAACTTTACTCTAAAGGCCCCGTCACACTAAGCAACATCGCTAGCAACATCGCTGCTAACGAACAACTTTTGTGACGTTGCTAGCGATGTTGCTGTGTGTGACATCCAGCAACAACCTGGCCCCTGCTGTGAGGTCGTTGGTTGTTGCTGAATGTCCTGGGCCATTTTTTAGTTGTTGCTGTCCTGCTGTGAAGCACAGATCGCTGTGTGTGACAGCGAGACAGCAACAACTAAATGTGCAGGCAGCAGGAGCCGGCTTCTGCAGAGGCTGGTAACCAATGTAAACATCGGGTAACCAAGAAGCCCTGTCCTTGGTTACCCGATATTTACCTTCGATACCAGCCTCCGCCGCTCTCACTGCCTGTGCTGCCGGCTCCTGCTCTGTGCACATGTAGCTAGCTGCAGGACACATCGGGTTAATTAACCTGATGTGTGCTGTAAGTAGGAGAGCAGGGAGCCAGCGCTAAGCATTGTGCACTGCTCCCTGCTCTGTGCACATGTAGCTGCAGCACACATCAGGTAATTAACCCCATGTGTGCTGTAAGTAGGAGAGCAAGGAGCCAGCGCTCAGTGTGCGCTGCTCCCTGCTCTGTGCACATGTAGCTGCAGTACACATCAGGTAATTAACCCGATGTGTGCTGTAGCTAGGAGAGCAAGGAGCCAGCGCTCAGTGTGCGCTGCTCCCTGCTCTCTGCACGTGTAGCTCCGTGCAGTGGTAACCAAGGTAAATATCGGGTTGGTTACCGATATTTACCTTAGTTACCAAGCGCAGCATCTTCCACGCGGCGCTGGGGGCTGGTCACTGGTTGCTGGTGAGCTCACCAGCAACTCGTGTAGCCACGCTCCAGCGATCCCTGCCAGGTCAGGTTGCTGGTGGGATCGCTGGAGCGTCGCAGTGTGACAGCTCACCAGCAACCTCCTAGCAACTTACCAGCGATCCCTATCGTTGTTGGGATCGCTGGTAAGTTGCTTAGTGTGACGGTACCTTAAGATTTTGGCTGATAGATTGTCCCCTTTTCTGCCCTCCGTCATTAACACAGACCAGGTGGGGTTTGTCAAAGGCCGCGAAGCAAGAGACAATACAATTAAAACTTTGTCTCTTATTGCTAAAGCTAAAAGCAATTCGATCCCGCTGGGTCTCCTAGCCATCGATGCTGAGAAAGCCTTTGACAGAGTCCATTGGGGACTTCTGAGGGCAGCATTGGGTCAGTTGAGACTGGGACCCCGATTTCTACAGAAAATTGGCGCTTTATATGATAACCCAACTGCTAAGGTCAGAATTAATGGGGCTTTATCGTCCTCCTTTGCTATACGAAACGGGACCAGACAAGGCTGCCCCTTATCCCCGCTTTTGTATGTAGTCATCATGGAACACTTAGCTAACGCTCTCAGGGGGAATAGTAACATCAAGGGACTCAAGATCGGGGATACCCATCATAAAATCGCATTATATGCAGATGATCTCCTGTTATACATCTCACAACCTCATATATTGATCCAGTCTATAATGATGGAATTCGAACGATTCGGCCTCCTTAGGCTGGTTTCACACTACGTTTATTTAACATCCGTCCATAACGTTTTTTTAGCGGAAAAGCGGATCCAGTGCAAATGCGTTTTCATTTCAATGCATTTGCAATGGACTCGCGTTAACATGCGTTCACCTGCGTTTGCGTGCGTTATAGTGCGGATCCGGTGACTTGCAGTTTTTTAACATGTTTCAAAAACGCTACTTGTAGCGTTTTTGAGCTGCGTCCAAATACTGCAAGTCACCGGATCCTGACTAAACAGCATGCAAACGCAGGTGAACGCTGGCGTGCTGATAGACAGGATCCTGCTTTTGTACTGAGCATGCCCAGAAAGTACTGAGCATGCCCAGAACCAGTCTCGCGTGATCTGTCTCTCTCTCCTCCTCCCTCCCTCACCCTCTCTCTATGTCTTTCCCCCTTCCTCCCCTTCCTCTCTCTCCCACCTGAGAGCTGCGGACACTCGTAACCAAGGTAAATATCGCGTAACCACTTCTCTTAGTTACCCGATGTTTACGTTGGTTACGTGTGCAGGCAGCCCTGCTCCTAGCAGCTGCAGACACTCGTAACCAAGATAAATATCGGGTATCCAAGCCCGATGTTTACCTTGGTTACCAGTGTCTGCAGCTGTCAGAAGCCGGCTCCCAGTCTAGTTCCCCTCACTCCCGATCACATGACTCCAATGCCCGCCCCTAAACATCCAGTGCAGGATCCTGCAAAATAACAGATGCGTTTGCATACGTTTTTTGCTGTAAAAGCAGGATCCGTATTTCCGCTAAAATAACGTTTTGAACGGATGTTAAATAAACGTAGTGTGAAACCAGCCTTAGTAACTTTAAAGTTAATCTATCAAAATCAGAAGCCTTAAATATCTCTTTGACCCAAACTGAAGTTTCCCGGGCAATGTCTAACTTCCCATTCAAATGGAGACCCTCGGCCATTAAATATTTGGGTATTTCAATCCCAGCGGACCTCTCCAAACTATATACACTTAATCACTTACCACTACTAGAAGGTACAATCAAGAACTTAAAGTCTTACGGGGGACTGAAATTGTCTTGGATGGGCAGGATGAATGTCCTTAAAATGGATATCCTGCCACGCTTTTTGTACTACTTTCAAACCATCCCCATTTCTCCTCCCAGTAGTTTTTTTCGTACCCTTCAATCTGCTATTATCCGATTCATATGGGGTAAAATTAAACCAAGAATCAACTTATGCACTCTTACTCTTCCAGGGGAGTGTGGAGGAGCGGGCCTTCCTAACTTCAGAGTCTACATGCAGGCTGCAGCCTTGACCCGTATATTAGACTGGCATTTCAACAGCGACTCTAAGCAATGGATACAGGTAGAGCAAGGAGGACTGGAGATCCTTCTCAAACACCTCCCTTGGATACCTCCTTCAGATCTTCCTAACGTAGGGATGCTTTCAGATTTTACCAAAGAAACGCTCAAAGTTAGTCACATAGTATCCAAAAAAATGTCCCCTCCACAACTAGTTAGTCCCCTTGCTTCCTTATTCTATACTCCATCATTTCGCCCTGGATATAAACAGAGAAACTACTTCGGCTGGAGGGCGGAGGAAGACATCCGCTTGGGACACATACTGATTGATGGTAAATTACCCTCATTCCAAACCTTTCGGACACAACTCCCGTCTAGAAGTTCACAATGGTTGGAGTTCCTCCAACTACGGGCATTTGTCTCTCCGGGGAGAACAGTCGGTCGAGTCCGGGGCACTTGTAGTGCCTTTGAGGAACGGTTTACTAAAAATATCCCGCCTGAACACACAGTCTCCCTTCTGTACGGTATTCTTATCAGAGTTGGGGTCTGAGGCAAACGAGGCTACCAATTGGCTTGGGAAAAGGAGCTGAAGCAACACTTCTCTCCCGATGAGTGGAAGAAATGTTTCTTATTTACTCAAATTGTCAGTCCCGTGCTCTGCAGGGGAGAAAAATTTTAAGATTTTGACACGTTGGTACCAGTTTCCGTCTAAACTACATATTATATTCCCTTCGGTGTCTGCGATGTGCTGGAGAGGTGGGCAAGATGTCGGTACAATGACACATATCTGGTGGGAGTGTGATGGAATAAAACAGTTTTGGGGAAAAGTCCTTGCTAACTATCAGCTTATAACTGGGAAAGCAGTGGATAACTGTCCCAAGATAGTCCTCCTCTCTATGTTACCACACTCAATCGCTTATCATAAGAGAGACATACTCCACTTCTGCCTGGCGGCGGCGCGCTCCGTCATACCTAGGTACTGGAAGTCCTCCACAATCCCTCCTATCTCGGAGTGGTACTCTGAAATGGCAAACATATATAGGATGGAGGAGCTCTCTGCTGACATTGCGGGTACTAGAGACAAATTTTGCAGGACTTGGGGAGAATGGATCCTATTTAAAGATTCTTCAGATTTTGTTAAACTGTTTTAATGGATCCATAACATCTTATTAAATTGGTGGAGTAAAGCATGGTCAGGGATGAACCGGACAAGAATGTAGGATCACCTGATTCTCAGACGACAGAGTGCCCCTCCCCCACCCTAATCAAATCGAATTACCCACCCCTTTCCCTTGTGTGTCTGCCTTCGTCTTCCCAGCTTACTCACACTGCTACCTACCTCGCCCACACTTCCCCTTCTGATTTTTCTCCCTCCTCCCCCCTTTCTTTCCTTTTTCTTCTCTATCTCTCTTCTCTTCTCCTCCCCTTTTCCTGGGTTCTCGTCGGAATCCAATTTGAAGATGTTTATTGAGGTTTATAGATGAAAAGTGTTCATTATTCGGTCAAATTGTGACAGATTGAAAAAACCTGATTTCTTTACTATGCAATTTATAAAAAGTTTGACATGTCAGTCATTCAGTTTCACATGCTGTATATGTATAATATGATATGTTTACAATAAAAATAGATTGAACATAAAAAGGGGGATCCCGAAGGGACAATTTCTTCGGATTAGAAGAAATTGTTCCAAGGAAGGAGATTTCCGAGCTCAAGCTTGTGATTTGGGAGTGAAATTCCAAGAAAGAGGGTACCCTACAACCATCATTAAAAAAGCTTACGAGGTGGCAAGGGAGAGACCAAGACCTGAACTTTTGATCCCTAAAAAGAAGACTGAGACCCAGGTCGGACTGACAAGGTTTATAACTACCTTTGATAATGGCACGGACAACGTACACCGGATTTTGGGTAAACATTGGTCCATTTTACAAATTGACAGGGATCTGTGCTCAATTCTTCCGAAGAGACCACAGATTACCTATAAGAAAGGGAAATCCCTGTCGGACCGGCTGGTCCACAGGCATTTTGCACATTCAATTGAGGATAACTGGCTGGTAAGAGGTGTGAAGGGATGTTTCAAATGTTCAGGCTGCATTGCATGTCCTGTCATCCAGACCACTAGGACCTTCAGAAGTAATGTGACCTCCAGAGAGTATGTAATACAGCATTTTATCAACTGCCGCACACAAGGGGTCATCTATAAAATCGACTGTACTTGTGGCCTCGAGTATAGTGGGAAAACCATCCGTGCATTTAGACGGAGGATAGGTGAACATCTTGGTGACGTGGAACATCATAGAGACACAGCTGTGGCCAGACATGTCACAGAAAAACACGGTGGGGATGCACGAGTGTTGAGGTTCATCGGAATCGATAAAGTTTTGAGACCCAAAAGAGGAGGAGATTGGGATAGACTTATCCTTCAAAGAGAGACAAGATGGATGTTCAAGCTTGAAACTCTCTCTCCCAAAGACTTAAATGAGCAATTACTCTATAACAGTTTTATTTCGCACGCTCGGATGGTGTTTCCCTGCTATTTTTAATATCCCCCCCTTTTTCTCCTTTTGGCTCCCATCAAGTGGGACTCTAGGACGATGGATCACTTTGCTGATTCTATAGTGCCACTGTGTTTGTGGCTAAACATGATATCCTAGTGTCATATTATACTATCTACATGGTTCATATTGCTGTGGAGGATGTGTTTCCTGAACCAAAATGGAAGACAATAACACAATTTGTGGATCAACAGACATTTGAGGTTTTATTTGCTGTAACGACCTGTGCTTTCCTAATTGTTTGAGGATCCTTTGAAAGGATGCTCTATCTTCTAGTCTAGCGTTGTACGTAAGGACCAGCTAAGTAGTGCCATTTTAGGCGCCTGGAAGATGTGTTATCCCCTGTAGGGCCTGACCAATGGGAGGAGCTCTATCTGGAGCATCCCTCTGCCTGGAAGCAATTAGCCAATGAGCAGCGTTCCTATGCTGAATGTAAGTCCTTCACTTTAATACGTCAAGAGGGGAGGTGTATCTCTTCCCCCCACTTCCGGTGCGTGCAGGATGGGCTTCCCCTGTATACATGATTGGCGGCCGGAGATGACGCGCGTGTGGACTCTGGCGTGCACCTCCGGTCATGTGTATTTGGGTGACGGGAGGTTCCCTTTCTATCTCCGGTGGGTGTAGGATGGGCTTCCCCTATGTATATGATTGGCACGTTTTTTTTTTTCTTGTGTTTTTTCTAACTTGTGGCCATCACCAGAAAAGACCCTAACTAGGGCATTATGTACCGGTCGATTGACTAAGGTGGTAGTGGTTAATTACCAAGTCTGGTGTTGGCTTTGCGAGCCTGATCTGTTCATATTAGAATAACTGAGGTTGCTTTTTTTTAAAAGATTATTAATAAAAGGAATTAATTTTAATGCTTACCTTATGGCTTATCAACTTCAACAAGTCATCCCTCATTCCTCATCAGCGCATCACCTTTTTAGGTATGCTGATAAACCCGGGACTGAGCCGTGTCTTTCTTCCAGAAGACAAGAGGTCTTCCCTGATCCGGGCCGCCCAATCCCTCCACTCCCGCCGTTACACATTCCTTTGGAATGGGATGAGAGTGTTAGGCAAGATGGTGGCAGTCATGGAAGCCGTGTCTTTTGCCCAATTCCATCTGCGCCCTCTACAACTGGATCTTCTATCCTCCTGGGACAAGAATCCAGCTTCTCTAGACCGGTCAGTCCGCCTATCTCGGACTGCGCTCAGCTCCCTCGTCTGGTGGACTCAAGTCTCATCCCTATCTCAAGGGAAGTCCTTCCACCCTGTCCACTGGCAAGTAGTCACGACAGATGCCAGTCTGATAGGCTGGGGGGCGGTGTTTCTCTGCCACACTGTTTACGGACGCTGGCCTCCTTCCGAGCGCTCCCTTCACATCAATGTTCTAGAGATCAGAGCCCTTCAGAACTTTCAGCCCTTGCTATTGGGCCTCCCTGTTCGGATCCAGTCAGACAATGCCACGGCTGTGGCTTACATCAACCGTCAGGGAGGAACTCGCAGCAGGGCAGCAATGAAGGAAGTATCCAGTATTCTTCTTTGGGCAGAGATGCACATTCCCATTATTTCAGCTGTCCATATTCCGGGGGTAGACAACTGGGCCGCAGACTCTCTCAGCAGGCAAGGTCTAGTGGCAGGGGAATGGTCCCTCCACGACGAAGTGGTCCACCAGATCACTCTTTGTTCGGGACTCCCAGATGTGGAACTCATGGCGTTTAGGATGAACGCCAAAATACATCCCTTCATATCCCGGTCGAGAGACCCGCTAGCGCTCGGCTCCGACGCTCTAGTCTTCAGTGGTCGCAGTTTCGCCTGCCCTACATCTTCCCTCCGTTTCCTCTCATTCCAAGAGTAATCAAGAAAATCACAGCGGAGGGAATCCCGGTGATCCTCGTGGCCCCGGACTGGCCCAGGAGAGCCTGGTACCCAGAGCTTCTCCAACGTCTCGACTACACTCCCTGGAGTCTCCCCGACCGCCCGGATCTTTTGTCGCAAGGTCCAATATTCCACCAGAATATAGCACAGCTGCATTTGACGACGTGGCGCTTGAATCGTCGATTCTAGCCAAGTCGGGTCTTTCTTCCAAAGTAGTTCATACCATGCTTAATGCTCGGAAGCCCTCCTCCGCCAGTATTTATCACATGACCTGGAAGACCTATCTTTCCTGGTGTGACCGTCATAATTGGTCGCACCTTACCTTTTCAATCCCTAATGTTCTTACCTTTCTGGAAGACTGTCTAGACTCGGGACTAGCTCTCAGTACCCTTAAAAGGACAAGTTTCGGCCTTGTCAATATTTTTCCAGAAGCAGCTGGCTTCTCGCCCTCAGGTCCGTACTTTTCTTCAAGGGGTAGCGCATTTAGTCCCTCCTTATCGCCAGCCCTTAGATCCCTGGGATATGAATCTGGTTCTCGGAGCTCTTCAGCTTCCTCCTTTCGAACATCTGAGAGAACTCTCTCTTCAACGACTGTCTTGGAAGGTTGCCTTTTTAGTCGCCATTACCTCTATCAGGCGAGTGTCCGAACTGGCGGCCCTTTTCTGTCGCTCACCCTACCTGAAATTCCATCATGATAAGGTGGTCCTTCGGCCTTCCCCCGCCTTTCTTCCAAAGTTCGTATCTTCTTTCCACTTAAACGAGGACATTGTGTTGCCATCATTCTGCCCGGTCCACTCCTTTGAAAAAGCCCTTCCCACTCTAGATCTCGTCAGGGCTCTGCGGAACTACATCTCCAGAACAGCGCCGTTGCGCAAGTCCGATGCCCTCTTCGTCCTCTCAGAAGGACACAAAAAGGGCAACCAGGCTTCTAAATCCACGATTTCTTGATGGATCAGGACTGCCATCTGTGAGGCATACAAAGCACGAGGTTTTGTACCCCCTCAATCTATCCGGGCTCACTCTACGCGAGCAGTGGGTGCTTCCTGGGCTATCCGTCATCAGGCTTCAGCAGCCCAACTTTGCAAGGCCGCTACCTGGTCCAGTGTGCACACGTTTACAAAATTCTACAGAGTGCATACGCATGCCTCCGCGGATGCTGCTCTTGGAAGACAAGTCCTTCAGGCGGCAGTGGCCCATTTATAATTGGCCACAGCTCCATTTTTGACAGTGTTCTGATATGTGTTCACTGCAGTTGCAGTCGTTAGTCAGCTCTTAGTCTGATGTTATACACTGTTAATAGTTCTGTTCCCACCCAGGGACTGCTTTGGGATGTCCCAATGAAAAGGCAAGAAAGGAAATTACATTTTTGTGTACTCACCGTAAAATGTCTTCCTTGGAGCCTTTCATTGGGGGACACAGCTCCCACCCTTGTGGTTTTGGTTGTCCTACTGCTTTTACACCAAACTGAGGTAGTTTCCTGCCTAGCTAGGGTATATGCTGTGGGGGGAGGAGCTAACACTTTTTCAAATCTAGTGTCACGCCTCCCCTGGAGACATCATAATACCCACACTGTCTGTGTCCCCCAATGAAAGGCTCCAAGGAAGACATTTTACGGTGAGTACACAAAAATGTCATTTTTGGAAACAACTCCTTTTAGAAATACATATGAAACAAAGACAGTCTTGCAGCACTGGGGTTATGGGTTCAAATCCCACCAAGGACACTATCTGCAAGGAGTTTGTATGTCCTTTCGTGTTTGCGTGGGTTTCCTCCGGGTCCTCCAGTTTCCTTCCACACTCTAAATACATACAAATAGGGACTTTAGATTGTGAGCCCCAATGGGGAAAGTGTTGCCAATGTATGTAAAGCTCTGTGGAATAGCGCTATATAAAATAAAATTATTATTATTATTATTATTATTATTATTATTATTAAAGCACAGAGTTATTTGAATGAAAATGTTAATAAAGTAGATTTCCTGTATCAGAAAACTCCTCATTAACGAATACAGATTTATTTTTAAACAAAAGCTGTCCCTTTTCTCACCCTCCCATGCTCCAGTACCAAATCTCCCCCACTGCTCATAGTATCTGAAGCACTGATATGTCGACAACGCTGCAGCCAGTGACTGAGCTGAAGACACAAACGCTAAGCTCACCGACTGCCTGCGCTTTCAATGTGACAACAGTGCGATAGACAAGACACTGGAAGCAGCTGTGGATATTCAGGTCTGGACCTGAGGAGGGTGAGTAAATGACAGTTTATTTTTTTTTTCTTTTTGTAAAACAAATTGCAGCCAGGGAATAGGAGTTTTCTGAAACCGGAAAACCCCTTTAATTATATTACTCCCTTCATTCTCATATTTACAAGTGTATTATCTAACAAAGCCAATTAAAAGAAGACCTGATGTTTTACACAGACACCATTCATTTCATCATATAATTTACAGGGAGGTGGAGAAAAAAATCCAAGTGTGGTGAAATAGCAAAAAAAAAAAAAAAAAAGTGCAATTCTGCAATTGTTTTTTGGGCTTTTATTTACAGAGTTCATTTTATGGTAAAAATTACCTGACAGTATAAATCTCCAGGTCAGTACAATTACGTAGACACCAAACATGCAAAGGTTTTGTTTTATCTAACTAGTGAAAAAAAAAATTGTAGAAATTTGTAGAAACAAAAAAAAAAAATGCTGCTTGTGTCACCATTTTGTGAGAGCCGCTACGTGTTCAGTTTATGGGATATGAAGCTATGAGGGTTGTTATCTGTTCTCTGATCCAATATTTTATTGATATCATTTGGGGCATAGATGTTTCATTACCTGTTTTTTCATTTTTTTTTTCATGCTGTTGTGGTGGACAAAATAACTGCACTAGCGGTTTCATTATTATTCTCATTACGCTGTTTAACGACTGGATTAATTTATACTTTGCAGATTTACGAATGCAGCGATACGAAAAGGTCTATTTAAAAAATAAATAATTATTTTTTTAATGTGAGAAAGGGGGATTTAAACTTTTACACACACGTACACTAAAATATATATATATATATATATATATATATATATATATATATATATATATATATATATATATATACACATATATATATATATATATATATATATATATATATATATACATACATATATATATATATATATATATATATATATATATACACACACACACACACACACACACACACACACACACACACACACACACACACACACACACACACACATATATATATATATTATATATATATATAAAGAATTAATCCTTTTTACTGTATTTGCCAGTTCCCTTACGTGACTTGAACCTAAGATCATCTGATCGCGTTTTCTATATAGCAATGCCACAGCAGAAAAATCAGTTTCCCATGAACGTCGGCCACAGACTGGCTTTCACAGGAGTTCCGTGATAATAGACGCAAGGGTCTTCAGTAGATCCTGGCTGTCGTGACAATACATCGGCACTCCCACGATGGGGATGGGCCAGTGCACATTACATGACGCATTCACCGATTGACAGCTATATTTCACAGGTTAACAGCATCGGGCAGAGCTTTGCTCCACCCACAGCTGTAAGAGGCAGATGATGGCTCATTATCACAGCCATCATCTGCTAGGAAAGATACGGGCTTGCAAACAGAATTATAACAGACATAGTCCTTAAGGCCAGTTTCACACATCCAGCTTTTCGCCGGTTTGCCGGATCCGGCGCTCTCCCGTACAGACAATACAGTACAGTGACAGCGCTGTAACTTCCGGGTCACATGACAGCATGTGACCGGCGCATGTTGCGCTGTCACTGTACTGTAGTCACTGTATGGGAGAGCGCCGGATCCGGCAAACCGGCGAAAAGCCGGATGTGTGAAACCGGCCTTAGTCATTAAGGGATTAATCAGCACTTGAATTTCTATACAAATGAGGCTGAAGATCTACTTGTAGATCTGAAGGCTCGGTCATTACAGTTCTATTCCACGCCGAATGCTGCTTCCCTCTGCTTGTCTGACAGCTCCTGTGCCTGAAGTCACACAGCATAGAGACTGTCAGTAAGGCTATGTGCGCACTTTGCGTTTTTTTCATGCGTTTACACAGCGTTTTAAGCTGCAGCGTAAACGCATGCGTTCTGCTTCCCCAGCAAAGTCTATGAGAATTTAGCAAAATCCATGCATACGTTGCATTTTAAAATGCAGCGTTTTGCATGCCAAATTTTTTACAAAATCGATGCGTTCAAAAAAGCAACATGTCACTTCTTTTGTGCGTTTTGGATGCTTTTCCCACTCTGTCTATGGCAAGGCAAGCATCCAGAACGCATTAATTCTGCATCCATTCTGCAGTCACAATGCATCCAAAACACAGCTTTTTGGCTGAGTTTTGAAACGCACATGCAGTGACAAAACGCTGCAGAATATTTGTCACGGCAGAATGCAACGTGCGCACATACCCTAAAGCAGGGGAGGCAGAGCTTCGCAGGGAAGAGAGCTGGAGTGACAGAGGCTTCAGATCTACCATAGTGTTCCAGCTATATTTACATATAAATTCAAAAAGTTCATTTCCCACTAATAGAGGCCATATAAAGGTATTGCTGGATTTGTCGTTGAAAGAGCTATATGCTTATATAAAAATAGTTTTGGGGGGGGTGAACGTCTGCTGACAGATTCTCTTTAAAAAGGAACTTGCCACCTACAAAGTAGGGGTTTACCTGCAGAGACAGGAATAATCTGCAGGTAAATAGTATTTAAATCCTTCTTAGCAGCATCAATGGAGGAGTGGCTGGAGAGACTTTGTCCATCTCCAGTAAGTCTATTCTCCCGAAAATGGTGCACGACAGAGCACACGGTGACTCAGTCTACACTATTATAGTCAATGTCTTTATTGGCACATATGTCTGAAACCCGTTTTGTGGGGGGGTTCGGACGGAAGCCCAGGCAGGAGCATTAAATGGAGATCAGAACGAAGTGTGAAAGGCCCCTTGCAGTGAAATGTCACCAGAATTCAAATAAGCAATGCATTTAAAAAAGAGAATTTTGTTTACTTACCGTAAATTCTTTTTCTTATAGTTCCGTATTGGGAGACCCAGACCATGGTGTTTAGCTTCTGCCTCCGGAGGACACACAAAGTACTACACTTAGAAGTGTAGCTCCTCCCTCTGAGCTTATACACCCCCTGGTGAGCCAGTCCCAGCCAGTTTAGTGCAAAAGCTGAAGGAGAATAGCCACCCACAAGTAGAACAGAGCAAGAGCCGGAACAACCGGAGACTCTGTCTTGACAACAGCCGGTGATAACACACGGAACAAGAAAATTGCCAACGGGCAACAGGGAGGGAGCTGGGTCTCCCAATACGGAACTATAAGAAAAAGAATTTACGGTAAGTAAACAAAATTCTCTTTTTCTTTATCGTTCCTTTGGGAGACCCAGACCATGGGACGTTCCAAAGCAGTCCCTGGGTGGGAAATAAACAGAAAAAACTGAGAAGTAGGCAGAACCTAACTTTACAAGTGGGCGACAGCCGCCTGAAGGATGCGTCTGCCCAAGCTCGCATCTGCCGAAGCATGAGCATGCACTTGGTAGTGCTTCAAGAAGGTATGCAGGCTAGTCCAAGTGGCAGCCTGACAGACTTGTTGAGCCGTAGCCTTGTGCCTAAAAGCCCAAGAGGCACCGACAGCTCTGGTCGAGTGTGCTTTGATCCCCGGCGGGGGAGGCGCCTGCGTACTCTGGTAGGCGTCCGAAATGGTCGATCTAATCCAACGGGCCAAGGTCGGCTTAGAAGCAGGGAGACCCTTGCGCCGCCCTATGGTTAGCACAAAAAGAGAGGTGCACCGCCTAAGTGCAGCGGTGCGAGACACATAAATCCGGAGAGCACGCACCAGATCTAGAGTATGCAGCGCTTTTTCAAAGCGATGAACAGGGGCCGGACAGAAGGAAGGTAAAGTAATGTCCTGGTTAAGGTGGAAGGGAGAGACCACCTTAGGAAGAAAGTCCGGAGTCGGACGGAGAACCACCTTGTCCTGGTGAAAAACTAAAAAAGGTGACTCCGAAGAGAGCGCAGCCAAATCAGAGACTCTCCTGAGAGAAGTTATGGCAACTAGAAAGGCCACTTTCTGAGAAAGACGATACAAAAGAAACCTCCCTAAGAGGCTCAAAAGGGGGTTTCTGCAATACCGTGAGGACCAAATTAAGGTCCCAGGGATCCAAGGGCCGCCGATAAGGCGTAATGATGTGAGACGCGCCTTGCATGAAGGTGCGGACCTGAGCCAGCCGGGCGAGACGCCGCTGGAACAGTACTGACAGAGCTGAGACTTGTCCCTTGAGAGTGTTGAGGGACAGTCCTAGCTGCAGACCAGACTGTAGAAAAGACAGAAGGGTCGGCAAAGAGAATGGCCAAGGAGGATGGCCGGAAAAGCGACACCAGGACAGGAAAATTTTCCTAGTCCTGTGATAGATCTTGGCGGAGGAAGACTTACGGGGCGGAGGAAGACTTACGGGCCCGAGTCATAGTGGAGATGACCTCAGGAGGAATACCAGAGGTCGTCAAAATCCAGGACTCAAGAGCCACGCCGTCAATTTGAGGGCCGCAGAATTCGGGCGGAAAAACGGACCTTGCGAGAGTAGGTCTGGACGGTCCGGAAGATGCCACGGCATCTCTACGGACAGTTGGAGCAGGTCCGGATACCAAGCTCGCCTGGGCCAGTCCGGTGCAATGAGGATGACTCGACGGCCCTCCATTCTGATCTTGCGCAGGACTCTGGGCAAGAGAGCTAGAGGGGGAAACACGTAGGACAGACGAAACTGGGACCAGTCTTTAACCAGAGCGTCCGCGGCGAAGGCCTGAGGATCGTGGGAGCGAGCCACGTAAGCAGGAACCTTGTTGTTGTGACGGGATGCCATTAGGTCCACGTCCGGAGTGACCCATTTGCGGCAGATTGACTGAAACACTGCTGGGTGCAGGGACCACTCGCCACCGTCCACACATTGACGGCTGAGATAGTCTGCCTCCCAGTTTTCCACGCCTGGGATGTGGACTGCGGATATGGTGGACTTGGAATCCTCCGCCCATTGAAGGATGCGTTGTACCTCCAACATTGCCAGGCGGCTGCGTGTCCCGCCTTGGTGATTGATGTAGGCAACCGCCGTTGCGTTGTCTGACTGGACTCGAATGTGCCTGCCCGCCAACAGGTGGTGAAAAGCTAGGAGAGCTAGAAACACGGCTCTGGTTTCCAGCACATTGATTGAAAGGGCTGACTCGGACGGAGTCCAAGTGCCCTGTGCTCTGTGGTGGAGATATACCGCTCCCCAGCCGGAAAGACTGGCATCCGTGGTGAGAATCATCCATGACGGGGCCAGGAAGGAGCGCCCTTGGGACAGGGAGAGGGGCCGAAGCCACCACTGAAAAGAGCTCCTGGTCCGTGGCGACAGAGCCACTAACCTCTGTAAGGAGGAAGGGCGCTTGTCCCAACAATGGAGAATGTCCAGCTGCAGAGGGCGCAGATGGAACTGGGCAAAGGGAACAGCCTCCATGGACGCCACCATTTGACCCAGCACCTGCATCAGGCGCCTGAGGGTATAATGGCGGGGCCGCAGCAGAGAGCGCACCGCTAGCTGGAGAGACTGCTGTTTGATTAAGGGCAACTTCACAAGTGCCGGCAAAGTCTCGAACTGCATCCCTAGGTACGTGAGACTCTGGGTCGGAGTCAGAGTGGATTTGGGAAGATTGACAAGCCACCCGAATTGGGCTAGAGTGGGGAGAGTGAGCGAGACACTCCGCTGACAGTCCGCGCTGGATGGAGCCTTGACCAGAAGGTCGTCCAGGTAAGGAAGCACTGCCAACCCCTGGAGGTGCAGGACCGCAATCACTGCCGCCATAACCTTGGTGAATACCCGAGGGGCCGTGGCTAACCCGAAGGGGAGAGCCACGAATTGGAAATGATCCTCTCCTATGGCAAAACGTAACCAACGCTGGTGTGAAACTGCGATTGGCACATGTAGATAGGGATCTCTGATGTCGATGGCCGCCACGAAATCCCCTTGGGTCATTGAGGCAATGACTGATCGCAGAGACTCCATGCGAAAATGCCGCACCCGAACATGCTTGTTGAGAAGCTTGAGATCCAGGATGGGCCGGAAGGTACCGTCCTTTTTGGGAACTAGGAAGAGGTTTGAGTAAAAACTTCTGAACCGTTCCCGAGTGGGAACTGGTACAATCACTCAGTTTGCCTGCAGGGATGCCACGGCCTGTGAGAAGGCGGCGGCCTTGGAGCAGGGGGGAGTTGAGAGAAAAAATCTGTTTGGCGGGCTGGAAGAGAATTCTATCCTGTAGCCGTGAGATATGATATCTCTCACCCACTGATCGGAGACTTGTTTTAACCAAGCTTCGCCAAAGTGGGAGAGCCTGCCACCGACTAAGGACGAGGCTGGAGCGGGCAGAGAGTCATGAGGAGGCTGCCTTAGTGGCAGAACCTCCTGCGGTCTTCTGCGGACGCGCTTTTGGGCGCCAGTTGGATTTCTGATCCTTAGCTGAGTTAGCGGACGAGGCGGAGGGCTTAGAGGACGACCAGTTGGAGGAACGAAAGGAACGAAACCTCGATTGATTCCTACCCTGGGCGGGTTTCCTGGTCTTGGTTTGAGGCATGGAAGTACTCTTCCCGCCAGTAGCTTCCTTAATTTCATCCAGCTGTTCACCGAACAGCCGGGAACCAGCAAAAGGGAGCCCAGCAAGAAACTTCTTGGAAGAAGCATCTGCCTTCCACTCTCGAAGCCATAAGATCCTGTGGATAACAAGGGAATTAGCTGAAGCCACCGCAGTGCGGTGAGAAGCCTCCTGCATGGCAGACATGGCATAAGATGAAAAAGCTGAAGCCTGAGAAGTTAAGGTAACCATCTCAGGCATAGATTCCTTGGTGAGGGAATGCATCTCCTCTAGGGAAGCAGAGATGGCTTTGAGAGCCCACACTGCTGCAAAAGTCGGGGAAAACGCGGCCCCCGCAACTTCATACACAGATTTGGCCAGAAGGTCAATCTGACGGTCAGTGGAATCCTTAAGTGAGGTGCCGTCAGCCACCGACACAACGGTCCGGGCTGAGAGCCTAGACACCGGAGGGTCTACCTTTGGGGAGTGCGACCATTCCTTGACCACCTCAGGTGGAAAAGGAAAACTATCATCAGAACCACGCTTTGGAAAGCGTTTGTCAGGACAGGCCCTGGGTTTGGTCACAGCGGTCTGAAAACTGGAGTGGTTAAAGAACACACTCTTTACTCTCTTAGGCGAGGTAAACTGATGTTTTTCTGCCAGAGAGGGTTGCTCCTCTGAGACTGGCGGATTGAGATCCAGTACAGAATTAATAGAAGCAATCAAGTCACTAAAATCTGAGTCACCCTTGGAGAGATCGATGGGGTACATAGCCTCCGAGCCCCCCGTGAGGGCATCCTCCTCATCTTGAGTCAGATCTTGAGTCAGAGCCGCGGGATGAGGAGGGGGAGGAAACCCTGCGCCTTCTCTTAGAAGGACGGGGTCTGGGACCTGATGATGAATCCTCTGTGAGCTCTGACGGACGGAGGTCAGAGGATAGGGATCCCCTGGCAAGAGTATTAGAGGCACCCTGTGAGGAGGGCTGATGAATATTCAACAAAGTCCTGGACAAAAGTCCCATGGACTCAGCAAAAGACTGGGATATGGACCTAGAAAAGGACTCTACGCAGGCCGGGGGTTCAGCCACAGGTGCAGAAGCAGCCTGAGAGACCACTGGGGGTGAGACTCCAGGCTGTGGTACCGCCAAGTTAGAGCAAACATCACAATGTGGACAGGTGCTCGGCTCAGGCAGCAGGAGCTTACATGCAGTGCATACAGAATAAAGCTTTGGAGCCTTGCTCCTTGTGTGAGACATGCTGCTGGAGTGGGGGCTTTGCAAGAGAATGAACCCCAGGGAGAATATACAGAGGTGCAAAACCGGAGACCGGCTGTGGCTTACCAGACCGCTGGAAGCGGTGTTGTGTGCCCTCCAGATCCCAAAGCCTGGACCCCCAATGCACAACACCTCAGCAGGGATGCAGAGTGCAGACAGGCCCAGCGCAGAGTGAACTCTGCCTGAGAAATGGCCGCCGGAGCGAAGAGAGGGGGCGGGACTAGGGGGCGTTCTTATAGAGGAGCGGGAACTGGAGGGCCATAGACCTACAGGAGAGGAGACACACCCCAGCAGTGGGGAGTGTCCCTCCCCTGTGCAGAACGGCCGCCGGGAGGAGCTGTGCCTGTCCCTCTTGCATGAGTGACATGCGAGGGAAGTTAACAGAAACTTTGCCGGAGGCCTAAATTTAAGCGGCGAGGCCGACGCGCAGGCACCATCGGCGCGGTTCTCGGGCGAAAGCTAGAGAACCCGCCGGAAATGTAAAAATAAACACATTCAGCATACTCTCCCCATACAATAAAGAACAGGGACCGCCAACACATAAACGTCTCAGGTACTTAGCTGCTGAGACGCAGGGCCAGGTCCCTGGGGATGAGTGCTCCGGTCCAAGCAGAATTCTCAAGGGGCTGTGGATGGAGACCAGTCTCCTGCCAGGCATGGAGACCATGCTGGCTCCCACTTCAAGCCAGAGCCCAGAAGGGATGGTGAAGGAGCACGGCATGTAAGGCTCCAGCCTTGGAAATCAACCTTAACAACACCGCCGACACAGTGGGGTGAGAAGGGACATGCCGGGAGTCCAGACGTGGACCCGCATTTCTTCAATCTCTTTCCAAAAGGCAAAAAATCATATGAGAATGCATGTGTGGATGTATGCCTCCTGAACACAAAGCGATAAACTGGCTGGGACTGGCTCACCAGGGGGTGTATAAGCTCAGAGGGAGGAGCTACACTTTTAAGTGTAGTACTTTGTGTGTCCTCCGGAGGCAGAAGCTAAACACCATCGTCTGGGTCTCCCAAAGGAACGATAAACAAAACCATCCACAGACTGTCGCTCAGGGGCGAATCGTAGAGTCTGGTGTTTAGCGGCTTCTCCGTGTTTCTTTTGAGGGACAATCCTTTCCTTTTGTGTATAGGCAAACACCTGTCACTCAATGGGAGCAGGGTAGAGAGGAGCTGCCAGGGACTGGCCTCTTGAACCAGTCACAGGCCGGCTTTTAAATGCATGTTTACAACGTGTATGTAAATAATAAGTGGCTGAAATGGCAAAGAATCAGTGTTTCACGGAGCCCATGGGTCGGAGAGCATGAAGCAGCCGCCAGGTTCACTTAGCTCAACAAAATGGTCCTTACAAAGCCCTGAGCTCAGTCCCATAAAAAGTATGGTCAGAACTGAAATAGCGAGAAAGAAGCCTACAAACCGTACTCTGTCACAGTAGGAATGGACAAAATTCCAGCACCGTATGGTGTGAAGCTTGTGGGAACTACCTGAAACATTTGGGCCAAGTTGGACAAAATAAAGGCAATGCCACCAACACAAGCTGCAAGGAGGTAAACGTCCAAGACACCTGGAATGTGATGAAAAACATACAATAAATCAATGTCTCTAGTATTGTCCAGACAGTACTGGAATATAGTAGTGATCCTAACTGTCTTCTGTAATTATATATATATATTATATATACATATATATACATATATATATATACACATATATATATACATATATATATACACACACATACATATATACACACATACATATACACACACATACATATACACACACATACATATACACACACATACACACACACACACACACAGAGTGTACTTATGGTTTCTTAGGTCTATAAGATTTTAGCTACAAAATGGTTTTTCAGCACTATGCACCCTTTGATGAATGACTAGACTGGACCGTAACATGAAGAAATCTCCGCAGTCAGGGCATGAGTAGCGTTTTAAGCCCTTGTGAGTCTTCCTATGATTGACCAGATGGGATTGACGGATGAAGTTTTCCCCACACTCTGGGCATGAGAAAGGTTCATTTTCAGCATGAAACTTTTGATGCATGATCAAACTTTGTTTCTGTGCGTAGAGCTTCCCGCACTCAGTACATTTATATGGCTTCTCGCCCGTGTGAAGTCTCTGGTGTCGGATATAATTTGCCTTCTGTATAAACTCTTTTCCACATTGGGAACACGAAAATGGTTTTTCTCCCGAGTGAATTCGACGATGCAGGACCAAACTGGACTTGTGCTTAAAGAAGCCTCCACAGTCGCCACAATAAAATGGTTTTTCTGCAGTCACCATTTTTCGGTTGAAGGGAAGGATTTTCTGGTCGGCTGTGGATATACCGCTGTCTTTACCACCTGGAAAATAGAAAAGGCCTTTACTGTGAAAAATAGGAAACCTGATGGACACCAAAGTTAGAAAAAAAATTTCTGGATAATAGTAATACAAAATGTAGTTCTCAAATAATACATCAGTATACTAAATTGAGATATGACTGAATGGAAGTCATCATGGATTCGGTTTGCCTATAGATGCATAGTTTTCTTTAGATAGAAGCTAATAAAGGCCTCTCTGACAAAATATTGAAGACTACAGCCGATCACTGGCCACAAATTCTCGGAAGGTCTCCTGACCATTAGGGCAAACCCCATTTTTATATTTTTCTTTTGTTTTTCCATTTATTTTATTTTACGAGGTTCATTGCGCTGTAAAAAAAAAAAAAAAAAAAGTGATGGTATGATTTTCCAGGTCAGTGCAATATACCTGCTTTGCCTGACTCTTCTGTTCCTTCTACAGGTCACAGATTATTCAGTTACCTGGCTCCTTTTTTATAAGCTGCCATGATTGCAGTGAGCATCCCGTGCGCATTGTGATTCTGCGGGTAGTCTGCAGATCTTTAATAAGATGGTGCCAGATGCGGAGCCAACGCAGACCAAGATTTCAGCTCAATTACCTCTTCAGTTAGCCAAAATCTCGATCTGGGCATGCACCGGATCGGCATTTTATTGAGGAGAGTTTGTAGAGTCAGACTGCGCACGGTTTTCAATAAAATGGTGCCGGATGCTGTGCATGCGCAGATCAAGATTTCTACTTAATAAAGAGGCCATTGAGCTAAAATTCCAGTTTGAGCATGCGCCATTTTAATGAAGACCTGCAGACTGCCCGTAGAATCAAACTGTGTATGCAATGCCAACCGAAATCATAGCAGCGATGCAGAATTTCAAAAAGAAGGCAGGTCACTGAATAATCAGTGACCTGTAGAAAAAACTAAAGAGGCAGGCGAAGAAGCAGAAAAAGACCCTACCCCCAACCGGTAGAATCACACTATGCACGCGATGCTAACCACAATCATGGCGGCGTTATGGAATTTCAAAAAAAGGAGGTAGGTCACTGCATAATCATAGCCTGAAGAAGAAACTAAAGAGGCAGGTGGAGAAGCAGAAGAAGACCCTACCACCAACCAGTAGAATAACACTATGCACGCGATGCTAGCCACAATCATAGCGGAGGCACGGGATTTAAAAAAAAAAAAAAAAAAAAAAAAAGAAGAGGTAGGTCACTGCATAATCAGTGACCTGAAGAAGAAGCTAAAGAGGCAGATAGAGGGGTGTAGAAGCAGAAGACTCTAGAATCACACTGTGCACGTGATGCTAACCACAATCATGGGGGCAGAAGCATGGCATTTCAAAAAAGGAGGTAGATGACTGCATAATCAGTTACCTGAAGAAGAAAAGAAGAAAAAGAAGAGGTAGGCAAAAGAAGACAACGACCATACTCCCAAAGTCCTGCACGAATGACGCCATCATGAAACTTTAGAGGAAGATTATTCAACAACCAAAGATCGGGTCTCTTCACTGCAGGTCTCCATTTCATAAGCAGCACAGAGCCATTATGGCCATGTATGTACTTTAAAGTGCCAAAACATGCTGACAGGTTCTCTTTAAATATGGTAACTGAGTAGGTTGAGGTATTAAATTCAGTGATACCAACGATGTGAATAATTTTCTTTTTATATTTTACAATACAAAACATTTTTAAATGGGAAAAAGGTTTTTTTTTCTTTTTTTTTTTTTAATATATTTTAAAGATTTTTACTTTGAGTCCCACAACCACAAGGGAACTTGAACTTCATTAAGCGCAACCACTCATACAATAGAATACAGTGCAATATTTCCACAAAACAATGTTAGGCATCCCATTAGATCATTAATTAGGCTGTCTTTTTGCAACTTCGAAGATCATCAGGGGATGATCCATACGCTGAAGCAGGAAGACAAATCAAAGTTTAGCACACACCTGAACACAAGTTTGTAGACACCTCTTTCTTAATTTTGACACAGGTCTTCATTGCTTCAGAATTAATCATTTTCAGACCACTAATGCCATCATCCTACAAGACACAGAAGTAGTAAGATCATGATAGAAGATCCAATCCTCTTGAAAAAAAACAACAAAAAAAAAAACAAAAAACAATGCGACATTTCATAGTACATTTTTATTACTGGATGTCACTGATTAAAAAGCTCTAAAAAGTCCATCAAAGTCTCGCTGCCCCGAGCCAGGCATTCAGGTTACCTAGAGGAAATTGCTTCTGGGCTTAATATGAACTATATATTTCAGTTATTGTATTCATTTAGGCCGCCTTCGTCAGCTGTCAATCTTCTAAACTTTGTATAATCTTTCTTGGTCAGGCACCCAATTCAGAAATATAATATAGAAATCTTCAACTCACTTCAATACCGTTACCTGTGAAGTCTGCCGATATTGGGCCATCAGGACTCTGCCATTCATTAACTCATTCCTAGAGCTATTACTTTTTATTTTCCCATCTACATAGTTGTGTGATGAGTGGCTTTCTTTGTGAGACCAATTGCTTTATTAGCACCAGCATCTCTGAAGCTATAGATGGATTACACTTGACAATAGTCAGTGGATAGCTCGTTAGAAAGGAGAAACTTTATGAGTGGCTCTTTGGAGTAACTTTTGGGGGAAAATATAATTTTGGGTGAATACAGGAGTAAGCACATTTGTTAGCCATTGTATAGCCACAAAGAATAAATAACATCTGTGATGAAAATATGCACTATAGAGCATTACGCACTACATTTTAAGCCCCAATGACAAATTAAAAATATTCTGGTTTCAAGATTTTATAAAAATCATTTTTAGGATATTAAATGGGCTGTCCGGTACTTTATATTGATGGCCTATTCTTACGATAGGTCATCAGTATCAAATTGGTGGGGATGAGGCAGCCAGCACTTCCACCAATCAGATATTCTGGTGGCCGGATGTGCTCTGTTGTAGAGTCACCATAACAGACGTTTTCCATTGTTTAACTTTTCTGTCAGCCAACTTAATGGAAAAAGCTCTGCTAACTACATATCCCCTGATGCCTTCCATAACTCCTTCACCACCCTCCCATCCTCTCCTCCCCCAAGCCTGTTTTCACCTTCCTGACCAGGTCAATATTTCACATTGGGCTGTGAAAATAAGAAAATTTTTTTTTTCCACTAAAACGTTGCTTTGGTCCCAAAGTTTTAATTTTCAAAAAAGGTAATAGGAGAAAATGGATCATACAATTTGTTCTACAATTTCTCCTGAGTTCACTAATAGTACATATGTGGTTGAAAACTACTTTGGGAGGCACAATGCAAAGTTCAGAAAGGAAGCAGCGCCATATTGGAGTTCAGATTTAGATGGAATTGTTTACAGGTGCCATGTCACATTGGCAGAGGCCATGACAAGTCAGAAAAGAGAACACCCCACATAAGTGATCCCATTCTACAAACTACACTTCTCAATGAATTCATCTAGTCATGCAGTGAGCAGATTGACACCACAGGTGTGTCACAAAACTTTATGCCATTGCACGGTGAAGGGAAAGAAGGGAATTTTGTTTACTTACCGTAAATTCCTTTTCTTCTAGCTCCAATTGGGAGACCCAGACAATTGGGTGTATAGCTACTGCCTCCGGAGGCCGCACAAAGTACTACACTTAAAAGTGTAAGGCCCCTCCCCTTCTGGCTATACACCCCCCCGTGGGAGCACGGGTCCCTCAGTTTTAGTGCAAAAGCAAGAAGGAGGAAAGCCAATAACTGTTTCAAAAACAAATTCAATCCGATAAACAATATCGGAGAACGTAACTTATCAACATGAACAACATGTGCACCCGAAAAACAAATACCCTAAGAAAAAACAGGGCGGGTGCTGGGTCTCCCAATTGGAGCTAGAAGAAAAGGAATTTACGGTAAGTAAACAAAATTCCCTTCTTTTTCGCTCCTAATTGGGAGACCCAGACAATTGGGACGTCCAAAAGCAGTCCCTGGGTGGGTAAAAGAATACCTCGTGATCGGGCTGTCAGGCAGCCCTTTCTTACAGGTGGGCCACCGCCGCCTGCAGGACTTGTCTACCTAGGCTGGCATCCGCCGAAGCGTAGGTATGCACCTGATAATGCTTGGTAAAAGTGTGCAGACTCGACCAGGTAGCCGCCTGGCACACCTGCTGAGCCGTAGCCTGATGCCGTAATGCCCAGGACGCACCCACGGCTCTGGTAGAATGGGCCTTCAGTCCAGAAGGAGTCGGAAGCCCAGCAGAACGGTAGGCGTGAAGAATTGGTTCCTTGATCCACCGCGCAAGGGTGGATTTGGAAGCTTGCGACCCTTTATGCTGACCAGCGACCAGGATAAAGAGTGCATCCGAACGGCGCAGAGGCGCCGTGCGGGAAATGTAGATCCTGAGTGCTCTCACCAGGTCCAACAGATGCAAACCCTTTTCAAATTGGTGAACTGGATGCGGACACAAAGATGGTAAAGTGATATCCTGATTGAGATGAAAGGAAGATACCACCTTGGGAAGAAACTCTGGAATTGGACGCAGTACTACCTTGTCTTGGTGAAACACCAGGAAGGGAGATTTGCAAGATAACGCCGCCAGCTCTGACACTCTCCGAAGAGACGTGACCGCCACCAGAAAAGCCACTTTCTGTGAAAGCCGAGAAAAGGAAATCTCCTTCATAGGCTCGAAAGGTGGCTTCTGGAGAGCAATTAGAACCTTGTTCAGATCCCAGGGTTCCAATGGCCGCTTGTAAGGGGGAACGATATGACAAACCCCTTGCAGGAACGTGCGTACCTTAGGAAGTCGCGCCAGGCGCTTCTGAAAGAATACGGATAGCGCAGAGACTTGTCCTTTAAGGGAGCTAAGCGACAAACCTTTTTCCAACCCAGACTGCAGGAAGGAAAGAAAAATAGGCAATGCAAATGGCCAGGGAGAAACTCCCTGAGCAGAGCACCAAGATAAGAATATCTTCCACGTTCTGTGGTAGATCTTGGCGGAGGATGGTTTCCTAGCCTGTCTCATGGTGGCAACAACATCATGAGATAAACCGGAGGTCCCTAGGATCCAGGACTCAATGGCCACACAGTCAGGTTCAGGGCCGCAGAATTCAGATGGAAAAACGGCCCTTGAGACAGCAAGTCTGGACGGCCTGGTAGCGCCCACGGTTGTCCTACCGTGAGATGCCACAGATCCGGGTACCACGACCTCCTTGGCCAGTCTGGAGCGACGAGAATGGCGCAACGGCAGTCGGACCTGATTTTGCGGAGCACTCTGGGCAACAATGCCAGAGGTGGGAACACATAAGGTAGTCGGAACTGCGACCAATCCTGAACTAAAGCGTCTGCCGCCAGAGCTCGGTGATCGTGAGACCGTGCCATGAAAACCGGGACCTTGTTGTTGTGCCGTGACGCCATCAGGTCGACGTCCGGCATCCCCCAGCGGCGACAGATCTCCTGAAACACGTCCGGGTGAAGGGACCATTCCCCTGCGTCCATGCCCTGGCGACTGAGAAAGTCTGCTTCCCAGTTTTCCACGCCTGGGATGTGAACTGCGGATATGGTGAATGCTGTGTTTTCCACCCACGTCAGAATCCGCCGGACTTCTTGAAAGGCTTGCCGACTGCGTGTTCCCCCTTGGTGGTTGATGTACGCCACCGCTGTGGAATTGTCCGACTGAATCCGGATCTGCTTGCCCTCCAGCCACTGTTGGAAGGCTCGCAGAGCAAGATAGACTGCTCTGATTTCCAGAACATTGATCTGAAGGGTGGACTCTCTCTGAGTCCACGTACCCTGAGCCCTGTGGTGAAGAAACACTGCTCCCCACCCTGATAGGCTCGCATCTGTCGTGACCACCGCCCAGGATGGGGGTAGGAACGACTTTCCTTTTGACAATGAGGTGGGAAGAAGCCACCATCGGAGAGAGTCCTTGGCTGCCTGAGAGAGGGAGACATCCCTGTCGAGGGACGTCGACTTCCCGTCCCATTGGCGGAGAATGTCCCATTGTAGAGGGCGCAGATGAAACTGCGCGAAAGGGACTGCTTCCATTGCTGCCACCATCTTCCCTAGGAAATGCATGAGGCGCCTCAAGGAGTGGGACTGGTTCTGCAGGAAAGATTGCACCCCTGTCTGCAGAGAGCACTGCTTGTCCAGTGGAAGCTTCACTATCGCTGAGAGAGTATGAAACTCCATGCCAAGATACGTTAGTGATTGGGTCGGGGTTAGATTTGACTTTGAAAAGTTGATAATCCACCCGAAACTCTGGAGAGTCTTCAGTGCCACGTCCAGACTGTGTTGGCATGCCTCTTGAGAGGGTGCCTTTATAAGTAGATCGTCCAAATACGGGATCACGGAGTGACCCTGCGAGTGCAGGACAGCTACTACTGCTGCCATGACCTTGGTGAAGACCCGAGGGGCTGTTGCCAGCCCGAAAGGTAACGCTACGAACTGCAGGTGTTCGCTTTCTATAACGAAGCGTAGAAAACGCTGATGCTCTGGCGCAATCGGCACGTGAAGATAAGCATCTTTGATGTCTATTGATGCTAAGAAATCTCCTTGAGACATTGAGGCTATGACGGAGCGTAGAGATTCCATCCGGAACCTCCTGGTTTTTACGTGTTTGTTGAGCAACTTTAGATCCAGGACGGGCCGAAAGGACCCGTCCTTCTTTGGCACCACAAACAGATTGGAGTAAAAACCGTGACCTTGTTCCTGAAGAGGAACGGAAGTCACCACTCCTTCCGCCTTTAGAGCGGCCACCGCCTGCAGCAGAGCATCGGCTCGGTCGGGCGGTGGGGAAGTTCTGAAGAAACGAGTTGGAGGACGAGAGCTGAACTCTATCCTGTACCCGTGAGACAGAATGTCCCTCACCCAACGGTCTTTGACCTGTGACAGCCAAATGTCGCCAAAGCGGGAGAGCCTGCCACCGACCGAGGATGCGGAGAGAGGAGGCTGAAAGTCATGATGAAGCCGTCTTGGTAACGGTTCTTCCTGCTGTCTTTTTTGGGCGTGACTGAGTCCGCCAAGAATCTGAGCCTCTCTGATCCTTTTGAGTCCTTTTGGACGAGGAGAATTGGGACCTGCCTGAGCCTCGAAAGGACCGAAAACCAGACTGACCCCTCCTTTGTTGGGGCTTGTTTTGTCTGTGTTGAGGTAAGGATGAGTCCTTACCCTTGGAGTGTTTAATGATTTCATCCAAACGCTCCCCAAACAATCGGTCACGAGAAAAAGGCAAACTGGTTAAGCACTTCTTGGAAGCAGAATCTGCCTTCCATTCTCTCAACCACAGGGCTCTGCGCAAAACCACGAAGTTGGCTGACGCCACCGCCGTACGGCTCGTAGAGTCCAGGACAGCATTAATCGCGTAAGACGCGAATGCAGACATTTGAGAGGTCAATGGTGCCACCTGCGGGGCAGATGTACGTGTGACCGAGTCGACTTGTATAAGCCCAGCTGAAATGGCTTGGAGTGCCCATACGGCTGCAAAAGCTGGCGCCAACGACGCTCCAATAGCTTCATAGATGGATTTCAGCCAGAGCTCCATCTGCCTGTCAGTGGCATCTTTAAGTGCCGCTCCATCTTCTACTACAACTAAAGATCTAGCTGCAAGCCTGGAGATTGGAGGGTCCACCTTGGGACACTGGGTCCAACCCTTGACCACGTCAGGGGGAAAAGGATAGCGTGTATCTTTAAGCCGTTTAGAAAACCGCTTCTCAGGATAAGCGTGGTGTTTCTGGATTGCATCTCTAAAGTCAGAGTGGTCCAGAAAAGTGCTTAATTTACGCTTGGGATATCTGAAATGGAATTTCTCCTGCTGTGAAGCTGCCTCCTCCGCAGGAGGAGCTGGCGGGGAAATATCTAACATCCTATTGATGGACGCTATAAGATCATTCACTATGGCGTCACCATCCGGTGTATCCAGATTGAGAGCGGTCCCAGGATCAGAATCTTGATCAGTTACATCCGCCTCATCACCCATAGATTCGTCCCGCTGGGATCCTGACCAGTGAGACGAAGTTGAGGGCCCCTCATAACGAGCCCGCTTAGGTTGTCTGGGACTGTTGTCTGAGTCAGAATCGTCACCCTGGGGTGCATGTGACACCCCCGGAGCTTGGAAGTGTTCCAGCTGAGGGGGACCAGGGAGCAATGATGCCACAGTGTCCATGGTCTGAGTTACTGGTCTAGACTGCAATGTTTCAAGAATCTTTGACATGGTCATAGACAATCTGTCAGCAAAAGCTGCAAACTCCGTTCCTGTCACCTGGACAGCATTCACAGGTGGTACACTCTGGGTCACGTCCAGCAGAGGCCCCGGCTGTGCAAGTTGCACAGGGGCCGAGCACTGCACACAATGGGGGTCAGTGGAACCTGCCGGTAGAGCAGCCCCACATGCGGTACAGGCAGCATATAATGTCTGTGCCTTAGCACCCTTGCGTTTTGCGGACGACATGCTGTTGCCTCCTTGTAATCTAGGAGGGTATATAGCCGAGAATCACCAGCGACCGTACAGTACAAAGTATTTGCAAACACAAAATACTCAGTATACAAACGGCACAAGTGGGGGTGAGCCCTTGAGGGCTGCTTACCGCCCGCTGAACAGCGGGTATGAGGCCGTAGAATCCCGTGTCTGGGTCTCCCCGTCTCCCCTCTGCAGCTCAGCGTGCAGGCAGGAATGGCTGCCGGCGTTCTGTGAAGAGGGGCGGACCGTGGGCGTGCCACAAACAAAGTGCGGGAAACTGCGTCCTACTGTGCCTGGTGTGAGGGCTGGAGTATGTAAAAAAGACTCCAGCCCTCAGCGCTGATGCTCTGTACAGCGTCCCGCCCTCCTCCTGACTGGCAGGTGCGGAGGCGGGAACGAACGAACTAGGCCGCAAAAGCCGGGGACTGTAGTAATAAGCGCGGCCGTGATATATGCACGGTCAGCGCGGAAGTCCCCGGCGCACCACAAGTCCCAGCCGCGTCGCAGTCCCAGCGGCCGGCGCGACCGTTCTCCCTGAGTCTACCCACTCAGCTAAGCTGAAGTGAGGAAATGGCACAAGCGCAGCAGCGCTGTTGCCCCCGGCGCACTAACACACCCAGCAATGCTGCGGTGTGCGCGCGTATGCACGGGGACACAGAGTACCTTGACGGAGCAGGGCCATGTCCCTGACGATACTCAGCTCCATATCCAGCGGCTTCTCCAGGGGCTGCGGATGGAGCAGGGTCTCAGTGCCTGGAGACCGGTAAAATCCCACTTCGCCCAGAGCC
Source organism: Anomaloglossus baeobatrachus (assembly GCF_048569485.1). Classification (NCBI taxonomy): domain Eukaryota; kingdom Metazoa; phylum Chordata; class Amphibia; order Anura; family Aromobatidae; genus Anomaloglossus; species Anomaloglossus baeobatrachus. The sequence goes on from NC_134357.1 coordinate 248,511,654, forward strand.
CTAATGGGGATGGGGAAGGAATCAGCATGTGGGCTCCAGCCTCCGTACCCGCAATGGGTACCTCAACCTTAACAAGCACCACCGACAGAAAGTGGGGTGAGAAGGGAGCATGCTGGGGGCCCTGTATGGGCCCTCTTTTCTTCCATCCGACATAGTCAGCAGCTGCTGCTGACTAAATAGTGGAGCTATGCGTGAGTGTCTGACCTCCTTCGCACAAAGCAAAAACTGAGGGACCCGTGCTCCCACGGGGGGGTGTATAGCCAGAAGGGGAGGGGCCTTACACTTTTAAGTGTAGTTCTTTGTGCGGCCTCCGGAGGCAGTAGCTATACACCCAATTGTCTGGGTCTCCCAATTAGGAGCGAAAAAGAAAAATAAAAAAAAAATAAAAATCAAACTAAAATGTTGTTTTAGCCCCAAGTTTAAAATTTTTCTAAGGTCTAATAAGAAAAAAAATGGACTACACAGTTTGTGTAATATTTCCTGAGTGCACCAATAGCCTCCATATAAATGTGAACTATTTTTGTGGCACAGTGCAAAGCTAATGTGACATGGCACCTGCAAACCAAGCCCCTGAAAAATCCCCCACAAGTGACCCCATTTTACAAATTGCACCCCTCAATGAATTCATCTAGGGGTTCAATGAGTATATTAACACTACAGGTGTGTCACAACATTTTATATAATTGGATGGTGAAGAAAAAACAATTAGATTTTCACCACTAAAATGTTGCTTTACCATCAGATTTCCAATTTTCACAGAGGTATAGATAAAACAGGCCCAAAATGTCTACACAATTTCTCACAAACGTGGCAATACCCAACATGTTACTGTGGAGTATTCTTTGGCCGCACCGCAGGAGTCTGCATCATATCCAGGGGTTGTCTTTTCAAAATAGATGTATGAGTGCTGCCAGGATTGCTACAGAGACTAATGGGGTGGGGGGGGGGGAAGTCAGCCTGTCAGTGCTCAGACCATACACCGCACACTGCATCAAATTGATCTGCATGGCTGGTATCCCAGAAGGAAGCCTCCTCTAAAAGATGATGCACAAGAAAGCCCACAGTTTGATGAAGACAGGCAAACTAATGACACATGGATTACCGGATCCATGTACTGTGGTGTGATGAGACAAAGATAAACTTATTTGGTTCATATGGTGTCAAGCAAGTGTGGCAGCAACCAGGGGAAGAGTACAAACACAAGTGTGTCTTGCCATAGACAAGCATGGTGGTGGGAGTTTCATGGTTTGGGGCTGCATGAGTGCTGCCAGCTATGGGGAGCTACAGTTCATTGAATGCCAACATGTAGTGACTAGTAAGCATAATCCCCTCTCTTCGCAATCCAACATAACGACCCCAAACACATTTAAGACAACCACTGTCTTGCTAAAGAAACTGAAATTAAAAGGTGCTGGGCTGGCCAAGCGTGTCTCCAGTCCTAAACCCTAATGAGCATCTGTGGGGCCTCTTCAAAGGTCTCTAATATTCACCCTCTCTGTGATGTCATGGAGGATGCAAGATGATTTCATTGTCTTCTGTTATGCTCTAGTGAACTCCATGCCCAAGAGTGTTGGTTTACAGAGCATGAGAGGACTCAGTTTAGTTAGTATGACACATATTAGTACACATTTAAGAAATAATATTAGTTCCGACATATGCATATCTGACATATATGCCACTCCCGTGTCTATATTTTTTATTCTTTTTTGCGACACCAGTAGACAAAAAGGAACATACCTCCACACTAGTGACAAAAGGACCAACACCAAAAGCAGGTAAGGACAGAAATAGGGGAGGGAAAATATAGGGTGCTGTCGTGGCTCTGGAAAATCTAATTACCATAAGTAATACCAATTTTTCCCTTCTCCATGACGGCGCCCAGGAGAGATCATCAAGGAATCCCCTAGGGAGGGACTACCGCCTGTAACACCTTTCTCCTAATGGAAAAATCACTAGCACCAAGATCCAACCTAGAGTGATTAAAAAAAAAAAAAAAAAAAAAAAAGGTAGATGGTGAAGATCATATGGTGGGTTTACAAATCTGCTCCAGAGAAGTCTTAGCTATTTCAGCCCAAGATGTGGAAGTGGCCCTGGTGAAGTGAGCTCTTAAGCCCAAGGGAGGATACGGATACCCTGGCTCTGTATTCCAGAGTGATCCCTGCTTTGACCCATCTGGCCAGGGACCCTTTTGACGCCGCCTGGCCTCTTATGGGACCCTGAAAAAGAACGAACAAGGTGGTGGTAGCCTTCCAGAACTCTTTGGTCACCTCTAGGTATCGTAACAGGTATCTCCTAACGTCTAGGGTATGAAACTCCCTCTCCTTTTCATTCTGGAGGTTATCACAAAAAGGAAGCAAGCACTATCTCCTGGGACTGGTGAAACCTAGAAACTACCTTTGGTAAAAAGGCTGGATCAGGTGTAAAGATTACCCTATCCAAAAGTATCTCCGTAAAGGGCTGGTTTATCAAGATAAAATGCAGCTCTCCTATCCTTCTTGCTGAAGTAAGACCTACCAAAACTGCGGTCTTGAGGGTTAGTGCTCTGATTGTGCATTCTGCCAGGTGCTCAAAGGGGGGCTTGGTTAAGGCTTTCAAAACTAAATTTAGAACCCACGGGGGGGTAAACGAGGTTAGGGTATTGATACAAAATTACCCACAGCCTTTACGAAACTTACCACCCAGGGGTGATCTGCCACCTTACATAAAAAAAAGTACCCCCAACGCAGAGATGTGGACTTTGAGTGTACTCAAACTCAACCCTATTTCTCGCCCCCACTGAAGGAATTCCAGGATAGCAGGCCAAGGCACTAGTAGTACTGGTAGTAATGATCCTTTTCTTACTCCCTATTAACATGGTTATCAGGCTATCTGAAAAGCCCCTAGATCTTAAGAACTGCCGCTCAAATGCCACGCTGTCAAATGAAGGCTCTTCAGGTTGGAATGCTGGACGGGACCCTGCAATGCTAAGCCTGGGACCTCCAGAAGGACCAGTTGGTCCTCTGTTGACATTAGGCGAAGTCCGGTGAACCAAGCCCTTCTGGCCAAAAGTGGGCTATGAGAACTGCTTCCGCTCAGGCCAACCAAATTTTCCTTAGGACAACCGGGATTAGTGATTGTTGGGAAGGCGTAAACTAAACCCCCAGACCAGTTTTGGAGTAGGGCATCTATCCCGTGAGGTGAGTCCCCTGAGTTTTAAGAAAAATAAATCTCCTGGTTTTCCTGTTTGACCGATCGGCAAACAGATCTATAACTGGCCTACCCCACCTGAGAGCGATCTTGTCGAATATTTCTGGATCTAGCGACCAATCATCCTGACTCAGCTGGTGACGGCTGAAGAAGTCTGCTCTCGTTTTCTCTGCCTCTCAGAAAATTTGCAGACAATGACAAAGTGTGATTTGGCCAAGACTAGTATCTCCTCTGTCACTGCCATGAGGTTCCTGGACCTCATGTCCCCTGTTTACGTAGGTTACCACTGTTATATTGTCCGATAGGACCTTTATATTGTGCCCTGACAAGTCCTGCAAGGCTCCCTCGAGTGCCATTTTTATATCTGACAGCTCCCTCAGGTTTGATGATTCCTTTTTTAATTCCTTTGACCATTCGACCTGAAGGACTTTCTTTCCGGTATGAGCCCCCCCACCCCCAGAGGCTTGCGTTCGTCGTTATGATTTCTTTATCTCCCATAGTACGCCCCTACAGAGGTTGTCTCTCTTCAACCACCAACATAGCGAGTCCCTGGTGGACTGGGAGATGGAAATCTTTCTGTCCAGCCTTTCGCTGACGTCCATTTCCCTTAAGATTGGAGCCTTTGAACATGTCTTCTGGCCGAGATAACTGCAGGAATACAGGAAGTTAGGGATCCGAGAGCAGACATCGCTCTCCTGAGAGGGGTAACCGGCTCGACTATTAGGTTCCTTATTGATTCTTCTAGTCTTCCTATTGTTTCTTCTGAAAGGAGTGACCTTTGGCATCTGAAATCCAGGAGAATGCCTAGCAAGATTTGTATCTGTTTGGTGATGACTTTTGGATTTTCTTTTTATATTTATAATCCAGCCGAGCTCTGCTAAAATATCCAAGACCTGACCTATTGCCTCCATGCAGCTTGATGGTGATCTCCCTACCACTAAGAAGTTGTCCAGGTAGGGTATGAAAAGGATATCCTTCTCCCTGATGTGTGCTGACATTCCTGCCACCAGCTTTGTAAACACTCTGGGAGCCATTGAGAGACTGAAAGGTAGGGCTCGAAACTGCAGATGGGTAAGCTGACCCTGAATATATACTGCTACCCTGAGAAACCTCTGATGTCCCTGAAAAATAGGCACATTATAATATGCATCCTTGAGGTCTATAGTTGCCATGAAACAATCTGGTTCCAGAAGCCTTACTGCCATGGCAACTGTCTTCATCTTGAAATGCTTCTGTATTATAAATTGGTTTAAACCCTTTAAAATTTATGATGGTTCTGAAGGATGCACCTGGCTTTTTATTTTTACTGAGAAGAGTGGGTTGTAAAACCTTTCCCTTCTCCTTGTGGAACCGGGGTGAGCACGCCTTTCCGTAACAAGGACCTCACTTCGTCCTCTAAGGCCTTCTGCCCCCCCCTCTCAAGCTCTGGGTATTTGTGATCATGAACCTGTCTGGGGGAAGGACAGTAAACTCTAGCTTCAACCCTTCAGCTAAAGTGCCCAGAATACAATGGCTCGCCGAAATCTTCTCCCATGCAGGAAGGAACCTCAACAGCATCCCACCTACCTGGGTCCTAGCGTCATTGTCTTCTGGGTTTTCTGAAGGCCCTGGAAAAACACCCTCCCTTCTGGATTCCTTTTTCCTGGGTCCTTCCTTCCAGTTCTGACTTCCCCTTTTCAGGTCCCTAGGCTGCCTATTTCTCCTGCCAGGATTGAATGGTCTTCTAAAATCTGGGAGGTTAGCCTTTGTGAATCCCTTCTTGGAATAGGATGCCTTCTCCAGTATTTCATCCAGGTCCTTTCCAAAGAGGAGTTCTCCTTCACACGGTACCCCAGAGCCTCGACTTGGATTGGAAGTCTCCCCTCCAGTTCTTCAACCATAAGGTTCTCCTGGCAGAATTTGAGAGGGAACAAGTCCATGCAGTGAGCCTTACAGCATCCGCCGATACATCTGCCAGAAAATCAGTCACTTTCCCAACAATTGGCAGACTAGAGAGCAGCTAGTCTTTTGGGCAATTGTCCTTTACCTGTGTCTCCAGCTGACCAAGCCACAAACTCAGCGACCTAGCAGTGCACATAGGTACGATGATTGGCTTGAAAGCCACTGCTTCCGATTCCCAGGCTCTTTTCAGGAAACTGTCTTCTTTTTTTGTCTAAGGGGTGCTTCAGCAATCCCGCGATATCAAATGGGAGGGCCAAAATTCTGAATACCTTGGACTTGTCGGCATCTATTTTTGTGATTTTGTCCCATACTTCTGACTCTTCTGAATCAAATGGATATTTTCTTTTAATTTCTTTGGGAATAAAGGCCTTTTTATCCGGTATCTTGCATTTCCACTTGATTAAAGCCATGATGTTTTTGTGTACGCGACTCCGGCCCCCCAAATATGTCCTGAATGGATCTGGGCTCTCTGATGTCCTCAATCTTCATAGTAGACCTCACCGCCTTTACTAGTCTTCCAATATCCTTTATTGGGAAGAACGGCTGCCCTCCCTCAATGTCGGAGGATGATGAGGAATGATCTGAGCAAAATGTATCGATCTCCCCATCTTCTCCGTCATCATCTGGGCTAGAGACTCCTGTGGCCATCTGTCTCCCTGAAGATGTGCCCGGCATAACCTCCCTCAGGGATCTCTGCACCTCATCCTTAATTAGGGATTTCAAATTCTCCAATAGGGATGGGTACTCCTCCGATAGTGTCTTGTATATGCAAGTCTGACACAGCTTTTTATTAGAAGTAGTGACCAGCTTAGTCCTGCAAAGGGCCCATTCTCTAGGTTTTGTCTTGGGCAGTGATTTCCTAGGCTTGTCCTAGATAAAACAGAATAGAAGAGACATTACAGACAATCAGTCACAAGTGCATCAGGGAACCCCCCCCCCCCCCACCCACCAGGGAGCCAGAATACTAGGGCTGGAGGTGCAGTCTTTGCTTCCACAGTCTCTACAGGCCGCTCCATGTTGGCAAAGCGCCATTCCTCCTGCAGCAATTTTGAGGCAGTTTCCCACTGCCGTGACGTCACCGCAAGAACTCCACTTCCGGTCCGGGTTACTGGGCGCTTGCAGACAGCACCGGATCGCTAATTGGATGCTTCCTGGGAGACACTGATGCCAAACCAGGCCATGCTCCTCTTTCTGGGTACTGCCAGGGGTCTGCGCAGGGAATGCACTGACGTCAAACCAGGCTGTGCTCCCACCCCTCCCAGGAGATGACTATATGGTTAGTCTTCTTTCTTCTCCTGGCAGCGCCAGGTGCTGTATGCTCACCCCTCCCCCCCCTCCCACCCCCCCTCACCAAGGACAGGAAACCAATGAAGCATATAGAGGCTCCACCGTTTAAAAGCTGTAGGTCTCCTGTCCTTCGGGGTGGGTGGACTCTCTCTCCTGAGTACTGTCGTGGAGAATGTAAAATACTGTATTGTTGCATCTCCATTACCTGACAGACCACATTGCTGAATTTGGCATGAAACTTGGCTGATTCAATAACTGCAGAGTTCAAAACCTCCTACATCAAAATCAACACAAACACTATGTGGCAGGAAGTTTACGGCATAGGTTTCCACGGCCAAGTAGCTGCATGGAAGCCTTACATCACCATCACAATGCCAAGTGTTGGATGCTAATGGTAATGTTTTGATAGTGGAGGAATAACACGATGGGGTTGTTTTTCAGGGGTTTACTCAGACTTTTAGTTTCACTGAAGGGAAACCTCAATGCTTCAGGAGAAATGTATACTTACACAGGGTTATTTGGTTATTTTCTGTTCCATCATAACTGTGCCCCAGTGCATACAGCTAGGGCCAGAAGTGCAAAATTGGGCATGTTTGGAGTTGGAGAACCTTATTGGTGGTATAAAGCTCTGACCTCAACCCCACTGAGCCAGGCGTCTCAACATCCGTGTCTGACATCACAAATGCTCTTCTGGATGAATCTAATGTAATATGCAGATATCCCAATAGTTTTGTACATATTGACCCAGATTCATCAAAGCAATTTTGCCAGAATAGTAGCATAATTTGCTTTGAAAAGTTGCAAAACTTTTGCGCAACTACCAGCTGCCCCTCAAAATTTCAAGTTTTGTTGTTTTCATGCCAGTTTCTCTATCTCTGCCAAAATGAGCGGAGCTGGGCAGGATGGGGCGTGACGCCACAGGTTGTCTAATTCATGAGGAGCAGCATTCCTTACAACAGAAATATTATGCCAGCCATAGACGTGGTAGACAGGGGCCTATTAATGAATCAGAATTGGCTAACGCTAACAATCCCCCATTTGAAGACCGGTATCAAAATTGCCGAGTCATAGTGTATATGTTTCCATTACTTCTATCTTGAAACTAATGAAGTTCAGCTTAACACAGCCACCTCAAACTGCAGTGAACCTCTTACTTCCTACCTCATCGTCCTCTGTTTCAGAGTCATCACTTTCATCATCTTCAAGATATCTCGGAGGTGGCTTTTGCATTTTGTTTTTCAATCCATCTGTACAACAAAAAACGAGTTTGTTTTTTTTTAAATTCTCTTATACATTTTCTAATTGTTTTATTTGTAGATTTTTGTGCATTCTTTAAAGTGAACCTGACATCTGATACATGCTGCTCATGGATTGGGCATCAGGTATCACATACTGGCTGTATTCACGCAGCCAGTGAACAAACTGCACTGGAGACGAGTCGAAGAGGTGGGTCCCCGGTGGCTTCTCCCTGCCCACAGCCCTGGACTGACCGGTCTCTCCTTATACACACACACACACACACACACACACACACACACACACGTAGACAGAGACCAGTCAATCCAGGGTAGAGAGAAGCCTCATGGGACCTGCCTGTCCAACTAGTCTCTAGGGGCTTTTACTCTAAAATGCCGCAGTGTTTCAGAGTCAAATATACCTGGCTTAGCGGATACATGCAGTGTCTGATACATGCTGCCCGTGGATCAGGCAGCATGTATCACCTGACAGGTTTTCTTTAAATGTGTGTCCTATGAATACATTATACATGGTTTTACATAGACATACATTTTTGTTTATTTTATTAATTTTCACGGGTAATGGGATTTTTCAAATATATGCAATACAGTTTAAAAGTATTCTCAATATCAGCTGGTTGTTAATATTGTCACTCTTATTAAAAAGGGTTCCTGTCATTTCACCGAAAACCAGAGTAAGAATAGTCTTGCTGTATTCATTCACACCAAAATGTAAAAATGCTATTAGTGTACTTATCAATCTGAGTTGTACTGGAAGTGCCCAATTCTTGGGAACTTGCCAGCCACTCTTTGAGTGAGTGTTTGATCATCATCAGCACTATAGGTCCTGGAGCTACCTTTGGCCTAGGCCATACGGCAAGAAAATCGGTGCGAGTGGAGTGCGATAAAACATCGCATTCCACTCGGACCAATATTAGCCTGTGTGTCAGCACACATCAGTGATTATTTTCTCAGCCCTAATCGGACCGAGAAAACAATCGCAGCATGCTGCGACTGTAATGCGAGACGCTTTTCTCTCGCACCCATTCAAGTGAATGGGACGAGAGAAAAATCGCACTGCACTCGCGGTACACCGGTATACCGCGTGTGCAGAGCGAAAATCGCAATAGCGGGCAACGTAGGAGAGAGGGAGACAAATCCCTCCCTCCCCTCCTCAGTGTCGGCCCGCCCCTCGCAGCTGAGGTCCACTCACACAGTCGGACCTCAGACGCAGGGATACTAGCATGACACTCTGCTCCTGCTGTGCTGCCAGCGTGAGCCGTGTCATGCGAGCATCGCACTAGTGCGCCATGTGGCCCCGGCCTTTCCCCGACTTCCCAACATATACTGCATCATGAGAGCACCAACCCTTACTGAAAACTCATGTACTAAGGGTTCGAATAACGGGACTGAGAAACTAAGTGTGTGGTTAACACTGTAATAAAAAAAAAATGTAACAAATATTTCTATAGGCTATTCATGATAACAAAAATAGAGGAATTACATTATGAATCATTCACAGGCAGTAATTTTAGCTCCTTTTCTTTTCCCTTCAATATCGGGAACAAGAGTGGAGGGAAACTAAGGGTTTCAACTGAGAGGGTCGGAGTCAAAATCAGGGAAATTGAGGAGTCGGAGGTTTGGCTTACCGACTCCACAGTCCTGCAAGCGGATGACTGGAGGTGTACGCTTATTTCCCCACAGTATGGGATTGTGGTGGAGGAGTACTCAGATTAGTGGTGGAGGACACCAACCAGGTTGTACTGGAGGATGTGAAAATGGTCAAAAAATGAGACATGACTAAGTGGTTTTAACCTACTGGAGTCAATATCAGTGGATGCCACAATTGGGAGTCCCGGAGGAAATTGTAAGTGGTTATGTATTTAGGCCTCTTTCACATTTCACTATTTTGATCTATATTTCATCAGTATCTGTATGCCAAAACCAGAAGTGTCTCCAAAACATAGAACAGGTGTCAGTGTTTCAATTATAGCTCTTCTCTGTAAGCTCTACTCCTGGTTTTGGCATCCAAACACTGATGAGACACTGACAAAACACTGATGTGTGAAAAACGCCTAAGGAATAGGAATAGAAGACAGGAGTTATAGGACCAGATTTATGTAAGACGTCATTGAGTGCTGTTTGTCTTTTGTAGCATAGATATCCTTCTGGAATAGATTGTGGGGGCCATTTGCAGGACCCTTAAATATCTAGAACAGCAGGAAACGTTAGCCATGCACTCCGTAATTTATTAAGTGACTTTTCACTGCTATGGCAAGGCCATACTTGTGGATGCGCCACTGTGCGGGCTTCCAAAGGTTTTGTGGTGGGTGAATCACTTTGCATTGGGAGCACAGATTTTGCGGTGTTAATTTTTCTTTTTGGGGGGAGGTGTGGGGAGGGGGGGTCATATTGCTTTTCCAGTAGCTATTTTATTACCAGTAATGGGGAGAACACTCATCAATATGCACTGACTGGTGACGAACCCGAGTGGGGGGTGTTTTTTTTGCAGGGTGAGTTGAAGTTTATATTGCTACTATTTTAAAAAGGTTATCTAATAATTTTTATCACTTTTTTGTGGAGGCTTCGGTCTAAATTCCTGAATATAATTGAGAATCATGCTCGATAGTGAGACAGATTGTCACTTTAGACTCCGCAAGGCTTTTGTTCGGACAGTGTCCCCTCTTTATAGGAATGCACAAAAACAACTAAAAAGACTGATATTACCGATATCCCGTATATGTAATAATCTCACTGGGTAGGATATTAATAAAACTTAACCTTTGACAATAACATTTTTTGACTAGGTGTCAACTCACACTTCGTGCCTAATGACGATTTCCTGAAAAACAAACGGATACCACCAAAACAAACAAAACAAAAACCCAACATCTCCATATACTAATTTTTGACAAAACTATCTTAAGAATAAAGGTCCCAATGTGTTTCATTGCTGTGATTGCAATTCATCAGGAGACATAGAGAATCTATACTTAGTACCCCTAAAACCATAAGAGTGGGTCTCCCATTTATCAACAGAAGAGAGGCACGTACACTATTTTTGAAGATTAATAGTAACAACTAATAAGTGATTCTGTTATCTTTGCCATTTGTGATCTGGAGCTACCGTAGTGGCCACATAATAGTGAGGAGCGTTATGAGATGGACTCATTTAGTGTCCCCACTGCCACTTTTGCTCAGTATGTAATACACTTGCATACTGATCTATGAAAAACAACCAATTTATATATTGCCATCACTTTGGGTAGTGACACTTGAGTGCTGGGCTAGTGGCAATAAGACGTCACACTATTTAATATGGTGTTGGTGGCAATATGGTGTATGCAATAGAATAATGCCAGGCACCATAAAGTTTAAATAGGTGCCCCATATACTGAGCGCCCCTTTAGTCGGTGGTGTTGATAAATTGGAGAGACCCACTCTTATTGTATAGAGTCTATATGTACATGAAATGCCATGAAGGGGTTCTACCAGCATGGATTCCCATTTATTACCAGTTCTCTTAAAACGCCTCACCTGATCTATCACCTATAGGAATTTCATCCTCCTCTTCTTTAAACTGTAGGTCGCCTTCACCACCATCAATTACCACAATATTCAGACTGGCATCCTAAATTCAATACAAAACAACGCAATCAGCACAATAAGGAAGGGAAGTATCCACATATAAAAAAGGGACACTAAACGTAAAAAGGCAAGGAAAAGAACTACTTTTTTCTTCATTAAAAGCATACAAAAGAGCTGAGTATGAAGAACCCACAATTAATAAAAGCTAAAGCCTTATTGAAAAGTAGAAAAAAAAATATAAAAAATGTTTATGGTCAATCTGAAATTCTGATGTGATATCACCCCCAGACGATACGTGCATCTCTCCTGGCACATCAGAAGGAGGTAATGTCAAGGGAGAAATTTGGGTAAGACTGCTAATTGAGTCTTTGTTTAAACTATCCAGACTCCGGTGCCGAATTAGCTGTATATCAGAGCTGATGTTAATGTATCAGACCATGATTACACAAGACATGTTCTCGCTTTGAGCCAGCGTCTCCAACTGAAACTCGTGTATTCAATAGATTTATTATACAGAATGCATCATTGACCTTGGAACTAGAACACAGAATCTAGGGAGTGTTCTACTCCCCAATTTCTCCCAGCATGTTATGAAATACATCTCTGTTCGTTATACATTCTGTGTGAAGCTACTGATAAAACTTTTGCTCATCATTATTAAGACTTTTTCATTGTTTGTACATTTGTTTACTTATCCTTGGTAACCCCTTCATGACTATACAGCTTAGAATTATATTATAAGTTTGTGCAATTGCTACATAGACACACAGAAAATTATGCTACTACATCTATATTTTGATTATTTACATACACAGATATTCTTATTACATTTGAATAAACAATTTATAGCTTAGGCCACCTCCACAGTAAGGGTTACCCTATTCAGAGCGCACTTATTTTACTTTTATTAGTTTACTGGCTGTATGGAATTTCTTGGGCTTGCAATGTTTGTATGGCACATCAATGTAGATATACATAGTGTCAGTTATGTTGATGAAACATGCATTTCTGTGGTCTAGGTTTTACATGTGATGGCATTTCAGATTAACACCGTTTATTGTGTCAATTTAGGGATATTTCCATTGGTTCACATTCATTTATTTATCAGCCTAACATTCTAATGTTATCTATTTTATATTCGGTGATTTCTGTACTCACCTCCTGCCATTTTTGGGTGTTGTGGTATCACCTCTGTTGGCCTCCCACTTTTTAGAGGTTTTTCTATTTTCAATAAAGCTTTACCTTTTAATAATCTGGGGGTTTGGGGCACATTTCATTTGTAGGCGTTTATCCATTTCATGGCTGAACCATTTAAGTATCTTCTTTCCTGGCATTTAATGGCTAACTAAATCGGCTGTCAAGTGTCTAACAGCTGCTGGCGGATCGCAGATCTACCCGCAGCTGGTAACCAGTTAAATGCTGCTCTCAATCACTGACAGCGGCATTGAACAAGCGATGACAGGAAGCAGGTCACTGATCGTGCCCATATCATGAGATTGCAGCGTACTGATGGGTTGTCAGGATAGCCGGGGGTCAGCTGATGACCCGTGTGTCATCACAAAACAGTGGTCAGACTAATCTTTTTTGTTATATTTTAAAACGCAGTATGTCCGCCCCAAAACTGAAATTGAACCATTTAGATCTCCACATAGGTGACAGAGCCCCTATAAATATGATAAATCAGTTTGATTACATATGTAAGGGAGGTGGCTTAGGTGCACACTTGGCGTGGACATGTGCCAAGTGCACCAATTCCACCCATACCCTTATAGTGATGGCCACTCCAAGCACTGGCATTCACTGCATACAGGATCATAGTGGTCATCCCCCTCTGCTGTATTTAGTGGCAACTGCCTGCACCAACGATCACAAATCAATGGCAGCCGATGCTAACAGGAGAGGTATGTCCATGTTCGCGCACTCTCATCCCTCTCCTGTGTAGTGGCTGGTCGGTGCACACTGCCGAAGGCGGCCACACAGCGGAGGGGATAAGAACACAGCCCCTGCACACATTGACACTGGAAAGGACAAGCACATGCATATACAGTGTGTCCAGGGCTCGCTATTTATGTTCAATCTATTTTTAGTAAACATATATTATACATATACAGCATGTGAAACTGAATGACTGACATGTCAAACTTTTTATAAATTGCATAGTAAAGAAATCAGGTTTTCTCAATCTGTCACAATTTGACCGAATAATGAACACTTTTCATCTATAAACCTCAAAAAAACATCTTCAAACTGGATTCCGACGAGAACCCAGGAAAAGGGGAGGAGAAGAGAAGAGAGAGAGAGAAGAAAAAGGAAAGAAAGGTGGGAGGAGGGAGGAAAATTAGAAGGGGAAGTGTGGGGGAGGTAGGTAGCAGTGTGAGTAAGCTGGGAAGACGAAGGCAGACACACAAGGGAAAGGGGTGGGTAATTCGATTTGATTAGGGTGGGGGAGGGGCACTCTGTCGTCTGAGAATCAGGTGATCCTACATTCTTGTCCGGTTCATCCCTGACCATGCTTTACTCCACCAATTTAATAAGATGTTATGGCTCCATCAAAACAGTTTAACAAAATCTGAAGAATCTTTAAAAAGGATCCATTCTCCCCAGGTCCTGCAAAATTTGTCTCTAGTACCCGCAATGTCGGCAGAGAGCTCCTCCATCCTATATATGTTTGCCATTTCAGAGTACCACTCCGAGATAGGAGGGATTGTGGAGGACTTCCAGTACCTAGGTATGACAGAGCGCGCCGCCGCCAGGCAGAAGCGGAGTATGTCTCTCTTATGATAAGCGATTAAGTGTGGTAACATAGAGAGGAGGACTATCTTGGGACAGTTATCCACGGCTTTCCCAGTTATAAGCTGATAGTTAGCAAGGACTTTTCCCCAAAACTGTTTTATTCCATCACACTCCCACCAGATATGTCATTGTACCGACGTCTTGCCCACATCTCCAGCACATCGCAGACACCGAAGGGAATATAATATGTAGTTTAGATGGAAACTGGTACCAACGTGTCAAAATCTTAAAATTGTTCTCCCCTGCAGAGCACGGGACTGACAATTTATGAGTAAATAAGAAACATTTCTTCCACTCATCGGCAGAGAAGTGTTGCTTCAGCTCCTTTTCCCAAGCCAATTGGTAGCCTCGTTTGCCTGAGACCCCAACTCTGATAAGAATACCGTACAGAAGGGAGACTGTGTTCAGGCGGGATGTTTTTAGTAAACAGTTCCTCAAAGGCACTACAAGTGCCCCGGACTCGACCGACTGTTCTCCCCGGAGAGACAAATGCCCGTAGTTGGAGGAACTCCAACCATTGTGAACTTCTAGACGGGAGTTGTGTCCGAAAGGTTTGGAATGAGGGTAATTTACCATCAATCAGTATATGTCCCAAGCGGATGTCTTCCTCCGCCCTCCAGCCGAAGTAGTTTCTCTGTTTATATCCAGGGCGAAATGATGGAGTATAGAATAAGGAAGCAAGGGGACTAACTAGTTGTGGAGGGGACATTTTTTTGGATACTATGTGACTAACTTTGAGCGTTTCTTTGGTAAAATCTGAAAGCATCCCTACGTTAGGAAGATCTGAAGGAGGTATCCAAGGCAGATGTTTGAGAGGGATCTCCAGTCCTTCTTGCTCTACCTGTATCCATTGCTTAGAGTCGCTGTTGAAATGCCAGTCTAATATATGGGTCAAGGCTGCAGCCTGCATGTAGACTCTGAAGTTAGGAAGGCCCGCTCCTCCACACTCCCTTGGAAGAGTAAGAGTGCGTAAGTTGATTCTTGGTTTAATTTTACCCCATATGAAATCGGATAATAGCAGATTGAAGGGTACGAAAAAAACTACTGGGAGGAGAAATGGGGATGGTTTGAAAGTAGTACAAAAAGCGTGGCAGGATATCCATTTTAAGGACATTCATCCTGCCCATCCAAGACAATTTCAGTCCCCCGTAAGACTTTAAGTTCTTGATTGTACCTTCTAGTAGTGGTAAGTGATTAAGTGTATATAGTTTGGAGAGGTCCGCTGGGATTGAAATACCCAAATATTTAATGGCCGAGGGTCTCCATTTGAATGGGAAGTTAGACATTGCCCGGGAAACTTCAGTTTGGGTCAAAGAGATATTTAAGGCTTCTGATTTTGATAGATTAACTTTAAAGTTACTAAGGAGGCCGAATCGTTCGAATTCCATCATTTAGACGGGATCGATATATGAGGTTGTGAGATGTATAACAGGAGATCATCTGCATATAATGCGATTTTATGATGGGTATCCCCGATCTTGAGTCCCTTGATGTTACTATTCCCCCTGAGAGCGTTAGCTAAGTGTTCCATGATGACTACATACAAAAGCGGGGATAAGGGGCAGCCTTGTCTGGTCCTGTTTCGTATAGCAAAGGAGGAGGATAAAGCCCCATTAATTCTGACCTTAGCGGTTGGGTTATCATATAAAGCGCCAATTTTCTGTAGAAATCGGGGTCCCAGTCCCAACTGACCCAATGCTGCCCTCAGAAATCCCCAATGGACTCTGTCAAAGGCTTTCTCAGCATCGATGGCTAGGAGACCAGGGCTCACTATTTAGATCACACAAAGCTCCACAACTGCCAAATACCGTAAGGCGAGGGGCGCAGTATTGTAATTGAGAGTACAAAATGGTGCACTGAGCCCTTGGTCATACAAAGGGTGCACCAAAGCCTTCGTATTTACAAATCTAATAAAATTGCTTTTTTTGCTTTGCACAATTTATATTGTCGATTTCAGCCTCCTGCCTGCACTGCAGAGCTGTTCTGGTTCTGTTGTGGCCAAGCAACTTTTGCTCCCTCACAGCGCTCAGCGAACACAAACAGGAGAGGCAAGTGCTGTCAGCGCTTCCTAAACTACATACACTGCGCTTCTTCAGCAATGTGTATACACTGTTCAGGAAGGCAGAGATGGTAAGAAACAATTTCTGCCTTTTCAATCAGCCCTTCAGCTGTGACAGAGCAGATTCCCAGCTCCCGCAGCCACAAACTCTGTGCAGTTATTGATTCTCATCCTACAACATCTCTGCAGAGAAATATGCAGACCGGCCTGACGTTTTAAAATGTTGGCTGACCATTTTCTTTTCAAATGTTGACTGGCTCATTCACACATTCTATTGAAACAATTTATTTTTTCAGTGAAGTTTTGGACACTTTTCGAGAAGCGTTAAGTTAATAGGAGACCACGCTGCTTTGTCTTTTTCCTGCTTTACTTAACCAATAAAATCGTTATGTACCATTGTCTCAAAGGAATCCACTTGGCCTCTGTCCGGGAGATTAGCAATTTTATCGGCTGCATCCACTGGTCTTTTATTGCTTTGGTGCACACGATTAAAAGTCAAGTTACCTAAATAGAAAAATCGCAAGAGAAGCTTAATGAGTACTACAGAAACTATAACAAGATGGATCAGGTACCTAGAAGTGTCGAGGTCATGCTCTCATGCCCTCCTCGCCATTTTAGGTTCCACTATGTTATTAGGGCTGGTGATCCTTTACTGCAACAAATAGGATTGTTGTAGGCTGCTTCATAAGGAATCTCATTAACATAGTAAAGCAGTATTTACCTGAACTGACGCTTGGAGCAATATTCCCCTCTTCTTCACACTGAATTTCATGGTCATGTTCTTGTGGATATTTTTGATTGGACGGATCTGTACAAAATATGGAAACATAGCCAAGTAAAGGGGTTGTCCAGATTAATAAAAACAAACAAAGTTACTTAATTGCTTCCTGTGAATTTCATGTCTTTTCTAGTCCTAAAGGAACATGCCCCTTTGTAATAGGATATTAATACGGCATCCTGCCTTACCTCCAGGATTGTGATCCCTGGGCTCCTGTTTTCTCACTCCCAGCTACACACAGGCACACAAATGGTAAACCGAGCACTGCCACTGTGAGCCTATGTGCAGATGTCAATAGCAACTGTGGAATGTAAGGAGCTTGACAGATGGAGAGTTCTCCATCTGTCACCTCATCAGCTGTCTACAAGGCATCACAGAGTGGCGATACGTTACTATGACAACTGAATTCCTAAAAATGGCGCCTTGATGTGCCAAAGACCAAAGTCTGTTAGGTACTTCTGGATGGAGGCTCTGGTAGGTCGTCTGTTAATACATGGCCTGTTTCACACATTTGTATTTTGCAATCAGAGTACAGATGGCGACGCATGGACTGGTACCAGGTCTCCTTACCCGAACTGAACAGTGTCATATATGCATATCAGGGTGTCAAGTTCAAATTCAGAAACCCATGGCCGAATCACGCATCACGGTCCAAAACGTAGATGTTTAAAACGGACCCAACACTGACAGGCTTAGGTAATGGAGATATCAAAGACTGCATGTGAATAATAAATATTGTTACAACAATGAATTACAAAATGTGAAAAAACTCAAATCTGTGTGTTTTGCCCATCCCTCCCACCTAATAAATGGAATTAGAAGGACAAAGTCTTAAGCATCCTAAAGTGGCACCAGTAAAGATTACAACTGTTGCCTTAAATATTGAGACATTGCACAGGTCTATTTATTTAAAGGGAACCAAACATCAGGATTTTCGTGTATAAGCTGCAGCCAGTGCAGTACTGGCACTATCATGCACAGTGTGTACATACCATTAGTGGGCAGCTCGGATGTTTAGGCAGCGAAATCCAACTTTATAAAATTCGTGCACTTTTTGATTGACGTGTGCACCTCTGCTGCTAATGTCCGGGCGTGTTATGCAGGAGTTCCCCGCCCCCCCCACCAAGCCTGTTCCTCCCTCTCTCCTGATGTCCGGGCGTGTTATGCACGTGTATCCCCGCCCCCGCTGCCTGTTCCTCCCTCTCTCTGGTTGTATTTAAATTTCCCTCTTCAGTGACATGACGTCGGAGTTGGCGCCTGCGCATAGCGCTCATCTCCGGCGCCATGTTACTGAAGCCCGCTGTACCGTGCAGCCGGGTGCACGAGAGGGCGGCGCATGCGCCCTCGCTTCTTCAGATCCCGTTGGGAGCGCGCGCGGTTACAACAGGACTGGAGATCAGCTGACAGGAGGACGCAATTGCTACACTACCAGCACAGCAGCTGCCTAGGACACCGGGGCTCAGGTGAGGTGAGTCCACAATGCTGTGTGTGCGCCCCTACGTTGACCTGAGCTCACCTTCTGAATGCCAGGTCACCGCAGGAAAGCACTCACAACTGTGTGTCTGTGCTATGTGTGTGCAGTGTGTGTGTCTGTGCTATGTGTGTGATTCTGTGCAGTGTGTGTGGTGTGTGTGTGCGCAGTGTGGAGTGTGTGCGCACGCTGTGTGTGGTGTGTGTGCGCTGTGTGTGGTGTGTGTGCGCACGCTGTGTGTAGTGTGTGTGTGCGCACGCTGTATGTGCGCGCACGCTGTGTGTGCACGCGCTGTGTGTGTGCGCACGCTGTATGTGGTGTGCGCACGCTGTATGTGGTGTGTGTGAGCGCGCACGCTGTGTGTGGTGTGTGTGAGCGCGCACGCTGTGTGTGGTGTGTGTGCGCACGCTGTGTGTGGTGTGTATGCGCACGCTGTGTGTGGTGTGTATGCGCACGCTGTGTGTGGTGTGTGTGCGCACGCTGTGTGTGGTGTGTGGTGTGTGTGTGTGTGTGTGTGTGTGTGTGTGCGCGCACGCTATGTGCGTGGTGTGTGTGTGCACGCTGTGTGTGTGGTGTGTGTGTGCATACGCTGTGTGTGTGTGTGCGCGCACGCGCTGTGTGTGGTGTGTGTGTGTGCACATGGTGTGTGTGTGTGTACATGGTGTGTGTGTGTGTGTGTGTGTGTGTGTGTGTGTGTGTGTGTGTGTGTGTGTACATGGTGTGTGTGTGTGTACATGGTGTGTGTGTGTACATGGTGTGTGTGTGTGTGTGTGTGTGTACATGGTGTGTGTGTGTGTGTACATGTGTGTGTGTGTGTGTACATGTGTGTGTGTGTGTGTACATGTGTGTGTGTGTGTGTGTGTGTCCTGAATCCAGGCCTGACATTACTGGAGTTTCCTCCAGTAGCCAGTCCGACACTGCACTGAAGTGTGTAGGTTTTTTTTTTTTTTCCTTCAGATGAAATTTGATCCGGATTGGACGGCGCGGGACCCTTGACCCAGGATTACAGCGGAGGGGGGTTCTTTATTTCAATAAAGATGGAGTCACTAATTGTGTTGTGTTTTATTTCTAATAAAAATATTTTTCTGTGTATTGTGTTTTTTTTTATGTTTACTAGAAATTCATGGTGGCCATGTCTAATATTGGCGTGACACCATGAATTTCGGGCTTAGGGCCAGTTGATAATACACACCTAGCCCTAACCCCATTATTACCCAGTGAGCCACCCGGCATCAGGGCAGCTGGAAGAGTTGGATACAGTGCCAGAAGATGGCGCTTCTATGAAAGCGCCATTATCTCGGGTGGCTGCGGACTGCAATTCGCATCTGGGGTGCCCAGAAAGCTTGGGCACTCTGCATTGCAGATTCCAATCCCCAGCTGCCTAGTTGTACCTGGCTGGACTCAAAAATTGGGCGAAGCCTATGTCATTTTTTTTTTTTTTCTTTTTAATTATGTCATGAAATTCAAAAAATCCTGCATACAGTCCTAGATGGAGGATGCTGAGCCTTGTAGTTTGACAGCTGCTGTCTGCTCTCCTGCATCCACTAGTGGATGGAGTATGCTGAGCCTTGTAGTTCTGCTCCCCCTGCCTCTCCCTCCAGCATACAGTCCTCCATATAGTAATGTGCCCCATATAGTCGTCCGTATAATCTAATGCACCTCATAGTCCTACATATATTATAAAGCGCACCATAATACTAAGTGTCTGAAAACTACTACATGGGGGCAACAGAACCTATTCCCAAAAAACAAAACAATTAATTATTTTAAAATGTTTGTTTTTTAATTTAAACAAAGGTATTGAAATATTGAGAAAATATACAAGAACTTGAGCAGCTTTGCAGACAAATAACTCAATGGCTATGACAGCACGCTGCATCTTTTTTACCTGTGGTCACAGAAACACAACTTCTGACCAAAAAAAAATATGAAAGATCAAGATTTTGGCCGCATTTTTGTTAATGCATTTATCAACTCCTTAACAAATCCGTTTAAATATTTTCTGTCCCTGCACTCATTTTGGTAATCCACACTGACAGACGCAGACAGCCAGCAGCGATCAGCGCAAATGTCAGCTGATTTGTGCAGCTGACGTGTGCCTTGCAGGCGCGAGTGGATTTGCTATCCACCTGTACCTGTCAACCCCTTAAATAGTACTCTAAAAATCTAACAGCGCCATTTTAATGGCGATCGCTTTATTCGCATAATCACCAGCCTCCACAGGAAGTCACGTGATGGGATCACGTGGATCTGATGGTTGTCGTGTTAGCACTGGGTCTTGTGATTACTCCTGTAGCTCACGTGACGCAGGTCCTATAACCAGCAGCCGAGTACTGCAGGTTACAGGAGATGAGCATTTCTCCTGATCTGAGCGGTGCTGCTCTGATAGAAAAGAATGAGTGAGCAGACAAAAACGCACCTGCGTTTTTACCGCATTTTGGTGCTTTTTTGCTCACTGCGTTTTTTAACAGTGAACAATTCCATTAAAGATTGTTTAAAAAAAGAAAAAAAAAAAAAAGGTCTGATGTCATTTCCTTCAATATGTTCTTCATTCTCCACTAGTCTATGCAGGAGAGCAGACAGCTGCAGAACTACAAGGCTCAGCATGCTCCATCCAGGACTGTATGCAGGAGGGAGAGGCAGGGGGAACAGAACTACAAGGCTCAGCATACTTCATCCAATAGTGTATACAGGAGAGCAGACAGCAGCTGCCAAACTACAAGGCTCAGCATCCTCCATCTAGGACTGTATGCAGGATTTTTTGCCCCGTCCCCCCAAAAAAAAAAAAAATTACGTGGGCTTCACCATGTTTTTCTATGCTAGCCAGGTACAGCAGGCAGCTACGGGCTGCCCCCAACCCCCAGCTGTCTATTTGTACCCGGCTGGGAACCAAAAATATAGAGAAGCCCTTTTTTTTTTTATTTCATGAATTTCATGAAATTATAAAAAAAAAAAAAAAAAATGACATGGGCTTCGCCCAATTTTTGAGTCCAGCCAGGTACAACTAGGCAGCTGGGGATTGGAATCCACAGTGCAGGGTGCCCATGCTTTCTGGGCACCCCCGCTGCGAATTGCAGTCCGCAGCCACCCCAGAAAATGGCGCTTTCATAGAAGCGCCATCTTCTGGCGCTGTATCCAACTCTTCCAGCTGCCCTGATGCCGGGTGGCTCACTGGGTAATAATGGGGTTAGGGCTAGGTGTGTATTATCAGCTAGCCCTAAGCCCAAAATTCATGGTGTCACGCCAATATTAGACATGGCCACCATGAATTTCTAGTAAAGAGAAAAAATAAAAAAAAAAATATTTTTATTAGAAATAAAACACAACACAATTAGTGACTCCATCTTTATTGAAATAAGGAACCCCCCTCCGCAGTAATCCTGGGTCAAGGGTCCCGCGCCGTCCAATCCGGATCCAATATCTGAAAAGAAGAAAAAAAAACAACACGCTTCAGTGCAGCGTCAGACTGGCTACCGGAGGAAACTCCAGTAATGCCAGGCCTGGATTCAAGACACACACACACACACAGAGAGCGTGCGCGCGCGCGCGCACACACACACACACAGAGAGCGTGCGCGCGCGCGCACACACACACACACACACACACACACACAGAGCGTGCGCGCGCGCACACACACAGCGCGCGCACACACACAGCGCGCGCGCGCGCACACACACAGCGCGCGCACACACACAGCGCGCGCGCGCGCACACACACAGCGCGCGCACACACACAGCGCGCGCGCACACACACAGCGCGCGCACACACACACACACACACAGCGCACACACACACACACGCACACACCGCACACACACACACACACCACACACACACACACACGCACACACACACACACACACACACACACACACACACACACACACACACACACACACACACACACACACACACACACACACACACACACACACACACACACACACACACACACACACCGTGCATTCAGAAGGTGAGCTCAGGTCAACGCAGGGGCGCACACACAGCATTGTGAACTCACCTCACCTGAGCCCCGGTGTCCTAGGCGGCTGCTGTGCTGGTAGCGTAGCAATCGCGTCCTCCTGTCAGCTGATCTCCAGTCCTGTTGTAACCGCGCGCGCTCCCGCGGTCACAACGGGATCTGAAGAAGCGAGGGCGCATGCGCCGCCCTCTCGTGCACCCGGCTGCACGGTACAGCGGGCTTCAGTAACATGGCGCCGGAGATAAGCGCTATGCGCAGGCGCCAACTCCGACGTCATGTCACTGAAGAGGGAAATTTAAATACAACCAGAGAGAGGGAGGAACAGGCTGGTGGGGGGGACGGGGATACACGTGCATAACACGCCCGGATGTCAGGAGAGAGGGAGGAACAGGCTGGTGGGGGGGGGCGGAGATACACGTGCATAACACGCCCGGACGTCAGGAGAGAGGGAGGAACAGGCTGGTGGGGGGCGGGGATACACGTGCATAACACGCCCGGACGTCAGGAGAGAGGGAGGAACAGGCTGGTGGGGGGGCGGAGATACACGTGCATAACACGCCCGGACGTCAGGAGAGAGGGAGGAACAGGCTGGTGGGGGGGGCGGAGATACACGTGCATAACACGCCCGGACGTCAGGAGAGAGGGAGGAACAGGCTGGTGGGAGGGCGGGGGAACACGTGCATAACACGCCCAGACATTAGCAGCAGAGGTGCACACGTCAATCAAAAAGCGCACGAATTTTCAAACTTTATAAAGTTGGATTTCGCTGCCTAAACACCCAAGCTGCCCACTAATGGTATGTACACAACATGCATGATAGTGCCGGTACTGCACTGGCTGCACCTTATACACGAAAATCCTGATGTTTGGTTCCCTTTAAAAAAAAAATAAATAAATAAATAATAAGGTTTGGTCTCAAAATATAGCAACCCCTCTCCTGCAAACCCTGCCCAAGTTTTTTTAAGTTCTTTTTTTCGTGCAGAAGTAGCAAAACAAATCTACATAAAATTTTACATTGTCATTAACCTATTGTTCAACACAATAATTAGCTCTTTATTAGTGACTAGAAGGTGGACCGATTCGAACGCATCGGGTATTCTAGAATTTATTGTGTAGTTACTGTATGATTTTTGTTATATATATTATATATATGTTGTCTGTAGTTGCTAAGTGTTTGTGTAGGGCGCTGTAAATGTTTTGGGTGTTGTCTGGGTGGGGGGGTGTGAGAGCGGTGTTGTTTGTGTGTTGCGTTGTTTGTAGAGCGGTGTGTGTCTGCAGCGTTGTGTGTGTGTGTGGTGCTGTATGTTGCACGATTTGTGTGTGTGTGTGTGTGTGTGTGTGTGTTTGTGTGTGTGTTTTGAGGGGAGGTATGTTTTGTGCAGTGTGTGTGTGTGTGTGTGTTGGAGGAGTAGTCCTGGAGGGAGAGGAGTATAATAGTAGGAATAGTCCTGGGGGGAAGAGGAGGATAATAGGAGGAGTAGTCCTGGGGGAGAGGAGTATAATAGGAGGAGTAGTCCTGTGGGGAGAGGAGGATAATAGGGGGAGTAGTCCTGTGGGGAGAGAGTAGTCCTGGGGGGAGAGGAGTATAATAGGGGGAGTAGTCCTGGGGAGAGAGGAGTATAATAGAAGTAGTCCTGGGGGGAGAGGAGTATAATAGGAGTAGTAGTCCTGGGGGGAGAGGAGGATAATAGGAGTAGTAGTCCTGGGGGGAGAGGAGGATAATAGGAGTAGTAGTCCTGGGGGGAGAGGAGGATAATAGGAGTAGTAGTCCTGGGGGGAGAGGAAGATAATAGGAGGAGTAGTCCTGGGGGGAGAGGAGGATAATAGGAGGAGTAGTCCTGGGAGTAGAGGAGTATAATAGGAGGAGTAGTCCTGGGAGTAGAGGAGTATAATAGGAGGAGTAGTCCTGGGAGTAGAGGAGTATAATAGGAGGAGTAGTCCTGGGGGGAGAGGAGTATAATAGGAGGAGTAGTCCTGGGGGGAGAGGAGTATAATAGGAGGAGTAGTCCTGGGGGGAGAGGAGGATAATAGGAGGAGTAGTCCTGGGAGTAGAGGAGGATAATAGGAGGAGTAGTCCTGGGAGTAGAGGAGTATAATAGGAGGAGTAGTCCTGGGAGTAGAGGAGGATAATAGGAGGAGTAGTCCTGGGGGGAGAGGAGGATAATAGGAGGAGTAGTCCTGGGAGTAGAGGAGTATAATAGGAGGAGTAGTCCTGGGGGAAGAGGAGGATAATAGGAGGAGTAGTCCTTGGGGAGAGAGGAGGATAATAGGAGAAGTAGTCCTGGGGAAGGGGAGTATAATAGGAGGAGTAGTCCTGGAGGAGAGGTGTCTGATAGGTGGAGTAGTCCTGGGGGGAGGTGTATAGGTGCCCAATGTGTGTGGGGGGCGTGGCCGAGCAGGGCAGACGTGGCCGAGCGTGTGGGGGCGTGGCCGAGGGGGGCAGAATGTGGGGGGCGTGGCCGAGGGGGGCAGAGTGTGGGGCAAAGCCGAGCGGGGAGGCGTGGCCGAGCGTGGGGGCGTGGCCAAGGGGGGCAACTATGCAAAGCGGTTTCCATAGTTACCTGATGTGTATCATTGTTATCAGCGTACGTGTGCCGGAAGTCGGGGTATGCTAGTAAGTATGGTACACATCAAGTAAGTATTCAAAGAGACAGTGCTGGGTCACTTGTTGGTCTCCTGCTGTGCAGCACGCATCAGCGTGTGACAGCGGGAGACCAACGATCTGAATGGGCAGGGAGCCGGCATACGCTGGTAACCATGCTACACAATATTACCCGATGTGTACCATGGTTACCAGCGTACCCCGCCCCCCGCACGCACTCGAGCCCACACCAGCGTACGCCAGCAACCCCAGCAATGCGAGGGTATGTGTCGGCTGGGTTGCCGGCGTACGCTGGTGTGGACTCCCGGGGGTACAGCACTCACCTGGGAGTCGGGGCTCCGTGTCTGTTCGGGGAATGCGTGCGGGGGGGCGGGGCCAGAGCGAGCGTGCAATGCGTGAGGGGGGGCGGGGCAGAGTTGCCAATCCGTGGGGGGGGCGGAGCCTGGGCGAGCGGCCAATGAGAAGCTTGTCACGGTAACCACAGAATTTTGGAGCAAGACAGAGAGATATATATATATATATATATATATATATATATATATATATATATATATATATATATATATATATATATATATATATATATATATATATAAGAGAGAGAGAGAGATGGGAGAACCCATAGGTACCCAGTATTGGTGGGGCAGACCAGATTTAAAATAAAACACCTGTCTGAGCCCGGAATTAATCCCAGATATCTGGCGGTATACTGGTCCCCATATAACAGTCTATGAGGACTCAAATCATGCACCTTAAAATGGTAGAAGACAGGGCTAGCGGATTAGAGTAGGCACGTGATACTTACCAGTCTCCGTGCAGCTGTAACACGAATTCTGGGGCCGCTCATTAACCTCATGCATATGCACTACTTCCCCCACCCACCGGCAGTCCTGGAATCTGTGATTGGTTGCACTCAGACACACCTCCAGCATGTGTGACAGCGTGTCTGACTGCTTGCAATCACAGACGTTGTGTGTGTCCCTAAAGTGATTATAATACCCAGCGCAGATAAAGCATACAGCTACAGGCTGCAGCCCCCAGCCATGTCCTTATCTGTAATGCAATTCAAAATAAGACGGACCCCATGCAGCTTTTTTTTTTTAATTTAAATAATTAATTTGGAAAAAAAGGTGTGTGGTACCTCCCTAATTTTGAAACCCAACCATGATAAAGCTGGGGGCTGGTATTCTCAGGCTGGAGAGGCCCATGGATATTGCCCCCCACCCCTAGCTGAAAAATTTGCTAAAAATCTCATTTTTTATTGTAGTACAGTTGGAATAAATCTGTGAATCTGCTCTTTTTATATGATGCATACCAATTTCAGATCGTGCTGGCTCCTTTTTCTCTGTTATGACTGTAGTTATGCTACATATTTCTGGTGGCTGACCACCACCATCCTATGCACGCCTGATTTTGGTTTGCAATGTATTCCTCCTGTTGGTGGCTGTTCACATTCAGTTGTCTCACCCCTTTCCACAGGCAATGCTAATTAAGCACCATACTTGGATCTGGTCCGCCTTTATTAATGGTTGCTGTCTGGCACTGGGAGGGTCAGTTCTGATATAGTCCTGGTATGTGTAGAGCTTGCTCCACATGCTTGGATCTGGGCTGGCCTCTATCCATAATTGCCTCTTTTGTAACATGGAAGCGGCTATATACAGGTTACAGGTATGTGTGATCTATATGGTTCTGCTTTTAACTTTATCTAGGAGGCCGTATGGCACATGAAATACATAATATAGTGTAGGACCCCCCTATTGAGATTTGCCGTGACGTTGGCAGGGGTGGCTCAAAGAATTGATCAATTATTTGCTAAAAATCTCATTTTTTATTTTAGTACAGTTGGAATAAATCTGTGAATCTGCTCTTTTTATATGATGCATGCCAATTTCAGATCGTGCTGGCTCCTTTTTCTATAGCTAAAAAATAGCAGTCTGCAGTCGCTCAGAACTGTTGCATCCATTCGATGTGACAATTCCAAGACTTTACCCAGCACATCCTAAATTGCCCTGATGCAATGGCAGTCGGGGTAATAAGATGTTAATGACAGCTCACTAAGCTCTAGATTAGTAATGGGGAGGGTTTATTAGGGCAACTTGCGCCACTTCTAGGCAACCACACCAGAGGGGATTATAAAGTTATTTATTTTTCTGGGCTAACAAGTGGAATGAAGAGGGATTGTCCAAGTAGTAGACAACCCCTTTAAGGGGTATTATCAAAATCACAGGTTTCTCTGATTCCCAGCAGTTACACCGGGAACCTGGGTGTCAATCAGTGCTGAAATCACGAGGTGACTGCATGGACATAGCTTCTCAACCCATGTGATCACCATGACATACAATGTACTTCTTGGTGCCGTAATGAATTTTCTGAGGAGAAATATATTTAGTGTGAGTCACTGATGTCTGTCATAATGTTAAGCCCAGCTCTACAGAAACATTCATGCATGACACTTTGGCATACAACCAGACATACTACCAATGGAGATGTACCTTACCTGTACTTATAGTCATGGGGATTTCCTCCTCCTTGCACCTCAGTGTAGTCCATACATGAGCATCACAGTCCTCCTCAGTATTACTCATAGGTTCGTCTTTCACTTCTTTTAAGTGTTCTCTCTAGATGACAACAAAATAAATCCTATTAAAGCAGGTCCCTTTATCCTTTGCATAGTGGGAGCCCCTTGCCCTAATATTAGAACCCTTTCTAATCTCAACCACTTTTTTTTTTTTTAACAATTTTCAAAAGATGTATGAATAGAGGATACGCATTGGACGTGTGGGGGCAGCTATTGGAGCGGAAAATTTAAGAAATAGAGGCAAGAGGCTGGCGTAAACAAGCATGGGGAAATAGGAAGAATAGTTTAAACATTTGAAAGTAATCATAAAACAATTCAAGGAGAGAGACAAAGATTGGGGCATATTCAGAAGGAAGGGGGTATGACGAGGAATAGCCACGAGGTCCAATATCAATGCTTCCCTTCAACAGTGCAAACAGAAAAACTAATGCCAAGCCTGCAATGAGCCCAATATATTCTGTGGATATTTGACAAGCAAGCCAGAAATGCCAGGCCTGCAGATAAAGTTTAAGCACATTTGTAATTTAAGATGTTAGGTATAAAATTCACACAGATCCACACAGAGGAGACCGCTGTAGGGTTTAACTCTTCTGCTGCTTCTACCCTCCTCCATAATATACAGTAATCCAGCTTCCCTCTGAATGAAGCAATACAGCAGAATAGATGTACATGCTACACCTACAGGCCACCCCCACACAATGGTATGTCCCAGCTCAGAAGCAGAGAGCTTCTCACAGCTGTAAAGATATTCAGACAGCGGAGAGCCGACTTCAGTCTCCTCCTAAAGAGCTAGAGATTTTATCAGTAAATTAGGCAGGAAATTTTTACGTTGTATATTTAGCCTCCCCCCACCACCCCCCAAGAAATTTCACAGAAGCTGATAAGGATTCCCTAAGGACTTATTCACACATCAGTATTTTCAATCCGTGTTTATACCAAAACCAGACGTGGAACTTGCAGAAGAAAATCATAGCAGAAAGACTGACAGCTGATCTGTCTTTTGGAGCCACGCCTGGTTTTGGCAAATAACAATGCAGTATTGGGGTGTGAATAAAGCCTAACAGTAAGTAGTATGCCTAAACAATAAGGCCTCATTCACATCAGTTTTTGACGTACAAGTGCTATTTTTTTCCTATTTCATACTTATTTTATCACTTGGGGCTTTAGTTTGTGACTAACAGGACCTGTGCTGAGGTCATACCCATGTGACCAGAAGGGGCAGGGCCTCAGCAAACAAAGCTGATACCAGGAAGCAACATTTTGTTGGCTAAGGCCCCGCCCCTTCTGGTCACATGGGTATGACATCAGCACAGGTCCTGTTAGTCACAAACTAAAATGATTGTATAATAGAATTAGCATAAGCAACAGGGGGAGGGGATAACTATGAATACCCCCCAGCCATCAGCTGCTGTCACTCAAGAAGCTGATGATTTTACAAACTTTACTTTTATGTGTTTCAAAACCTATACATCCAAGCTGACCACTAAAGGCATGTATAGAATCAGCCTGTATAGCACTGGCTTTAGGTCATATAGGAAAATCCTGGCGATTTGTGCGCTTTAAGGCTATGTGCCCACGGGGGAAAGTGTCCTGCGGTTATATCCGCAGGAGCTCCCAGAAATCTGCAGCACAACTTTATCTGTTTCCATGCTGCGGTTTATTTGCAGAATGTCCTGCGGATATGGTGCGGGCATTCTGCATTGAGGATACAGTACCATGGCTTGGGCACTGCATCCTCAATGCAGAACAAGTGCTGAGTGATCGGGGCGTTCATACCTCCATCACGCAGCACTTCCCTTTCTGGCCGCCGTGTCTGTGAGCGTCTGTACTGAGCAGGAGAAGGTGGGCGTGCCTGAACGAGCTCTGGCTGTCACATGACCGAAGCTCATGCAGGCCCTGCCCACCTCCTCCTTCCTGCTCCTAGCTCCACTGCCATCCTGACTCGGGTGTCTGCTACCAAGGCAGATAAGTATGGGACCAAGGCAGATTTCCGCAGGTAAATCCGCAGGAATAATTGACATGCAGTTATGTGTGGCTGCGGGACATCCGCAGCATATTCCGCAGCCACACAAACCGCAGCATGGACACAGCACTCCCAATGTCCCATAAGATAACATGGGGAGTGTCTGTACTTGCTGAAACCTGCGGATTTATCTGGAAAATCCAGATAAATCGGCAGGTTTTCCGCGGCAAAATCCGCAGGAACAAGCTCCCGTGGGCACATAGCCTAACACTATCCACCAGACGAAATGTCATTACAACACACAATGCCCCCTGAAAGCACAGGAACACTTTAAGAGGGGGGGGAACAGAAGGGTGGTTATTCAGGTCATCCTTGCTGTATTCTCAGCAGCGCTCACCTCTCCGGTCAGCAGCTCAATGATCTTGTTGGTGAGGTCCAGGATCTTTACATCGTTCTCTTTCTCACGTGCAGGAGGTAAAGGTGTGGTAATGTCGTCATCATCAGACTTCTTTATTGGTACATAGTCCTGAAAAAAAAAAAAAAAAAAAAAAAAAAAAAAAGGAACAACATTTTTATTGATAGAATGGCTTCACTCAGCTTTTTAGCATCTAGAAGCTTTTAAACGATGGGCACGTCAGAGGGGCAAACCAGCAATTCACAAAGACATTTAACCTAGTCACCACCGGGCTATTTTCCATTTTTCATATTCATTTTTTCCTCACCCCTCTTCCAAGAACCATAACTTTTTTATTTTTAGGTCAACATAGCCACATGATGGCTTGTTTTTCTTAGACGGACGAGTTATGCTTTTGAACGACACCATTCATTTTACCAAATAGTGTACAAGAAAATGGGAAAACAAATTGCAAGTGCGGTGAAATCCCCCCCCCAAAAAAAAAGTGCATTTACACAATTGTTTTGACAGTATGAATTTCCAACTCATTATGAGTTAGTACATACCAAACATGTATAGTTTTTATTTTACTGGTAAAAATAAAATCATTTGCTTTTATCACCATTTTCCGAGAACTGTAACATTATCATTTTCCGGAATCTGGGGCTCAGTAACGGCTTATTTTTATTCAGCCTTCATCTGCAGGGAAAGAATGGGGCTTGGCGTGCGAGCTCGCATCAAAAGCAGAGAAATGAACCATGACATACAGTTACTCAATGTAAGTCAGAGGTCATGTGACCAGCTCACCTCCCCAGTCAGTAAATAGATGATCTTCAGTGTGAGCCTTAGGATCTTCCCAGTCATGTGACTCCTATCCATCTCTATAATGGCACACCAATAGTCTACTAAATGTCCACTTATGGCCGTTCCATCAGATGAGCAGCGTCTACAGAATGATGGGTAATAAAACCTGAAACATTAAGAAACATGATACGTTACATGGTGGACTAACTAATCACCGCAATGACAGAGTATTACTACTCAGACAAAGAAACAGATCCTCCTTTAGGTTTCCCCTAGTTCTTATTGGAATGTGAACATTGTAGATTGGGGCTGAAGACAAAACCAGAAAGGAAACAAGTAATAAAGAAACACGAGTGAAACCAGAATGGGTGATAATCCTGAGATTCCTCAAAGAAGACAGCTTTACACCTCCTCGGCATTCTGTAAAGCAGCTTTATCAGGTTATCACCTAAAATTACCGTATTTGTGGATTATAAAATGCACCCCAAAATTAGAGGAGGAAAATAAGAAAAATGTATCTTTAATGTTAAAATGGAGTTCCATCTTGTAGTCCTAGAGAATGTCTTATAATGCGGATGTGGCTTCTAAGTTTGCAGCGGCACAAGAAGGGCGATGTTGCGAGCCCGGGGCTGGGAGGAGGGGGGGGCTGCAGCGGCCCAAGGAAGGCGCCATTGATCTCCAGGCGGTAGACGTGATAGACTTCAGGTAAATGGCTGAGGAGGCTGCGTATGCGCAGATTGAGATCCTGGAGAATCAAAACAGGACTCTGGATCATCTGAATTGCATGTCATGAACATCGGCATTCATATCATCATCATGGACTTCATCTACTATTTTTTGTCTTGTGTCTATTTGGATTTTAAATGTTCAATAAAGGACTTCAGTATTGTTGTCGGGAGCTGGATCCTATGTTACAGTAGTCCTTTCTTATTCCCCTTCTGTAACATACTTTGCACCTTTTTTTGACCTTCCTCTCTCTCTCCAGTTTGGGAGACCGTACCTGGTAAATGTTGCCCTGGTACTAGTGTCTGCCCCTTCCTGACTTTCAAATATAGTGGAACCTCGGTTAACGAGTATTTCGCTTTACGAGCAAAGCTTGCTGTAAATTTGTAACTCTGTTTACAAGCAAGCTTTGCCGTACGAGCAAATAATCACTGCACACACTTCCGGTTCCATAAATGCACAGCACTCTAACCGGCTCTTGCAGTCCACACAAACACACACATATTATGCTCACCTTACCTTCCGTTCCCTCACCGGCCTCCCGGTTCTTGTAGTTCGCCACTACAGGATGTGTATCGGGAAGCCATTGCAACGAGGGAGGAACTTCCGCTGTCAGCCGCTTCTCCAAGGCAGCGTGCTGACCAATCAGAGGCAAGCGGCTCCTGCCTTTAACGTCAGCGCAAGTTCCGGCATCGGTCGTGATGGCTACCCGATACACATCCTGTACCGGCGACCTGCAAGAACCAGGAGGCCGGTGATGGAACGGAAGGTAAGGAGCATAATGTGTGTGTTTGTGCCTGTGTGGAATGGGACATTGAACAAGTTGTGGAACGAATTGTCTGCATTTCAATGATTTTCCATGAGAAACTTTGCTTTGCTAGAGGAGAAACTTGGTTTACAAGCACACTCCCAGAACGGATTGTTCTCGTTAACCAAGGTTTCACTGTATTAGTGCCTCCTGGAACTGAAGCAATGTGCCAGTCTTGCCATCAGATCGTGATAGCACACAAGCGTTATACATTTCCATCTGTACGAACAGCTTTTCATGCCACACTTTAACTTTGCACATGGCACTATAGGGCTGGAGAACTTGATCAAAAGAGATCAAACCCCCACCCAATGTTGTTATTGTACCCAAGAACAAATTCTAGTTTGTGGACCTGTGTAGATGAACCCTGTACAGGTCCGTACAGCGGTGGGATGCTGCCATTACCATGTATTGTGGTCAAAAAAAGGACATCCATCTTGTCCTTATACTTGATCATGAGCATGTTGTTGCTATATTGGGCTCTGCTATCACCCTTTCTGACCAGCTACCCAATTAGCGCCTTAGAGTATCTTCTGTTTTTTTCCCGCACAGTACCACAAGCTGCGATAGCTCTGGCAGAGAGGGATTTGAGCAGTGGGATGCGGGTGTAAAATTTATACCACCTATATACAGGTGATGAACCCTTATCTAGCAGTTCTTGTAACAAACTCCACACACACTTCCCCCTCCCCCCTTCCTTCACTCTCAGGACAGGGGGCATTCAGGAAGTTCAATCCGGGTGTTCTTTCCTTCATAAATCCTAAATCTTTGAGTGTACCCTGAGGCTTGTAGAATTTAATTCCGTACCTGGCCCTCCTACTCTGCAGGTATTGTAGTAATTAAGCCTGCCCTTAAAATGTATTAGGGACTCGTCCACGCAGATGTCCCTTTGGGGGATTGTACACCTCAGCAAATTAGTTGCTGAAGTGATGTCAAAGGTGAAGTGGGTCAAAGTTAGGGTCATCGGAGGACACAGTGCTATTATGATGCAAAAATTTGTGAATGGCCTCAAAGAGCGTCCTGGGCATAACCATATGGAATACTGGAGTGTTATATAAAACATCAGCACCCCAATACTGACGCACGTCTGCTGGCTTCTTCAATAACCCCATGTGAAGCATAAGACCCAAAAACTGAATTACTCCTGTGCCTATGGGAGTCCAGTTAGCAAAGTGGGGTTTGGTCAAGAGATTGTCGGGGGTTAAATACATGTCAGTCACTAAAAAAACTTAACAAAACCCTCCGAGAAGAAAAAAAAAACAAAAAAAAAACCACAACTTTGAGAAAACTTGATTTCTGTGAGGCTGGCTATGTCAATTTGGATTCCTGATT